>NC_088363.1:58744008-58778159 GCF_034508935.2 Berghia stephanieae | reverse complement strand
CCCCCCCCCCCTCCCTATTTTTCTAAATGCAAAAGTACACTGTTGATTGGACAGAGGGTTAAGAGAAGAATAATAAAAATGTTTAAAAAACACACCCGTCTCAACTCGGGATCAGAGTCGATTCCTTTATAAAGTCAATTACTCTATCAATTGAGTTATCGAAATCTAAAATCTACAACGGAATACTTGTTAAGAATAATAAAATTTTAATACTTTTAGTGAACGAAGACTATTTTATTAAAAGCGGTGGGTGTATAATTTAGAGGATCTAGAATCTACAAAAATTAAATACTTGAGAAATCTAATTCAAAACCTGCTAAGTTGATTCAGGGGAAACTGCAATTTGTTTGTCATTCATTGTTTGTTTGTTTTACGGGGTTTATGGCGCTTGCAACACATTTATTTATTTATCAGCGCGGGTAGAAAGGAATGAATTGGGATAGTAAAAAAAAATTATAGAATTGCAATTTAAGCTCCCAAGAAAAGGTAGGACAAAGGGGAATTGGTTTAAATGGGGAACAGAAACAGATGTAGATTTCATGAGTAATGTACTTTGTTCGAGATCAAATTAAAATCTCATCCAGACACCAGCACAGAATACCACTGAGAGGATTACACTCACATGTTTACAATAACAAAAAATGTAACTATCAGTACATAACAGAGACATGATTTACAAGGAAAACATATATCACCTAACAAAGCTAACATTATACATTTGACTGTATCCCTCTCAACCAACGACACGGGCAAGGGCCAGGGCAAAACCAAGTAATCATATTTCAAGATAAAGACAGAAAGCAAATCAGAAAACAGATATAGAGGGAGAGAAGATTAAGCGAGTGACCTCCATAGAAATTTAAAAAACACCACCTAGTTGCCATTTATTTAATCACTAAAAGAGGAAAGTATTTTTTCTGGTTTTCCTCATAGAACAAAACCCTGCGTATTTTAAAACTTCAACAGTTCCCTGTTGAGTCAATTAACAACGATGATGATGATGATATGCAATAATAATAATAATAATAATAATAATAATAATAATAATAATAATAATAATATATAAAATAATAATATAATAATAATAATATAAAAATAATATAATTATAATAATAATAATAATAATAATAATAATAATAATAATAATAATAATAATAATAATAATAATAATAATAAATGACATTTGTATAGTTCATTTTCAAAATTAATAATGCTCAATGCTTTTTTCATTGGTTGAGAAACAACCCCCCCTCCACACACACACACACACACACACACACGCGCGCGCGCGCGCGCGCGCGCACACACACACCCAATTGAATATTCACACACAGGGTTAAAACCATAATATAGTATGTCTCAGATTAAAAATAGGCAGACGTGAAAAGGAAATGTTTTAGTTTCGATGTTAAAAAATTAATAGATAGTTGGTTGTTCCCTGATGGTTTCATACATGGAGTCCCATGACAGAAAAGGATCGCCCGCCAAAACAATTGTATTTAAAAAGAGGAACTAAAAGTTTAGTTTTATCAGATGATGATTTTATGATCTGGAAGGTTGCTTGAAAGTATTGACTCGTTTTCTATTTGTGTGACAAGCCATAGCCATCGTTAACTTATGGCCTGACACTGACCAAAAAATGACGTCAAAAGACAGGTCCTTGGCCGCAAAAGAAAACAAATCGTGAGTTGCATTCAATAATTCAACCAATGGGAGCACTGGTTTCCTTGAGCACTCACTACTTAATACAACAACTAACTCGACGCTGCACAGAGCTTTAAAATGACGTCAAACTGTAAGTCCTAGAGGGTTCTAGTGTCAGGCTATATGTGTTAACGATGTCTAAGGACAAGCACGTTTTAAAGGTCACTTCCTTACTTGTTATGGATTAGGTGTGACGTATAACATTGTAAAAGTGTTAGAGTACTATAAGTACTGCCAGGCGTTAAAAAAGGACGTGGGGGGGGGGGGTCGAGAGAGAGAGAGAGAGAGAGAGAGAGAGAGAGAGAGAGAGAGAGAGAGAGAGAGAAATGTGACTCATGTAAAAGAGGACAACACAAAGTAAACAATTTGGCGGTGTTTAGTCCTCTCCGGTTTACAGCAGATGATAACAAGAAGCAGAGGGAAAAAGAAAAAGAAAAGAAAATGAATCACATTTACTCCCTTTACTTTACCCTCCATCTTATTGGCTCATTTAAGCACCTCTTGCGTTTGGTTAAACAGGCGACTGGTACGAAAAATGAAAATATGGTTCTAAATGGCTTACCAGGTAAATAAATGACATATTGGGAAGAGCATAAAGTGTGGTAAATCCATGGAAACGAGCGGTATAAATATTCACATATATTTTAATAGAAATGCTTATAATTTGTGTGAATATAAAAGTTTATTGACTTGACTGGGGAGAGGGGTGTTATAGGATAAGAGGAACATCTATTTTTGATACGTATTCTAAATGTATGTCTAAAGATACATACATGTGTATCGAAACGGAACTAACACTTAATAATTTCCGACAGCAAACTGATTGAGTGCGGTTTCCATGCAGTGAATCACGATTAACGCCCCACCACGATTAATTTAGCAAGTCGGCACTCAAGGTGAAAATGTGTCTAATATCTGAAAACGATCAATTCCAATCACTTATATTACTAATGGTAATTTGATTCCATTAACCTGTAACATTAGTATCGGTCATACTATGTGTATTGGATCGATGCATAATGTGATGTGTCGGGAACACAGCACTGATACGTAAACAGGTGCAGACCTACATACACACACACACACACACACACACGCACATGTGTAATATATATATATATATATATATATATTATATATATATATATATATATATATATATATATAGGGTACGAGAAAAAAACTGTAAAAAATTGTGACGCTGTTTCAGTACAAAGAAGGAATAAGAAACCGTCGAAAATTTGCAAGCAACAAGAACAACACCTTAAGTTAATATTTTAAAAGTTTGATTTGAAATCTATAATTGATTATGAAACAATGCGGTTATACCAAAGTCGGATAACAGTTACGATATCGAAAGTTTCCAAACTTGCATCTTGTTTTTAACAGGGTTGTGTGACTAGCGTAGAAATTTATCCCGTCTCGTTGAAAACCAAATGGCCTATTGGGATAGCTTCTAGAATATGATTTCCTTTTAACAATGTTACATAAATTTCAATACGGCCCAGAAAAAATATTTGATTTATTTCTAAAGATTAAATTATGGTCTCAAATGAGTCCGGACTTGAATAAAATGTACTACGGCATAATGTGGACAATAATGTCAAACAGTGTATAAGAGTCGTACAACGTTTTACACAAAAGTAGAGCTAAAAGAGTCAGTTCAAATTTCACGGAATCGAATCATATAAGAAAATCAATTTGGATCTTAGGGGGAAAAAGACTACTCACAGTCATAAAGTAAAATGCGGGATCGACAGGTCACATCAACATTTTAAAATTGCATCAAAATCTTCGATGTGTATCTATTAAAACAACCGTAAAACATTTCTCAATAATCTGTTTTTGAAAATTTGTGTACATAAAGTTCAATAAATTTGTTTGATTATGGTGAAATTTCAGCCTTGCATCAGTTATGGTCAGGCTGTTACAGGGAACGAGAGAGAGTAGAGAGAGAGAATAATTAGAGAGATAGATAGATAGTGTGTGTGTATGTGTGTGTGAGAGAGAGAAAGAGAGAGAGAGAGAGAGTGAGAGAGAAAGATACATATATGTAGAGTATAGTAAGGAATCGAGATGAACATTACTACCTTTATTTCTACGTTTCCTCGTGGCGTGATTTCAAAGCCTCCACTCTTCTCCAACTCTTTTCTGGTTGACTCACTTATTTGAATTTGAAGGGCTGAAAAAGTAAACAAAAGAATGATAATAATGATAATAATAATAATAATAATAATAATAATAATAATAATAATAATAATAATAATAATAATAATAATAATAATAATATAATAATAATAATAATACGATACGTACGAGGTTAATTCCATATGTAAGTTTGTATATATATATATATATATATATATATATATATATATATCCTTTCTTTAAAAAATATAGCATTGTGGAGAACATTGTCTTTATTTGAGTCAATAAAAAAATTGAAACGGTGCACAACTCTACTGAAAGATTTGAAAATTAGAAATGTATTTTTTACAGATAGATAAACAGATAACTTGATTTCCTTTTATAATTTAAAGTCAGTTTGAAAGTTCGTTGAGTCAAACAGATATCATAAAATATGTACCAACGATGACACTTGACTCCCAAAATCAACTAATTTTGACACTGTAAAAAGTTGTCAATTTGAGTCATCTATTTATGACATCAAGTATTATTATTACTTCCGTTGTGTTGTTGATTTAGCGGTGATCAGTGTTGTTATGTATGTTCTAATTGCGTGTATGTTTGTGTGTGTGTGCGTGTGTGTGTTTGTGTTTGTGTGTGTGTGTGTTGTGTGTGGTGTATAGATAGTATGCGCTTGGCAAAGAAGCTCATAACATTGCCATTCGGAAGTATAACGGATCAACACACAAAACTGTGTGTATCCATGAACGTTTATAGTCAGGTTAATACAGTTCAGTGAGCATTACTCATAAACGCGGATGGCAAAAAACAATAACAAAGACCTGAGTGACGTCATCTTCGAACTATCTATACATGTGTGTGTGGGTGTTGGCATTTTTCAGCAAATCGTGGCATTCATAGTGATATTATTCACTTGATCACATGAAGGTATTTCAGTCGCCATTTTGATTCTTTTTTTACTATTACGGTTAGCTCGAGATCGAGGATATTTCTTTTTCTATTAAGGTTAGTCATAAGTCTTAGTAAAGGTGCTAGGATGTTTGTTTTTCCATAAGTTAAGTAAAGGGGAGACATTCCGAAAGCTCCTACATCCCCAGTATTCTTTTAATTTGTATTTTCACCGTTGATATTTTGTCAGGCATTTATTTATTCAATTTGTCATTATATCTAGAAGTACGAGTATTTTAAAAACTCTAGAACAAACCTTGATAGATTTGTGAAAGTTTAAAGTTTCTTAATTTGACCATTGTTTTGATTTTTAGCCGCCATTTTGATTTGTTAAATATTGAAAGGTAGTGCAAAGCAGTCCGAGAGTTGTTTTTTTTTCTATTAGGGTTAGTTCGAGAGGTTAGTCATAAGTCTTATTAAAGGTGCTAGGAAGTTTGTTTTTCCATAAATTAAGTAAAGGGGGGACATTCCGAAAGCTCCTACATCCCCAGTATTCTTTAAATTTGTATTTTCACCTTTGATCTTTTGTCAGGCGTTTATTTATTCAATTTGTCATGATTTTTTCTATTAGGGTTAGCTCGCGATCGGATGATTTTTTTTCATATTAGGGTTAGTCATAAGTATTATTAAAGTGCTAGGGTGTTTGTTTTTCCTATTGGGGTTAGTTAAAGGTACTAGGTTTAATTTTTTCTTGGGGTTACTTGAGGGAATATATTATTAAATATAGTATTGGGCCACACAGAAAAATCAACCGATGATATACCAAATTACACAGACAACGTTGTTTACCAATCTGCCCTCATTAAACGATGGTGAGAACAGTATCGAATGAAAAGAGTTCTTTCCCCGCGAAATTACGGGCTTTTTACTGGTATATATATATATATATATATATATATATATATATATATATATATATATATATATATATATATATAATATGTAACCTTCTGGTTTCAAGTTATTTTGAGCACGATCTCATTAGATGAAATGGATTCCATAATATATGGTAATTTACATTGAGGATCGTTGAAGCTTCTCAACCTCCACGACAAATGATAAAATCGAGAAGTACTACATTAATGTTAATGGACGCCTCTAATCGAGGACATCACATGCATGTGCTTAAGTTATTTTCTTTTAATCTCAATGGTTAGCTTTGGTAATGGACAAAGGTTGCAGTTATACACGAGTCTGACGACAAACATTTTAAAATATTTTCAAATGTGTAGCAGAAAAGCGCCCCAAAAAATTATGAAATATTTCCTGACACCGGACCGAGTAGCACATACGAGATGGAAGTCGACTCGGAAAAAATTCGGTTCCTGGTGGGGGTGGGTACGTAGTCTTCTCGGAGCTGGTGCCATGCTTATGTACCAAGTACCAGCAAGCGGAGATATGACGCATGTAAAGCTCTATTACATTCTCTCTTTTTTTTCTACAGAGACGAATCTGTTACCGGTACTCATTAACACCTGACAGTAGAGTGAGGGAATGCGAGGAAGAGACTTATCTATTTGTTTTTGTTTTTTTTTTGTTTGTTTTTTTTGTTGGTTGTTACTTACGAAGACTGGTTGACTCCATGCGAGACGCCACGTTAACTGTGTCACCGAATAAACAATACCTTGGCATTTTGTGTCCCACGACACCTGCGACAACAGGACCTGTCAAGAAAAATAGACATAAGATTCAACAGAACTCGACACTCGACACTCGAGCACGATTCCCCGAACGCTTCGAGATATGCGAAACCGTAGTTCGAGGAGCCGTGCACAAATAATATAAGGAAAAAAAAATCGGGACATTCGAATGAGTTCGAGGAAACCGAATACGAGAGTATTTTGATTTTGATTTTTAAAAGCCAATAAATCATACTTTCCATGGAGCAAATTAAGATATTAAGGAACAGGCACCGGTGTAATATAAAGAACTGAACAAATGTGTGTGAAAAAAGTATGAAAAAAAACATCTAAAAAATCAGTCGACCTCGACTGGGGATGGAACCTCATGAGGTAATCAGAAGGTCTGAGGTTCGATCCCTAGTCGAGGTCGACTGATGTTTTTGGGAGGGTTGTTTTCTTGTATTATTCTTTCTTGTTTTGTCTGGCACCTTTCATAAACACTTGTTCAGCTCTTTCCACGGAGCAACATGGTGTTGACTTTGACAATGGCTAATTTAACAACATAATAATCTAAACACATTGTTGTTTACACAACACTTGCTCCTAAAAATTCAATTTTTCTCCTTAAAACTTTGATGTTCCATAAAAAATAATAGTAATTATCTAAAATGATTTTAAGTTTCGAAAGTACTTACACAATGGGCTTAGGGAAATATGTTAAAAACCCCGCAAGCAATAAGAATGCACTGCCAAGATTATTTTGATGAAATTCAAATTAATTATCTGAAAGATCTCATTTTAGTAATTGAATTTCGAAGCGGGTGGGTTAGTGAGTTTTAAATTAACATAGATAGGTATGTCAACTTACTAAAAGATTTCAGTTTCGGAATTTCACACTAATCGTTATACACTGGTTGGGTCAGCAGGTATATAAAAATCGAAGAGGGAACAGGAGGAAAAACAACAGGATGGAAAAGTGAAGGAAGAGGAATAGGAAGAGAGGAAGGAGGAGGAGTTGGAGGAGAGATGGAGAGAGAGAGTTAATGAAGTATATAAAATGAACGAATAACACTAAGAAAAAGAAGAAGAAGAAGAAAAGAAGAAGAAGAAGAAGGAGAAGAAGAAGAAGAAGAAGAAGAAGAAGAAGAAGAAGAAGAAGAAGAAGAAGAAGAAGAAGAAGAAGGAGGAGGAGGAGGAGGAAGAGGAGGAGATAGAGGAGGAGGAGAAGATGTGGTTGTGACAATGATGGCAGTGTGGATGAGGGTACTTGAAGTATAAATAGAACGAATAACACGACGAATAAGAAGAAGACAAAGAAGAAGAAGAAGAAGAAGAAGAAGAAGAAGAAGATGATGATGATGATGATGATGATGATGATGATGATGATGATGATGATGATGATGATGATGATAAGGATAATGATGATGATGATGATGATGATGATGATGATGATGATGATGATGATGATGATGAGAAGGAGGAGGAGAAGGAGGACGAGGTGGTGGTGGTGGTGATGGTGGTGTTGGTAGTGATGGTTGTGGTCGGGAGGGAGAGAGTTAATGAAGTATATTATCTGAACGAATAACACCAAGCAAAAGAAGAAGAAGAAAAGAAGAAGAAGAAGAAGATAATTGTCACAGTAAAGGTTGTTCACAATTATTTTATTAAATTTTATTTTATTAAGAACTGAATTCATCTCACTCCAGTTATATTTCGGTAGGCTTAGATAAACTTTACCTTCTAATATTAGATCGTCTTTCCTTTTATAGCCTTCCCTCGAATTAATTTCTAATTAGTGAATACTTTTCGTTCTACATTCTGTCACGTAGCCACTTATTATAAAAGCTGATAGGTCTAACATTTGACACTCACTTTCTCTCCACAATCTATGCCGGACGGCCAGTCGCTCTATTCCTATATATATACTGGAAGATTTTTATCTTTTGGGACTTTGTAGATATTATATCTACACCATTAAGACGCCGGAGCTTTTAACTTTGATTGTATAATCTTCAAGGATCAAACCCAAGCCCGCTGTCAAAGGACTACACAATAACTTCTTACCAATTGCCTGGAAGTGGAATTTTACGAGTCCGATCCTGTTATCAGAGGAATAGATCATCCAAGCCCATCAACTGCCTGGAAACGTAAACTTATGAACCTGACATATTATCATAAGTTACGTAAAATATTCATATCTCTATTTGTAACTGCCACGATCACTGTTTATCTCTTTTAATTAAATTTCATCATTATTTTTATTTCATTGTAAACAAATCGTTAATTGTTTTTCATTTATAGTAACTAGTAAATTCTGGGCCTCATTCTACATATATCTTTATGCATAGTCGAGTAGCTCTTTACTCACTTGAGACCATGACATTTTGGAGGGGACACATATAAAGAATTGAATTTATTTAGTTACTTATATCTATTTCATCTAACTTTAAAGTTTAAATTGTAAAACTCTTAATTGCCCCACTTGATCATATTTTAATTGAACTCCCTATTTACAGGATTAATTTTTTTTTCTTTTCATTTCTTCATTTAAATGGAATAGCAATTTATCCATTCATTCTTTCATTCAAATTGAATAGCATTTTATTGATTCATTCCTTCATCCATTTATTCATTTATAAATCATTCATTCATTCATTGTTCATTCATTTATTTATTCATTCATTCATTCATTCATTCATCCATTCATTCGTTTATTCACTCATTTATCCAATCATTCATACATTTATTCCTCCCTTCATTCTTTCATTCATACATTATCCATTCATTCATTCATTTATTCACTCAGTTTTTCATTCATTCATTCATTCCTTGTCCACTTTGTTATTATATCACTCATTTCATTTTGTTGTTTGCCTCATTCATGAATTGTTTTCAATATGTTTACATTCCATAACGATTCATTCACCTATCATCCAATCACTCAGTGTTGTGGACACATTTTGTAACTATTGTAAATCTTACGATATTTTATTGTTTTGTATTTCAGACATCACTGTTAAACACTCTTCAATGCCTAATTACAATTGTTGAACAACCATTGAACAAGAGAGAGGTCCCAGCCACGAACTGAGTTGGTAGATATATCCTTCATTATTCTCTTTTACATGAGTTGGGCATCACATAGTAACTATAGACATCGTGATTTGTTTTGCATAGTGATTTGTTTTAAATACATTTTTGGCATACTACTGTTACCGAAAACCACTTATATATTATGTTCTGAAAAGTGAGTCTTTAAAAACTAAATAATAATAAAAGGAGTCTACTAGCCGTCGTGTTACATTTAGTGATAGATAACTTGGGATTATTTTGGCATCCTATTATTGTTATCACACTCTAGTATATTAGCGTCATTGCGAATAATTGTACACAAACTAGCGACGAGTCACAAACATTGGTGATACATTTTTCGTAGTAACATAGTTTAGAGTACACGCGATTGACACATTGTTATTGACACAAGTCATAATAACTCCGCATTGTATTGACACATTGCTTTATAAGATATAACGATAAAAGGCATCAAATTCAACATACATAATAAGTTGAAATAAGAGAGAGAGATTTCTAAAAATAGAACAGTTCATTCCAGTAAGTGTAAATAAATAAAACAGTCAGTAACAGTATCCTGTCAATATAATATATATAAAATATCGTAACTAATTTATTGCAAAAATGGAAGCATATAAAAGATACTTAAGTCTCGCAAAGGACTTAGAAATACCCCAGGAAAGAATATTTTCATGGTGCGAAGAGAAAATAAAAGAAGAAAAAGAAGAAAGAATTCGTAGAGAAGAAAATGAAGAAAGAATTCGTAGAGAAGAAAATGAAGAAAGAATTCGTAGAGAAGAAAATGAAGAAAGAATTCGTAGAGAAGAAAAAGAACACGAAGAAAGAATACGTAGAGAAGAACGAGAAGAAAGAGTCCAAGAAAGGGAACTAAAAAGACAAATAGCTTTAGCAGAAGAAGAAACCAAAAGGACCCAAATGATGCTGGAAATTGAAAAAACAAAAACCGGTCATGAAAGAAAACATAATAATAGTGATGAATTTTTCGTGAAACTTCCACGCATGCCAACATACGATGAACGCTCAGACTGTCTAGAATCCTTCTTACCCCGATTCGAAGTTCAGGCTAAAGGTTATCGTTGGCCAGAAAGCAAATGGGCCACAGCCTTGATTAACTGCTTATCTGGAGAACCGCTAAAAGTTTTCTATACCTTAACAACTGAAGATGCAGATGACTATGGTAAAATTAAAGACGCTCTACTAAAAAGATTTAGATTAACGGAAGATGGTTACCAGGAAAGGTTTCACACTGCAAAACCGGAAAGTGGAGAAGACTTTAATACATTCGTGAACCGAATTACTCAATTTCTAAATCGGTGGCTTGAGTTGGCAAACGTAAAACAAGACGACTTTGCAGGCCTTTACTATCTCACGCTGAAGAATCGAATCTATCAAGCTTGCAACCCAGATTTAGTCGCATTCTTTAAAGAGAGAAAGCCAGAAAACTTGGACAAATTAAAAATCTACGCAGAAAACTTTAACAGCGCACATCCATTGACACCCCTTAGCAGAACATTGAAGGAACCATACTACGCTGCTGCTGCTCAGAGTCCAGGTACACCTAAAGTTCAGTACTCAAATAGAACGAGGCGATCAATCACTCGGAACACGCAAGTGAAACAGGATGACCATAGTAACAAACCATGGAACAAACAGTTCAATAGAGACCATAGCCGACCCTATCAAAACAAAACAAGAAATAGCACTGACAATAATACTGAGTATAAGAAAACCAACAAACCTATAATTAAATGTCAATATTGTGGAATGAAAGGCCACACAGCAGACAAATGTTACAAAATCGTGGGATATCCGAAAGAAACTGCAAATGCATCACTCCAAACCAGTGTAAATAATCAGACACGAGTAATGTCAGGAGAAAATATAAATGTGTATTGCGTGAAGGGTATGTCACTTTTAACACAAACTCACAAGTCAGGATCGCTATTTTTTTGTGAAGGCAAAGCTAATGGAACTGATTGCAAAATATTGAGAGACACAGGATGCAGTACAGTAGGAATAAAAGCATCTTTGATCAATGACGAAGACAAAACTGGAAAAACGGTACAATGCATCACATTCAGTGGCACAGTCGAAACCTTTGAAACAGCTAATGTGTACATAGAAACCCCATACTATACAGGAATAGTGGAATGCTGTATACTTCCCAACCCCGTCGCTGATGTTATTGTTGGCAATATAAAAGGTCTTAAAGACAACCCAACAAATGTAAAAGAATGGTCATTAACCCAAGAAACAGCTTGTCTAGCAGAAACAAGAAAGATGACTAAGACAACAGAGAAGCCAATGACTATTTCTCTTGAACCACAACAATTTGACAGGAACACGTTCATTGAAGAACAGAAAAAGGACCCGACTTTAACATCATATTTCAATATCGCAAACAAAGGGACGAAATCAAAAGTTGAATACATCATTGAAAAAGATATTCTGTTCAGGTTACATAGGAAAAGAAACAAAATAGCTAAACAACTGGTCACGCCGAGTATTTACAGAAACAAAATCCTTGGAATAGCGCACGATTCAATAACTTCTGGACATCTTGGGAGCTCTTCCACATTGAAGAGAATATCCGAGAATTTCACATGGCCTGGAATTACTAAAGACGTCCGAGAATATGTGAAATCTTGTGACACATGCCAAAGAAGAGTCGCAAAAGGCAGAATACCGAGATTGCCATTAGAGACAACCCCAGTTATTGAAAAAGTTTTTCAAAAAGTTGCAATTGACATTATAGGCCCTTTAACAAAATCAGATAGAAACCATACACACATACTAACACTAGTCGATTACGCAACCAGGTGGCCAGAAGCGATAGCATTGAAATCAACTACATCGGATCACATAGCTGAAGCATTGATGACAATTTTTACTAGAATAGGCATACCAAATGAGATACTGTCGGACAATGGACCCCAATTTACATCACATATGATGCATGAAACCATGAAACTCATGGGAATCCAACACTCATTCACAACTCCCTACCACCACCAAGCAAATGGTCTTTGTGAAAGATTTAATGGCACTCTAAAGAATATGTTAAGAAAAGTGTCAGCAGAAAAACCAGATGATTGGGACAGATACTTACCAGCAATCCTATTTGCATATAGAGAAATACCCCAAGAATCTACAGGCTACTCCCCATTTGAGTTGATGTATGGACGATCACCTCGCGGCCCGATCAATATAGTAGCCGACATTTGTAAAGGGAATGAGGAGGACAATAACGAAATTATGTTTGCTTACGAATATGTAAGAAACCTGAAAGACAGAATAGAGGAAACATGTAAGCTAGCACAGGAATCCGTCACTAAAAAAGCAGAGAAATACAAGGAATACTCCGATCGAAAAAGCAAGTCAAGAAAACTTGAGATTGGTGACAAAGTACTAATACTCTTACCCGATGACTCGAGTAAACTTTTAGCTACATGGAAAGGACCATTCAAAATAACAGCAGTAAAATCTAATGTTAATTACGAGATTAAAATTAACAACACAACAAAGACATTCCATGCAAATATGCTAAAAAAGTATTTTGATAGAGACACAGTGTCGCAACCTATGTTTACTAATATCGAAGCTTCAAATGCAGGATTGATCATACCGTTGGTCATGGGACACAGACACCCGAGACAGAAAAACAAACAAAAATCGCACAATTGCAACCACCTAAGACAAAAAAAGAAGTACGCAAAGTACTTGGGCTCCTAAATTTTTACAGGAAATACATTTACAACTTCGCGCACATCGCGACACCGCTAACAAATCTGACAAAGAATGGGTCACCGAACAAAATTGTTTGGACAGAAGTGTGTCAGAATAGCTTCAACCAATTAAAGGCATTACTCTGTTCAGAACCAATTCTTAAATTACCCGACATGTCAAAAGAATTTGTTGTGAGAACTGACGCGTCTGATAAGGGCATCGCAGGTGTACTATTACAGGAGCATGAGGGAACTCTAATGCCTTGCTTATATGCAAGCAGAAAATTATTGGACAGAGAATCACGATACTCTGTAATAGAGCGTGAAGGACTGGCCATCGTCTTTGCTTTAAAGACATTCAGCAGATATCTACTGCTAAAAGAGTTTGTGGTCGAAACGGACCATAAACCACTCACGTACATAAGAAATAACAAAATGAATAATAGTAGAGTACTAAGGTGGAGTCTATTTTTGCAAAATTACACTTTCAGTATCTCTCACATACCAGGCTGTGAAAATATTCACGCCGACCTACTTTCTCGATTAGTGTAAACACGTGAGAAGGGTATAAGTTAACCTCTCATGCATACTGTTAGTTACCTCGAAAATTATGCCAAATCAGAACGCACAATTTCGATAATTTTATTTGTAAACATGATGACCCAACTTAATGTAACATTGAGTATTGTTTGGATATATATACCATACCCATTCATGATTTGGGAAATCTTCTCTTTATCTATTATTGTTATGAATTTTCACTCATTTATGATTAATAATTGAAATGTCAATATTCCATTTACATTTTCATTCATTTCATTCAGTAAATTACCTTCATATCATCGACTTAAATCATGCTTCATTGCCATCACTATTGTTTATCACAATGATTTGTAATCACATTGCCATCATGTTGTTCATCACAATGATTTGTAATCACAATCTTTCATTGTTATTGTCACCCATTCATATACCTACGTTAATATAAACATTTCCATGTCTAGTTAATAAATAATTTAATTGTAGCACAAATCATAACAATGGATTAATGCTAGAGTATCATGATAGTAAATTTACTTCCGTTTGTAAAATCTATCTTTCCCATAATGGTTAAAGAGTATATTTTAAACGTGGGTGGGGGGTGTCACAGTAAAGGTTGTTCACAATTATCTTATTAAATTTTATTTTATTAAGAACTGAATTCATCTCACTCCAGTTATATTTCGGTAGGCTTAGATAAACTTTACCTTCTAATATTAGATCGTCTTTCCTTTTATAGCCTTCCCTCGAATTAATTTCTAATTAGTGAATACTTTTCGTTCTACATTCTGTCACGTAGCCACTTATTATAAAAGCTGATAGGTCTAACATTTGACACTCACTTTCTCTCCACAATCTATGCCGGACGGCCAGTCGCTCTATTCCTATATATATACTGGAAGATTTTTATCTTTTGGGACTTTGTAGATATTATATCTACACCATTAAGACGCCGGAGCTTTTAACTTTGATTGTATAATCTTCAAGGATCAAACCCAAGCCCGCTGTCAAAGGACTACACAATAACTTCTTACCAATTGCCTGGAAGTGGAATTTTACGAGTCCGATCCTGTTATCAGAGGAATAGATCATCCAAGCCCATCAACTGCCTGGAAACGTAAACTTATGAACCTGACATATTATCATAAGTTACGTAAAATATTCATATCTCTATTTGTAACTGCCACGATCACTGTTTATCTCTTTTAATTAAATTTCATCATTATTTTTATTTCATTGTAAACAAATCGTTAATTGTTTTTCATTTATAGTAACTAGTAAATTCTGGGGCCTCATTCTACATATATCTTTATGCATAGTCGAGTAGCTCTTTACTCACTTGAGACCATGACAATAATGATGATGATAATGATAATGATGATGATGATGATGATGATGATGAGGAGGAGGAGGAGGAGAAGGAGGAGGAGGAGGAGGAGGAGGAGGAAAGAAAACGACAACAACATCGTTGTTAACAACAAAAAGAACAGTAGCACCACATACACCTAAAGCAATAACGAGGGAGAAAACATTTCATTAATGATAATAGGGTCGTGGAGTGCCTTGCCGAGTGCACGTAGAGGGTGTTAAGAGCTAAAACCGAATGAAAGCAGTTCAAGCCATTGTTACTTAGTCGACATTTGAAGCTTCCGTAATCGTTATGCGTTGTTGATTTGTTTGTTTGTTTTTCTACGTTAGATAGTTTGGAATTTTACGTTGTCTTTTCTTTGCTTTGTTTTTTTTTTGTTGTTTTTTTTTAATTAATAAATTTAACAACAAGCCTTGGATAACAAAAGATCTAAAACTTTTATTGAACCAAAAGAAAACTCTCTTTACTAGTGGAAACAAAAAAGATCTGAAAACAAAACAAAAAGAGATAAAGAGAGTAATATCTAGTTGTAGAGACAAGTACAAAAATAAAATTGAAAAATGCTTTTCTTCTGGGGATATACGGGACACGTGGCGGGGGCTTAAAACTGCTGTTAACTATAATCCAAAGCCCACGATTATATCAGAAGATATCGAAATTGAAACTCTAAATAAATTTTATTCACGTTTCGACACAGCAAACGAATTTGATATTGAAAATGAAAAACATAAATTAGACAGGGCTTTGGAAGATGAAATGACTATTGAGGTCAGTGAAGAAGAAACGAGATTCGTATTTTCGAAAATAAACGAGAGGAAGGCTGTTGGGCCGGATGGATTGAAAGGAAAATTATTAAAAGAATGTGCCCATCAGCTTTCCCCCATTTATACACATATTTTTAACTGGTCCCTCCAATGCGTTTCGATCCCTGAACTTTGGAAAACTTCAAAAATTATTCCTGTTCCAAAAAAAGAAAAACTTGAAACTATGAACGATCTCAGACCTGTTGCATTGACTTCAATAGTTATGAAATCTTTAGAAAAACTTGTTCTTGTTAAAATTAGGAATCAGTTTATGCCATTGAGTGATAGTCATCAATTTGCTTACAAACCAGGACGTGGCGTAGAGGATGCCATTTTGCTGTTTACAAACAACATCTACAGGCATCTAGATCACGCTAGGAGCTATTGCAGATTGCTTTTTGCAGATTTTTCTTCAGCGTTCAATACAATGCAACCTCAGTTGGTTGTTCAAAAATTGACTAGTCTGAATTTAAACAAGTATATAATTGCTTGGGTGCTCGAATTTCTTACGGAGTGAGCACAATATGTTCAATTAGGACAAAACAAATCTTCCTGTATAACTACAAATACTGGTGCTCCTCAAGGTTGTGTATTGTCCCCTGTATTATTCACAATATACACGAATGACTGTAGAAGTCAAAACCTGAGTGTACCTTTAATAAAGTTTGCAGATGACACCGCTCTTCAAGGCCTCATAACAAATGGCAATGAAGTGGCTTATAGGCAAGAAATTGATAGATTTGTGTCTTGGTGTGATGCCCACCACCTAGAGCTTAACATAAGCAAGACAAAGGAGCTAGTGATTGACTTTAGGAGAGTGAAGGAACCGATAGAACCGTTAAAATTAAAGGACCAATTCGTCCAGCGAGTTCCTCACTACAAATACCTTGGTGTAACGATTGATGACAGGCTCAAATGGGATGAACACTTGAAAATAATTAGGCATAAGATGTGCAGACGTACATATTTTTTATCAAAACTCTCTCAATTTAGAATAGATAAAACCCTCTGCACATTATTTTATAGAGCAGTAATCGAAAGTGTTTTGTCATTTTGTATAACAGCTTGGGGAGGCAATTGCTTAGCAGTGGAAAGGAACAAAATAAATTCATATATTAAAAAATCCATTAAACGCTATATAAATGATGTTGACGATGTAGATCTTTTATACGAGAAATTTTGTATAAATAAAATAACTAAAATATTAAATGACCACTATCATCCACTAAGACCATCACTTATTATGTCAAAAAGAAGTGGTCGCCCTTTCTCTATTTCAACGAAAACAGAGAGACACCGAAAATCTTTTCTGCCGTCCAGTATTAGGCTTTATAACAACAAGCAATAATCATTTTATATAATTATTTCTCATTTTTACTTTTAAAAATATAAATATTAATTTATTAATTTATTTGTTTTACAATCTTTTCAATTTTCAATTTATAGTGACAGTTTTAACTATTATACGATGTTGAAATTTTTCATATCATAAAGTGCAGCTCTGGTTATAGAGCTGCTCCTTTTTTTTTTTTTTTTTTTTTTTTTTTAATATATATATACATCCTATTTCTATTGTATTCTTATCTTATTGTGTAAATTATAACGCGTCTGTACAAAAAATTTCCTTTTTGGGATGCAATAAAGTATTATTATATTATTATTATTATTATTATTATTATTATTATTATTATTATTATTATTATTATTATTATTATTATTATTATTATTATACATTTATTTATTTATCTATCTTAATTTGTTTATTTATTTTTGAGGACACAATCGCTAAGATGACCGCCACTCTTTCTACCCTGAAAACTATCTAACCCTCAAGATCAAGTTCGTATAAACATTTCAATGAAAAAGTATTTCCACTAATTTTCTTTCAAGTTGTTTATTTTAGTTACCGTACCTATTAACAAACATCGACATGTACTTATTTGCAGGTGAGATAACCAAGATTGTTTTGGGCTCAGTGTTGTAATGGAAATATTCTCAAACCAACTCATTACATTGTCCATTACGACAATGTTAAATCAGCCCATAATTGCGTTCGGTTATCAGACCAGCTAGTATGTGCACGTCGATAAAAATCTGAAAAAGTATGTATGAAATAGTGCCAGACAAAGCAGAAAGAAAAATACATGAAAACCAATCATCCCACGAAAAATTTGCTTGCCCTGACTGGGATCGTACTTGGGACCTGATAATCAGAGTTACACCATTCGCCTCCTCCCAAACTGTCACTTTGATAACATGTCAAAATATAAATGGAGTATACTCTAATACTCTAATGTTTTCTTCCTCGTCTATTCATGTTCAATGTTGTTGTTTTTGTTATGATGCAAGAAAGAACTCAACACGGAAACGCGTCTTCACATGACGAGTATAATAATTATGTCGTCCTACGTCGTTAAACTATGGTGGAATCGGAGTGAGAAGGTCTGAGGTTCGATCTCTGGACAAAGTAGGCTGATATTTTGGGGTTGATTTTTTTTTTTTTTTTTTTTTTTTTTTTTTTTTTTTTTTGTATTTTTGTTTCCGCTTGTCCAGTACTGTTTCATATAGTTTTCTATTAGTGCTGGCCTACTCAGTAGTTTGTCACTGTGCCTATTCATTCTATGATTGTCTGTATGTAATAATACACATCGTGTAATTAAAATGTTATTATGATATCAAAAAAGATGCCGAATTGGAAAATAAAGTTTCATTCTTTATGATATTATTTTTTATACAAAATTTATTTTAAGGCATTGTACTATGACCCGGAATGTCACGGGTTCAAGCTCCTCTTCAGACTCTTTAGTTATTTCCTTCGGTAAGATTATTAACCCCCCATTTGCTCACTAGGACAACATGGGTGTTTCCTGTTGACATCAGGCATCTTGTTTGATGAATTATTTATAATATACCTTCGTGGAATGCCTAGGCGATGATATCTTATGCTGTCGTGGCGGAAGGGCTAATGATTTTTAATTTTAATATTTTATCTGATTGCGACTGAACAGTCTGTCAGAGTCAGAGACGCTGTCTAATCTTCAAACGCATTGCCTATGATT
The DNA here is from genome assembly GCF_034508935.2 of Berghia stephanieae. Lineage (NCBI taxonomy): Eukaryota > Metazoa > Mollusca > Gastropoda > Nudibranchia > Aeolidiidae > Berghia > Berghia stephanieae. Next base: position 58,759,148 of record NC_088363.1, on the reverse strand, counting down.
ACATCAAAAACAAAAATAATAGTGCCAGAGGGTGTTTCGTGTATACATATTGATGGAATGAAGGTCATGAAATATACGAGTCTTTACAAAAATCGGCCATTCAATGTTTTCCTATACATAAATGTAATCCTATATTTCGATGCGGAAAATAGGGGCGGAAAGAAAGAAAGGAACTTATAAAAAATGATGATGATGATGATGATGGTGATGATGATGATGATGGTGATGATGGTGATGATGATGATGATGATGATGATGATGGTGATGATGATGATGATGATGATGATGATGATGATGGTGATGATGATGATGGTGATGATGATGACAATGATGACGACGACGACGACGATCACAATGAGTATGGTGTTGAGGATGATTCTGATGACGACGGCAATGACGAAGACGACGACGACAATGACGATGATGATGATTATCATCATAATATTGATGATGATGATGATGATGATGACGATGACGATGATGATGATGATGATGATGATGATGATGATGATGTGATGGTGATGATGATGATTTCTTATCCACACAACGTTATTACAAATAACAGCAAATGAGAGAGAAAAATGTATACACAGAGAGATAGAGAGAGAGAGTGAGAGACAGAGAGAGAGAGAGAGAGATAGAGAGAGAGAGGTTATATTGTTATGAAATATTTACAAATACCTTCCTCAAGTAGACTACACTAAGGCTAGAAAATGAAATTGTATTGTCACCCGCCCGGAGCAAGTGCTTACGGTGGTTATGGATTGTCCGTTCACGTCGATAACTCCCCCCCCCCCCCCCCCCCCCCCCCCAAAAAAAAAAAAAAAAAAAAAAAAAAGAACAAAAAAAAAAAAAAAACTCAACAAAAACTTTAATAACATTTTTGAGTCAAAAAATAGAACCATTGAATTGCTCTGCCGACTGCATTCAACAAAGTATACGATAACTGACGTCATTTTCAAAGGTGTATGCATTGCATGTTGATTGAATAGATAGTGACCCGTATTACAAGATACTAGTAAAAAGGTACCCATTTCAATAGATTGCCAGACATAGCAACACGTAGTCACGTGGTCACAAAGATGGACACATCAAACCCGGATTCAGTTGAGAATGTCGTATTTTTCATGTTGACACTATTTATTATACGTTTAAAATACGTAATTTTTATGCTTGACATCTCAGTACATATCCCCCTTAAACGGCATTTTCTCACTGTACAGTTTATAATGATGAGCATATGAATTATTGATTAATCTCAGGGCCTTGTATGAGATTGCTGCACTGATTGATATACATGCCTTTTGCAATCTACGATGTTTGAATTATTTCCATCCTATTAGGACGACACAAATAATATGTCTTCTTCAAATAACGCAATATGTAGTGCGATTTTTAAAAGGAAAAATATAAAGGATGTTTTATTATGTTATTGCCTCGCCTGCATTTTGAATTGTAGCATAATTTTTAAAACATAAACAATAAAATAATTCAGTGTTACATGGGAAAAAAATCTTGTTTTTTTAATTATCTATCGGGTCTCATATAGTGTCGAAACTTAGTAATAATATGCTGTTCGCACACTAATAAAACGCCTTTTATATTTTGGCCTGAAAATGTTATCTTATATGTCGATTTGTTAAATTAATCCCATTTCTCACAACTTCTTCAAGGAAGATTCAATTCGAAGAATTTTGACATACCATACTAATTTATATATATATATATATATATATATATATATATATATATATATATATATATATATATATATATATATCAATTAGTATGGTATGTCAAAATTCTTCGAATTGAATATATATATATGAAGTTAAAGTTGCCTGGCCAAATGTGGAAAAGAAAGAACAAACATTACATTATTGATCATCGACCTTGTAATATTGGGGGGGGGGGGGGGGGGGGGGGGAGTGGGAATTCGTCGTAAGATAGAAGGGGATGTTTACGAATGATGGAATAAATAGTCCTTTAAAATAACTAGGCTACTCAGGAATGTCAATCAGCTGGTGTTGGCCGTGTGATTCTCAACTGACGGGCATTTTTTGTCGTACCCTGAACAAAAATACAGTTTAAATGTTTTGGCCAGAAAACTTGTCCTTCAAATATCGATTGATTGAAATGATATTCTGTTGTCATAGATTCCCAACACTGGGAATTCAAACAAGTACATTATAGTCTTCAATGAAGTCCCATATTTGAGAGTTTTTGACAAGATGAGGGTTATTTTAATCTATCGATATTTGACGGACCAGTTTTTGTTGATGTCCCAATTCCGCCGCAGTGCAGCACCACAAAGCAAGCAATAATATAGGAGCTAATTGATGTGCCGAAATGGGGGCTGGAATCTTTGACCTCCCTGATGGACGTTCAATGTTTTATCCACCTGACCATCTCATTATAATGATTTGAGGTTATAACGGTGTCGTCGTCATTTGTTGATGGTGGTGGTTGAGATGGTATTTAATTTATATAATAATATTGCATTCCCGACCACAGAGCAAATTTATATTTATCGTCAAATAAAGCGAGGAAAGAGAACCCACCTGAGTTGATTCCGATCCTTAACTGAAGTTTCTGGTCAGGAAGATGATTGACCATCAAATGGCCCATGCTATCTCTCATGTCTAGGGCCACTCCTGCTATTTCTTGCGCGTGGTCATTGTGTTCAACGGGAACGCCACTGGCCACCATATAAGCGTCACCTAAAATTAGAGAGAGATGGAGGGAGACATTGGTTGGGATAGAAAACTATATAAAGATTTCCATGTCATTCTGTCAATTTATTACATTTATTGTCAACACTTATTTATTAAGAGTTTTCTTCTCTAAAAAGCATGAGCATATAATTTATGAACATCCACGTCAATCTAGTAATTATTATATCTGAATGAACTCTATGAGTAAAATAACGTTTAAATTCAGCGTTGGTCAGCTTTGGAAATTTAAGTGTGTGTGTGTGTGTGTGTGTGTGTGTGTGTGTGTGCCTGTGTGTTTTTTTACTTATTTTTTTTTTCCTTGTTATTTTTTGCTTTATACACAAAGATTGATCCCGGTTGCAGTCGAGATTTTTTCTGACCCCTTTGTCCACCCATCAATGATTGGGTAGCTGGGGCTGTTAGATCTTGCGGAAAGTACTTTGCGATGTAATAGCGTCCTATCCTAACTGTAGCAATCCGTTGCTATTGTCCGTTTCACTCTATAAAAACCGGGATTAACTCCGGTTTCGTGGGCCTCATGGCTCAAAAGGACAACGTTTTGTTGTTGTTTTTTTTTTTTTTGCATACCATAGGTTGTGTTTTTTAAAACAAATATACACATAATTTGATAAATAGTATAAGATTTCTAAGCGATATCGGGATATATAATGATCGATCGAGACCCGCCCCAGGTTTGAGATGATTTGCTCGAGTTAACACATTCCCAAATATCGGTCAGAAATCGCATTTGACTCCTAGTTCTTCTTTAACCCTTTCCTTACCAGCCATTATTCAGAATTTTCCCCAAAATTTCACTCCCACACAACACAAAAAATGTTTTTTCTTACTGAAACAGAAAAGCAACAAATACTTTACACCACAGTGTCACGTTTTTATAGCTATAATAAACATTTTTCTTTCATTTGTGTGATTTACAAATGAAATCTGAATGATAAAAGTGCTGGTTGGATCGTAACGAATGTGACGATTTTCCGATGGTTGGTATGGAGAGGGTTAATGAAAAACTCGGAGAAATCATATGGTGAAATTTCATGGAATGCTACTTTAAATAACAATTTGGAGTCGAATCTAAGCTTCAATTTAATATACGACAACAGATAAAATGGACGTTACGGGTTTCCCCTTTATCAACAAAACAGGATGAATGAAACACTACAGACGAATGAGATAATGTGGCAGTCTATAGTGTTTCATTCATCCTGTTTTGTTGATAAAGGAGAAACTGGAAACGTCCATTATATCCGTTTTCTTATATTAAATTGAATCTTACATTCAATTTCACATTGTTATTTATTTCTTCGAGAACTTCGAGCAGCAACATTTACATTTTTGGAATGCTGCTTTGCAATTTATTATTCTAGTGTTTTGGACCAGAGGAAAACAAAGCATGGGCGGGTCATTAAAACTCCCAACTCTTTTTTGCAAGGCCACAATCAAATGCGTTGCAAGTAAATGATATCGACATTGAACTTTGTTTTCAAGTTGTCACAAGACACAATTGGATTTTATTTTTTAAATTCATTACAAGTTAGTCACTTATTTACCTTGATCCATTTCAATGATTGTTTATGAATTGAGTATTTAAATGTTAATGGCTAAAAAGTAGGACATGGAAATAAGAATTATGTGACAGAAGAGACGGATTAAAATTGTTTGCTGTTTTTATTTGTTAATTTTAGGTTACGAGTAGTCTCTCTTATCTCTCGTGCTAATATGAATGGGTAATGAAACAAATTTGTTGAATCTTCTTTATTCGTTGAACTCGAGGCCAAAATTCAAATAATACATCTGGTGCAGGCCTACCTACTATTAAAAATGCTTCGTAGAATTCTGACTCCAATTTCAGAACCTCGTGAGAAAATCTAAGTCATTAAAACTTATTGAAAATGAAAGTTGATGCCAGACTACATCATTTTAAAGTGTTTTTTATTCATTGTTAGGCATTTTAAAAAAGTTAACTATAGCGAGTACAATTTTTATCTGCTAAGAATAACGAATCTTTAAATTTTAAGTAATCAAGTCTGTTGTTGCACTAATTTATCAGTTAGTCGATGATTACTTGCGTACTACGTCATCAATCGTTCAGATATTACTTTTTGTTACAGGACCCTATTCAAATAGTAACAAAGAGGAAATGTGATGATATAGTATTCATTTTAATTAGTTAGTGGATGATTACTTGCGTACTACGTCATCAATCGTTCAGATATTACTTTTTGTTACAGGACCCTATTCAAATAGTAACAAAGAGGAAATGTGATGATATAGTATTCATTTTAATTAGTTAGTGGATGATTACTTGCGTACTACGTCATCAATCGTTCAGATATTACTTTTTGTTACAGGACCCTATTCAAATAGTAACAAAGAGGAAATGTGATGATATAGTATTCATTTTAAAATTCAGAACAATAAAGAAGACAATGTCAAATTAGTGTTATGTTTATAATGGTCTGATAAAAGGTTTTCTAGATAGAAGCAAAATATTTTAAAACGTTATCTCATTTCTATTATGCACTGAAATACTTATATCTTTGTCCTTAAAAAAGATATTTTGAAAATTTAAATTGCATATTAGACTCAGTGAAAAAAAATTGCGCTGTGCGAGTATTTTTTTTTTCATCATATGACACCTTTTGTCAAAGCAACACACAGAGATAGATGCCTTTTTAAAAATTGAGGATTCCTCTTGCCAAAAAAAATTAAAGAAAAAAAGAAAAGAAAACAAAAATTCCAATTACGTGCATTCTTATTATGTCATAGGTTTTTCCTTCAAAAAACAAAAATAAACAATTTTCACTATAAATGGTAAAGGGACATAGATTTTTGCCATAAAGTAAAGTTTCAGTTTCGACATTTTGAGATTTCTTCAGAGGATAATTGGATGTTATTCTACGATATCTGACGGAAATCTCAACTTATTGATCCCGAGCAAAAACTAAGAGAGAGAGAGAAAGAGAGAGAGAGAGAGAGAGAGAGAGAGAGAGAGAGAGAGAGACGATAGATGGTTAGATAAAAAATATATAAAGAACGCGCAAACACTATCATTAATACCAGCCTATCATATTTCCTTGCTATGATTGGAAATTAGGCAATTACGCTAATTGATAGTTGATAATGACCGAGCAAAGTGTGTTCATTTCACAGAAAGCAACGAGAGTAAAACCAATGGCACTCAACCGACGTGTCCGTAAATGCAGGTCTAAAATCCGAACCCACTTATGGGCCTCATTTAACATTGTGGTAATGTGTAATATTTTAAGTCAGTTTTTTAGATTTCCAGTAGAACATTAACAGTGAGCACATAATGGATTGGGTTATCAGACCTGCAAATAAGTGCACGTCACACTCAACTCTTCACATGCGCACTAATCAGTTAATTGCAGTGATGTGGAAAAAAAACTGTTTACAAATTTGGCTAGAAAACTCGTCCTTCAATTATCGATCAATTTAAATGACCCTCCTCTTGGCAAAAAAAACCCAACCTCTCAAACCTGGGACTTCGCGAAATCCCAGGTTTGAGAGTTTTAGCCAAAATGAGGGTCAGTTAAATCGATCGATATTTTTAGGCCAGACCTTTAAATACGAGATTTTACAGGGTACAGCAGTTAACTGGTCAATACCTATAGAAATATATCTCTATACGCATCTTTAAGATAAGGGCCCAAGAGCATAGGCATACTCGTGATAACCTAATCAAGTCACATCAAGATAAATGATGTAGACTAATAAAGAAACAAAAAGGTTGTGAATCGTCGACTCAAAGTGGTATTATATCAGAGTGCCTTTGATGTTGAAAATAGAAGAAGAAGAAGAAGAAGAAGAAGAAGAAGAAGAAGAAGAAGAAGAAGAAGAAGAAGAAGAAGAAGAAGAAGAAGAAGAAGAAGAAGAAGAAGAAGAAGAAGAAGAAGAAGAAGAAGAAGAGAAGAAGAAGAAGAAGAAGAAGAAAAGAAGAAAAGAAGAAGAAGAAGAAGAAGAAGAAAAAGAAGAAGAAGAAGAAGAAGAAGAAGAAGAAGAAGAAGAAGAAGAAGAAGAAGAAGAAGAAGAAGAAGAAGAAGAAGAAGAAGAGAAAGACATGATAAAACCAAGCATCAATTCCTGTATTTAAGAAGAATATATTATATTATAATAACAAATGGATTTCATTCATGAAAGTTCCATATCTGAGAGACGTCGGAGGTCATCTTCGCAAGCTGATCTATCCTTGCCAGTTCTATTAAATCCGACGCCACTTTCTCAGTTCATCTGTCCAAGTTTTATCCTTTCAATAGTTATTCTTTGTTTCCTTTATTCTTTTTCATACTTTCATCAAGGGATGTTATCAAACCAGGTGGCGAAATAAGTCGTCCATAAACTTCACATTGGCGTTTGATTGATTCTTTTTATCGTGATCTTTTCTGTTTGCCAATTTCTAAAAATTCTTCATTTCTTTCCTTTCCATCATGACACCTCTCTCTTGGTAAAAAACACACTTCTCACTGCACTCCGTCTTTAAACCATGGTCTTGTTTATGTCAGCTCACAACATAGCAGCCGACAGTAAATGCAATCCGACTTTGTTTTGTTTCATGCTAATATTCCGTTTTCATATGTATCAGCTGGTTGAATGCATTCTTCGCATACTATTCTTTTCGTCTTTTCACATCTGATATCCATGGATGTTACATTGGAACCTAATAAATTTCAACATCAATGATTGTATTGTTGTCCTATAGATATACACAGGTGGTGGTTATTATTTTTAGATCGTCATACATCGTTTATATATCAGTCAGTCCATATTTTCATATCTGACTACAAATCCAGTAATTCTGTAGTCAGTTCAGATTGCAGTAGAACGTATCATCGCAACTCAGATTTGTTACATTTTTCTCAAAAACCCTCTAGTCGATATCTCTTAAATCATTCACTATAGAGGTTGAAAATTGGAAGACAAAAAACTGCTAACTCTCTAAAGGTGTAAAATGCTTAGTTCGTTGCAACAGCATGCTGTTGTTCAGTACAAAATCGAATATTCTAAATCTTACATCAATGTCAAGGAATGATTAAATTTTGAAATTTCGGGCATTTATAGAGCGCTTAACCCCGTTGACACATGTTCTAAACGCTTTACAGTGATATAAAACAATACACATAACAGTAAGAGAACTGTAGATGGAAAAGTTCAAGGAATGCAATTAACAACAAAGCATGATAATAGTAAAGATAGTTATGACTTAAAAATATAAAACTTTAAGCGAGATTTGAAAGTTACTCATACATCATTAATTTCATCATTAAAACTTCCAAATATTGAATATTCAATATGAAATATAAACTAGTTACAACAAGGAAGAAAAGTCGTAACGTCACACCTTCTACTTTACCGGTTCCAAAATCATTGGAAGTGTGTATGTAACCAGCCCTTCGGATGACAAATAATGAATAGATGACATATTGAATCATAAGGTGGCATAACTATTTTAGTAGCAGGGTGTATTAGGTTTACGGAACGGAAAAGAGCGAGGATGACTGATCTTTCTTGACGACCAGGATATATTTTGACTAGAAAATAAGATGCCATCACTCTGAAACCAGAGGATCAATTACACAAGGCACGTATCCAGTAGATGTACACTTCGAGTTAGAGTGGAACCAGTTTTGACATGACACTTTTGTTTTGTCCTACATGTTAAGTTTTGCTGTTCGCAGGAAACTCTAAAGCGATTTGAGTACATTCAGTGGATATTGCGCTATATAAATGCTCAATATAAATTTAATTTAAGATTGACAAAGTTGTTCACATATTATTATGATCAACATTTGAGTCCATCAGTTCTAACTGACTTTCTCAGCCATCCATCTCTTCTTTGTCCTCTATGTCACTGAACAATGGACAATCCGCTTTTACTTCGAATTTTCCTTTTCGAATCAGGTGATTGATAATCTTCCATGGAATCACCTATCTGTGGAAGAATTAGTGTTATTCTCATTATCCTTACCTATTGTTTCAACTTTGTATACACGATATGAGCTGATGATGTCGTCAAATATCCGGTATAACGAATTAAGCATGTCAATGACCTGTCGAGAGAGTACAAGGAGGTAATTGTTTTGTAAAGTGAATGTGGATTAGGGGATGTGTAAATCATACTGTTCTATCTCTTTGTTTCATCGTCAATTCTTTCTATCTATTTTGCCTATTATTTTTTGTTCGGGCTAACCCACACCGGAGACTGACTCTGACAACCCGGCATTGCCGTCCTTTGCCGTCTTCCGGATGAAGACGTCGAGCACGGACAAAATACTAAGAATAAAGAGAAGAACCGACGTCCTCAGCCTTTTTTTTTTCGAGCTTGGTATGGGTAGGACTAGCTGCTCTTCTCTTTATTCTTAGTATTTTGTCCGTGCCCAACGTCTTTATCCGAAAGACGACAGAGGATGGCAGTTCCGGGTCGTCGCAGTCAGTCTCTGGTGTGGGTTATCCCTTATTCGCATGGGAAATATGACTCGTATTATACGTATATTTTTTACATGTCAATAACCCAGGAAAGATTATAAGAAGCCGAAGTATGTAAAGATTCTTTGTAAAGAGAATATGAAATAGAGGATATATGAAGCTTGGCGTTGTATTTCGTTGCCTTTTAGGAAATTTTATCTATTCTGACCTTTTGTTTTTGTTGATTACTGAAAAGGTATTACCTCGAAAAGATTATCTTTCATTTTCTTTATGCAATAACTTATGGTATGTAAATATACTGTGTTAAGAGAATACGACATAGAGAATGTATGAAGCATGGACTTATTCCATGTTTAATCATCATCAGATAGATAGATAGATAGATAGATAGACAGATAGATAGATAGATAGATAGATAGATAGATAGATAGATAGATAGATAGATAGATAGATAGATAGATAAAGAGATTGATTGATTGATTGATTGAATGGTTGCCAGATATTATCAAGCTATTTACCCTAACATTAATAGCTTAATTGATAATTCGATACAATGTTGACATCAACATGTTGAGTACTCATAGTACCATGTTTGTACCATAACACGGATAAATACATAGATAAAGAGAATGAAGAGAGAGAGAGAGAGAGAGAGAGAGGAGAGAGAGAGAGAGATACATAGACAAATCATGTTAGATAAACAGAAGGATGAATAGGAGGACAAAGGGATAATTGTATAAATGGAAAGGTTGTTATGTATGTAAGTAGATAGATTGGTAGGTAGGTAGCAGACAACTTGCACGAATATGGCATGATATACCTGCATGGGTGTGCTCTCGACTGCATATAGAAGTAAAACCTACAATATCAGAGAAAAAGATGGTAACTGCTTTGTATGACATTGGCGTTATCTCCTCATTGTTCAAAAGCTTCTGAGCTACCACCTCTGGAAGTAGTTCATACAAGAGCATCTCGCTTCGTTGACGCTCGGTCTCCAATTCCAGGCTACGTTCCTGTGGACGAAAGTATGCCAATAACAAAAATCGTTTGTGTCCACGCTCACAAGTCTTTTTACTCATTAGTCAATAGCAAGACAATTTCGGTTGTATTACTGTTATAGTTCAGTAATAACTGATAACTCATTTGGAAAAAACCCTGTCATAATAGCAAAACGATATGTTACGAATCATAATATGTAAGTCAACATTCTTTTTTTAAATTTCATTTACCCCTGAATCCAATCAGCAGTGATTGTGCCGCTTGTCCTGCAAGTCTGGTTACAATGTACTTTACATTGGGCTAGTGTCTTTTCAAACACGTTGCAATCAATTCTTCCCCTCGGTTAAATGTTATAAAAATGAGGATAACTTTGGTTCAATGGACTGATGGCTTTGAGTGTCACCACCACCACCACCACCACCACTACTACTACTACTACTACTACTACTACTACTACTACTACTACCACTACTACTACTACTACTACTACTACTACTACTACTACTACTACTACTACTACTACTACTACTACTACAACTACTACCACTATTACTATTACTACTACTCCTTCTATTACTACTACTACTACTACTACTACTACTACTACTACTACTACTACTACGACGACGACGACGACTACTACTACTACTACTACTACTACTACTACTACTACTACTACTACTACTATTACTACTACAACTACTACTACTACTACTACTACTACTACTACTACTACTACTACTACTACTACTACTACTACTGCTACTGCTGCTGCCACGTGGTCTCGTGGTATGACTTTCGCTTTCAAATCGGAAGGTCCTGGGATCGAGCCTCACTTGGCTCATAGTTCAGCCCTTAGAAAAGGCTCTTTGCTCTCACCGTAATCAGGTGTAAAATGAGTAACTGGTTCTTAATAGCTTTGTCTCTGATGAAGAAAAGTGTAATATCGCCTTACAGGCGTCATGTCTCGTTCTGTATGTTACGTGTTGCTGTGGGTCAAGGGTCCTTTGTAAAGCACGTTGAGCATGTTGACTGGATATTGCCCAATATAAAAGCTCAAATTTACAACGATTACTTACATACATCTGTATCCATTACCATCACTATCACTATTAATGATGACGATGATGCTGCTGCTGATGCTGATGATGATGATTATGATGACGATGATGATGATGATGATGATGATGATGATGATGATGATGATGATGATGATGATGATAATAATTATAACAATAATAATATTGACGGTGAAGATGATGATGATGATGATGATGATGATGATGATGATGATGATGATGATGATGATGATGATGATGATGATGATGATGATGATGAGGATACTGATGATGATGATAAAATAATAATAATAATAATAATAATAATTATTATTATTATTATTATTATTATTATTATTATTGTTATGATTATGATTATGATTATGATGATTATTATTATTATTATTATTATTATTATTATTATTATTATTATTATTATTATTATTATTATTATTATTATTATTATTATTATTATTATTATTACTATTATTATAAAATAATAATCATGATGATGATGATGATGATGATGATGATGATGATGATGATGATAATAATAATAATAACAATAACAATAGTACTACTACTACTACTACTACTACTACTACTACTACTACTACTACTACTACTACTACTACTACTACTACTACTACTACTACTAATAATAATAATAATAATAATAATAATAATAATAATAATAATAATAATAATAATAATAATAAATAATAATATTTTTTTTAAAAAATGGTACACCATCATTGTCCAATAAAAACAAACATCATCATCACCACAACTACCACCATTGACAGCATCATAAATGACTCACATGCAGCTTTTCAGCATAGGCCTGTATCCTCTTGGTGAGTCTGTAGACGGTGATAACGACGAATGGAAAGAGAAGGATAGACACTCCTATGATGACGATGGCTTCGATAACTTTGTTCTCCAATTCATCGATGTCCGTTTTCAGTTCTGACACGATATCATCTGCCAAAGTGTCCTGTAAATTCTAAGAGCAAAAGAAAATGTGATCTTTTAATATTGCTGCTATGTGGTCCTGTGGTATGGCATTCGCTTTTGGATTGGATGTTCCTGGGTTCGATCCTCACTCTGCGCTTAGCTGAGTCCTTGGAAAAGGCTTTTTTCTCACATTTTCTTATGTGCCGAGGTGACAAACATAAGCACCTGGCCGTTAACAGCTTTGTCTCTGTCGGAAAAAATTGCAATTTCGCCTTACAGGCGCCATGTCTCCTTCTCGCATGGTACGTGTTGCTGTTGGTCAGAGACCCTTTGTAAAACGCTTTGAGCACTTTTAGTGGATATTGCCCTTTATAAAAGTTCAAGCTTTTTGTGGTTTTTATTTTAGTACGACATATTGAAAGTCTCAGGATTAAGAATTTTTGACACATTGAAGATAATCTTAATTTATGAATATTTAAAGATAAAAAGAAAATGAAAATAAATTATAAGTACCTTTTTATCTTCCCCAGGGGAATTTTATCTTCAAGGTCTCTTTCATACACACATATACACACATACATGCGAGGAAACCTACATCCGGTAACAATATCAGCGCCAACTGAACACAACAGCATTCCTCCCAGACACTTCTATATAGAATACCTCCCTGAAGAATCCATCAAAATACCAATGGATAGATGAAACAACGCTGTGGGAGGAAATAACCAAATGAGGTGAGGAAAATATATAATTCGCTCCAAAGAAACTGTCGAGCACTCTACGTGATTCCAGCCAATTTCTCCAACCCATCACCTTCCCATACTCCACTAAAAATATACCAGCAGCTTACGAAAAATTAAACACCAAAACATTCATCTGGAGAACAGAAACAACCTTCTTCTTTCTGACCCCCAACTTGAAATGCAAACAAAAAAAAAGAAAGAAACATACGGATTCAACTCCACAAAATTGCCACCACCAATACCCGAGCTGAAAGATTTCGAAGAGGGTCTTATAAACATTATTAGCAAAATCAAATTCAGGAAAACGCATAACAAATTCCAACAGCAACTTGCTACGGATATTTAAAAAAATAAACAACGAGACACACCTATTGGTCTCCGCAGACAAAACTAACAACTACTACAAACTAAAACCAGACAAATATTATTATAACACACTAATTATCAACCAAATACACAAAGAATACAAGAAGAGCTCAGAAGACAGATCAGAGACAATACTAGAAGAATTTAAAGATGTAGCAGAGACACTGGACATTAATGGCAGCGAATCAGGAAGCATTCATGACACTCAAGGACCATAAACCAAGTTTCAGAAACAACTCTTCATGCAGACTAATTAACCCCTACAAAACACAAATAGGAAAAATCAGCATTAAAAAAAAAAGAAAAAAAAAAAAGCAAAACAAAAAAGAGACAGAAGGAATTTTAACAAACGTGAAAGAAGAAAAGAGACTAAATTTATGGAAAACTCAGATCAAGTCATAGAATGGTTCACTAACATCAACAACAACAAACAACTGTACTTTCGTCACATTCGACATCAATGAGTCCTACCCATCCATTATCACCACTCTCCCCGACAACATCATTAAAGATCCAACCAAAAGAGTGCCTGCATTCAATAACGCCAGGAAATAATGGACTTCCTCAAATCGCCTCTTAACTGGACATGGCAGAACTGCATCAAATATGTGCAGATGGAAACTTCGAAACAGTGATACCTGCCAGAAATGTCAAGCAGCCCCAGAGACCAGCGATCACATCGTCCTCCACTGTCCAGTCACTAAACTTGAAGGTGGCTACGAAACCGTCCTTAGGGCGGAGGAAGACTTTAGAAGCTGGGTTGACGAAAGAAATATGGAGGTGTAGCCATACGCTACTACTTCCTCGACAACACATTCGATTTCGCATCCAAACACACAACAGTTGCCAGCGGGGAGAGACACATTATAAAACACACAAAACACAACACACTCTACTACCAAAACACACCATGGACGAAAAGCAAATCAGACTTCGACGTGATTATGCGCTCATTTGACGGTGCCGCAACACGGCTTATACCTGCTATCACAACTCAACAACATCACAAACACACATATCGGCCTTTACAGACACGATGGAATAGCCATATGCAGATCCCACCAAAAAAACCCAGAAGAAATTTTAAAAAACAAAAACAAATCTGAAATGTATTCAAACAAAACAAGCTAAAAATCACAACTGACGCCAACAAGAATATCATAGACTTCCTCGACGTAACATTCGACCCTCAAACGGCCAGGCGGAGTTGTCGTATCAGTAAAAGTCGTGGATTCGATCCTAATCGCCGCGAAATTGTTATTCTCTATTGTCTTCTGGCACTTTTCTACTCACTTTAATTTCTGTTGTTATTATCAACACAAGTGCTTGCTCCACTCACTTTTCTGAAGATATGCAAAAGCACTGCCAAAAGCTATATATCATTATTGAATGTGACCGGTTAGTGACTCCTAGTTTGGTGACAGATGCAACTCGGCCATAATAGTATGCTTCTACTCCCTACAATAAATAGGGAACAAAATTATGATGTCAAATAATGCTGATTCTATTCTTATTGGAAGTGTTAAACCACATCTCCGTATATATATATACCGTGTGTATCTTCTGGATTCCGAGTGATGGTATAATATTTTCTAGTCTAAATATATGCTGGTCGTCATCTATTTTTGATCTTTTAAGTCGCGTAATCCTAAGAATCTGACTCTACAGCCAGCTACTAAACAGTTATGCCACCCTGTGATTCAATTCGAAACCTATTCATTATTAGTCCTCCGTAGGACTGGTTACATACACACTTCCAATGAGTTTGGAACCGGAATGATAGAAGGTGGGACGTCATGACGCCTCTGTCATTTTGTAATGCTAGAGTAAATGTAGTCCAGGCA
>NC_088363.1:58716508-58739008 GCF_034508935.2 Berghia stephanieae | reverse complement strand
TGTGAAACATGATATGAATAAAATAATGTTTTTCAACGATAATCTAAATATATTTTTATTGTTTACAAATGTTATGAATATCATATCAACACGAGGAAGTGAAAAATATTGTAAGCATTATTAAATAGCATTGAACCAGGATATTATTCACAAGAGAATTTGATAGTAGACGAATGCTGGAACATCATTGTATAAAAGACTACATGTGATAAGAAATGGTTGTGACAATTTTTTTGACGTTAACTTTAACCATTTAACTGCCGCTTTCTGAAAAAAAAAAAATACGTATTTAAAACTTGGCCAGAAAACTCGTCCTTCAAATATCTACCGATTTAAATGACAAAAAAACCCAAAAAACTTGGATTCCGCCAATGTCCCAAGTTTAAGAATTCTTGCCAAGATGAGGGTCAATTAAATCCATAGATATTTGAAGGAAGAATTTTCTGGCCAAATACGTATTTTCCAGTATATCGTAATTAACTGGTTAAGGCCAAGAAGCGTTAAGAAGAAAGGAAACGATAGAACAGGGTTTTTTTCCTTAATCCATTTATCTCAACTAGCGAACAGGGTTTTTTCCCTTAATCCATTTATCTCAACTAGAGAACTCGCTTTTGGCCATAGTCTTTTTCCCCATTTCCCAGATTTGAGATAACACCCGAATTTTGACAAATAACAGGAATTATAATTAACCCAGGAACCACAAGACCGTGTCTACAAGGGGTTTCCCGGGGTCAATACGTTACAGAATTCGATTAAAATTCGTGTTATAACACCTTGTTCAAAAAAATTATAAGAATACGAAATGGTAAAATGGAATGGAAAATAACATCATAAATTATTTTTGCGAGATTTCACCATTCGGTCAGATATCTCAGTTTAATTTTTCCGGTTTTTTTATTAAGGGGGTGTTTATAATAATAAACAAACTATCTAAAACTCTCGGTTTTGCCAATTTAAACCAGACCCAAAAAAATGAATATCACTACAGGGGTCAAATTTAATATTTGCCCAGATGCTCGACAACCATCATTTCAACGTACTTTGTAGTGCATTCCATTGATGAATTCTCTGATAATAATTATTGTTTTCAGCACTTTTACAATGAAAGAATCATCTTTTAGCATAATGTCTGACTTCGGACAACAAAGTAACCCATTTACTCTATAAATAGTAATCAAACATAGACATAATATTGCATCCCGTTCTAATGCATCTATCTAAATAATATATATGTTTTCCTTTATTTGACCATGAATAGGTTGAGGGGGGGGGGGGTGGTGGGGTTTATTCTCATTTGATTTTGATTTATTTTAACACAGATGTGGAGCGCTCTAACGTTTGATGATTACAGGATGATATCCTTTTCTCTCATGGTCGTCAAAATCTCAATACAATTATAAGTATTTCCATCTCTATCGTGAATATGCTGTCGTTTTGTCTTTATACAGTCAACATTCTCTCTCTCTCTCTCTCTCTCTCTCTCTCTCTCTCTCTCTCTCTCTCTCTCTCTCTCTCTCTCTCTCTCTCTCTCTTTTATTTTTATTTTCTTTCTTTCTCTCAACCTCTGACTCCCTCGTACATAATGTAAACACACACACACACACACACACACACACACACACACACATAATGTTCACAAACATCATACAACATAGGTCTTCTCAATACATAGAAAATCGTTGTTCAATAGCTAAGAAGACTTATACATTAAATAATATTATTGTATATAAAGTTGTCACGATTTCAATTATCTTATCATCACATACGTTGCATGATATAGTTCGTGTAGATCTACACATTAGCCAGTCTTTGAAAAAAAAACTCATTGCGTAATTATATATATATATATATATATATATATATATATATATATATATATATATATATATATATATATATATTGAGATCTCATGCGTGACATATGATTCCGTCTTGAATAAGAATGATTTTTTATCCAAGACAGTTTAAACAGAAACTGGTTTTACAACATGTTAAGTTTAGAATTCTATTCAGTATATTATAAACGATATCGTGAACTACCAGTAAAAGAAAGGGGGGTAAAATGCTTTACATACTCCTAGGCAAAAAAATTAAATTATTATAGTTGCTTATTTACGATGGAATTATATCGACACCGACAACCGCAATAGACAATGGTACAATATTAGACTATGACCCAGTAACCAGTCAACTGCCGTACTATGGACAAACACGTATTTAAAAATTAAGCCAGAAAACTCGTCCTTTATCTTTTTTTCTATAGCTTGAAACGCACAATAGCAATAATAATTGCTTGCTTCCCTTCTTCGGAGAAAACGTTAATCTATCGCAAAGTACTTTCCACTAGATGTAACAGAGCCAGCTACCCAAACACTGCTGATGGAGGACAGGTAGCTTAACAGCAACAAAATCTCAACGTCACCAGAAATCGATCTCGGTCCCTTTGCGTGTGAAGCGTTAAATTCCATTTCATTTCAACATAAAAGAGAATTAAAGCAGTCACACATAGAAATTGTGTGGGGCCGCAAAACCTACATTACAGTGATTGGGGAATTTGTCTTGTTTGGTCAAGTGGCAAGCAAGGTTTTCCCAAGTATTCGTTGTCCTGTCCAGAGAAAATCAAGCAGTTGACTTTTAATACCCTTTCATCTATTCAATGTTTTGGTTAGCTTTTTGTTCAAAAAGCTTTTTTTTTGTTACCAAAAAACAAAAAACAAAAAACAAAAAACAAAAACGAAATAACGTGCAGTTCGAAGTGACCGAAAGACTCGTTGGAATAGAGATTTAACTTGTTTACTTTTGAACTTGAGTTTTTATTGCGGTTTTTTAATGATTTTTTTTTTTTTTGCTTGATTTCTTTTTTTTTTTTTTTTGGGGGGGGGGGGCGAATATGTTTTTTTTTTATTTGTTTGTTTTTGTTTGTTTGTTTTTTGTTTGTTTGTTTTTATTTGAACACTGAGTTATGTTATTGTGATTAATATAGAACTCTGAATCACACCGCTGATATAAAGATAAATGTGGGTGTTATTTTCCACTTCCTGAAATACAGGGTGTCTATCGATAATCGAAAGGTTTTATTGCCGTTTTTCTCACCAAAACTAACTCACAGTTGACGGTGATAATGTCGGAGGTGGTGACGTTAATATAATAATGATGACGATGACGACGATGATGATAATGCTGCTGCGGCTGCTACTGATGATGATGATCATGATGACGATGATGACGACGACGATGATGATGATAATGATGATGATGATGATGATGATGATGATGATGATGATGATGATGATGATGATGAAGACGACGATGATAAACAATTTGAATATGATAAAATGTCATAATAATGTATGAATGGCACATATTACATCAAAGTTATAATCAGTTCACCTTAGTATACCCACAACTTTGCATTGACTCGTTTTGTCCAATAAACTTTTATTTCATATGTTGGTAGATTCAGATGATCCCACCTTATCAAGAAATCTGAAATGTTCGTCTTTTGGTATGACGCTCGCCTTAGGACCGAAAGTTCCTGGTTCGAGACCCGCTCTGAGCGGCGCGTAGTCGAGTCCTTGAAACAGACTCTTTACTCCCTCAACGTACGCAGGTGTAAATGAGTACCTGACCGTTAACAGCTTTGTCTCTGTCGGAATAAATTGTAATATCGCCTAACAGGCTTCATGTATCGTCCTAAGTGTAAAGTATTGCTGTTGGCTAGGGACCCCTTGCAAAGCGCTTTGAGCACTTTTCTTGAATATTGCGCTATATATAATCTCGTTTTATTTTGTTTTTGATTTGTTAAACTGAGACTTTGTTGTAAGTCTCATTTACAGACATATTTGTATACTTATTTAGTGTAATCTATATCGTTAAGACTTTTTGACAAGGGAAATGGTCATCTTGAACTATCCGATATGAAGTGGAAGTTTGTTTGTTTTTTTTGTTTTTTTGTTTTTTTTTTGTTTTTTTTTTTGGTCAAAATAAGAATCAGGTGTTAAGTCAATGTATGGAAGTAGTACAAGTGTCATGTGCTTTGATGGACATCGATTATGAAATTACGATTACAATATATCGATACTTTAATAATGACAAGATTACAGGTAACAATGGATTTTTCGAGCACCTTGTTGTTTTGTTCTGTAATGAATATTACTGTGTGTAATTATCTAGACCAGTCTATGTACATTGAAATTATCATTTAGTCTCATGAATTAGCTTTTTTAATTACGCCCTTTCGCGCGCCACTGTTAGATGTCGTCGCCATGACATTCCATGAAGGGACATATATATATTTTATATATATATATATATATATATATATATATATATATATATATAATCCATAAAAGAAACGTCTAATGTCAGCAAGAATCATCCATATTGTTAAAGTGAGCAAATAGGGGTTTAATAATCGAGCCCAAGGAAAAAAAAACGAAAATGTATGAATCGTCGGTCAGCAAAATTGGACACGGGAAGTAATGTTGTAGGTGAGTAATGGATTTAAATCGTTGGCGATGGAGAAATGTAAACGTGACCCGGTATTATGTCTAGGTAAACCAGATGATAAAAAGAGTATGATTCCACCCCTCTCATTGGGAAACCCTATCATTTTTAGTAAATACGAATAATGCTTTGAACGCGTAGAGTATTAATAATTATAATGATTAAAGATGTGTCGTTTTACTTTTTCGTTAGAATTGCTATTCTTTCATAAATAAAACAGAAAAATACGAGCACAAGCCTTACATTTCTGGCTATAAATCTACTTTTTCACAATCTAACCCGGCATAGTACCGGTCACGGTCACAAGAACAAGGCTTCCTTGAGGAGTAATTCACAGGTTGATGTTGTCATTTGGGTTTCAACTATGATGGAAAGTCGAGGTAAAATCTTATCCCGCCTGACAGGGGTTCACTCTCTCCTTACCGATCATTTTCAGTATTTTCGCAAAATGGCAGGCTTACCCAGCAGAAAATATGGATTTTTTAAAACTCAAACAATCTCTCTACAAAAGAACATTATGTTCTTATTAATTAAACAAAGATCATTCTTCAAAGTTTGTGATATACAACATAAATCTGAATGAGAAAAATGTATATTGTGTCGTAACAAATGTAACGATTTTGCTGTAGGTGGTAAGGAGAGGGTTAAACACCGTGCTGATCATCATCGTGGTCATAAGGAGGTGGAGGGTTTTGAGACATATACACCTGATCGTGAAGACCATTGACGTAATTGTCCACAACGTCCGGTATCCAGTATTCTAAATCCTTGTCCTCGATTGGACCAGCCCGCGCTACTTCATAGTCGTCCCTTCCGTTTTGCTGAATGTAAGAGTTGTAAACCGGGTTATTCCTTCCGGATACCGTGCCCGATACAAAGTCATAGACATGTTCGCCATTCTCTTCATTTTCGACGACGTCTGGTTGGAATGTCGGATTTATCATTTGCTGCGGAGTCAGACTCGGCCTGCTCCTTTGAGACATGTCCTCCTGGCGGTCCAGATGTTTTCGGTGTCTGCGCATTAGAAAATATATAACTTGACTCAAAACGAGAAAGATCCCTACGACAGCGAGTACGATCCCAGCGATAGCCCCTGAATGAAGCTTCTCAGAGTCATCTTTGATAATAACCGTGTTAACATTGTCACCGTCATCCTGCAGGTCGTCATTTTCTCCGGCGTTATCTGGTTCCTGTTCTGGAGTTGTTGTGATTGTCGCCTGGGTTGTTGTGGATAATGGCTGGGTCTCTCCCGGGCAGTAGTATTGAGAAGGCAATGAAGTTGAGGATACATCTGGCCCGCATTGGATTCCAACAACGCTGGTGGGATCTGAAGTCGTTGCCGAAATGAGAATTTTACCGTTGTGTTTTGCAAAGATGTGCAGTTTTAATAACACGGCATTGGTGGTACTGTTTATCATTATTTCGTTGCTCATAGCCCGATTATTGTCATGGTCGTGGCAAGTGTATTTTCTCTTGATCGATGGCTCCTTTAAATCCTGTAATGATATTTCTTCAACGCAGTCTGTTGTGTTAATCATTCGTAATTGTACAAAGATTGCTTCGAGGGTAAGCGTAGCGCCACATCTAGTGTACAGAACACAGCTACAGTCTTCGTCATCATCAAGATGTTCATTGTTATGTTCATGGTTGCTGTCCAAATAGAGAGTTAAAGCTTCCGTATACGTTTCTTCCTTTGGACAGATATTGATGAAATTGTCTTTATCAAGACATGTGTATTCGATAAATGAGAACGACGTTATGGATGGAAATATAGTTCGATTGCAGGATCCTCTGATGGAATTTACGCTTTGTCCATAGAGAAGACAGCTCGGTTTCCCAAAACACTTTACGACGATGTTATCTAGTTTGAAATCACTATCAAACACGCAGTTCTCAGGACCTTGCAAACAGCAGTTGTCATAGTCCGCATTTCTGTTACAATTGCTGGGGATTGGATAAAAAGAAATGAGAAACATGAAATGACGAATAATATGAATAAGATATCGTTAAAATTATAATTTAGAATATGTAAATGGTGCATTTGTTAGAGATTTCCCTGTTTTTGAAAATCGTTTAGTTTTTCACCGAACCGTTTGCGTTATACAGGTACGAAATTAAAAACCAAATCTGACATATATAATATTTTAGAGATCCCGATTTCTTATTTGAAAGAGCAGTCGCATCACACGCAATTTGACCAGCTTAAAAAAATGAGGCATCTTGTTCTCTCGAGCAGTGGCTTAGATGATGGGTCTGTTATGTCTGGGGAAAATACTTTGCTACAGACTTGGGTCCTTTCCAGCGTTAATTATTAGGCAATTGTTCTTGTACGTTAAACGCTATTTATAGAGACTGGGGAAAACTCCAGATTCGCAGGTTTCATGGCTCAACCAGAACGGATAGTTACCACGACTTCAACAATATATTACAATAAAATACAGTGTAACTAGCTATTTAAAAAGAAAAACCCTGCTTAGGCAATCGTCCGTGGCAAAACCTGCCGCTTATTTTGCGTCAGTTATTTTGTTCTCGGTTTGATACCGTTCAGCAACAAACCAACTTATGCGAAACGCTTGAAACATAAAACCAAAAAAATCACTTGCTTTACGATCCAATAGAAAAATGCAGAACATATTTTCTAAGAATTCATAATATCAGATAACGTTAATTTTTTTTCATATATTTTTGACCATATTTTTCTTATGACACCAACCAAGGTAACTTGTTTTGAAATGCATTATAATATCATTATGATTTCTAACAGGCACTGTGGTAAGACAAAAGACATGAAATATTGTGAAGGATTAATATCCTCGTTTGCGACATTGGGTACATGAGATGACAATCGGGTAATCGCTTTGATACAATACGTGTTTCATACCATATTATGTGATGGCAATGGTTTATTTGAAATATATTAGTTTGCTCTTGTTGAACTGGGTTTTTTTTTTTGGTTTTTTTTTTTTGTTTTATTTTTTTTAATAGTAGGTTTGGGGTCAACATTGTTCCGTGAAGCAAATGTTAAAGTTTTATCATCGAACACATAATTACTGGCAAATCTAAAAATTATAAAACGTTTTTTTTTTTCATAGATTGATATACGAGTAACTGGCTAACTTTCTTTAAATCCATTTAGATAACTATTGCCCGTTGTATTTCAGCTCGTAATCATAAGACCAAAATTTGACCTTGGCATTTGGATTTGCCATCAAAAGCAAAAGCGCCCATCCGCCGGGCAGATCAAAGCTGATGGTTCAAAAAAGTCGTCTCGATCGACGTTTACATAATATTAAATAAGTGCACGTCCGACTCAATCTATGTCAATTTTCACAATACAGTTGTATAATAATTAAGATAGAGGAGTGCCTGCTCGTAACAGCCACTATCCATCCGAAAATACTTCGATTTCTTCATTTATATAGCTACATCTGGTCGCCAATGCTCGAAACGTTTAAAGAGTTCCGGCCTCCCTTAATTACTATTAAAAAATTATAGATATATATACATTGCTGGTTTTCCACGAATATATTATAATTTTATATATATATATATATATATATATATATATATATATATATATATATATATATATATTTGGGGAGAAATAAAGGCTATCACGAACATGCAGTCATCTATTTTACTAATTATACGACTGTATTGTGAAAATTATTGAGACGAATTTTTTGAGCCATCAATAATGATGTTGATGATGATGACAATAATAATAATAATAATAATAATAATAATATAATAATAATAATAATAATATAATAATAATAATAATAATAATATAATAATAATAATAATAATAATAATAATAATAATAATAATAATAATAAGACCAGATTGACGTGTTTGGGGTTAATAAATTACCACATCCAATGTTTAAAATATTGTTACCTTTCAGTGGGGTGGCTCCGTAGAACAATCTCCTGATTGCCAGCATTCCCACCGTTCCGTTTTCACCGTAACAGCTGAGCCTGTGGGCTGTCAAGTCTTTCCCATTGGTGCACGCCACAGATGAGTTCCGCAACGCAGATCCACCAAAGGCATCCGACGTTTCGATGCCGAAATTCGAGACGAGCAAATGCCCAAAGTATAACAGAAAATACGTTGTTGCGATTCATTATATCCATTTCGACATGTCCAGCCTAATATGACACTCTTATAAGCTCACTTTGTTGTTGATTGTATGTCTGTAAGTCACTTTAATTATAACACTGGGGATTTCCATATAAATGTTACCTTGTCATATGTATGTCACTTTAATTAAAACACAGCGTTCCAATATTATTTTATTTTCTTGTCATATGTATGTTGTTTCAAATATCCGTTTTATCATATTCTTCTCGGGTTGGCTTGGGATTCATATAGTGAAATGTCCTTTTCAAAAGCAGAGACAGACTTTATTAATTACCTTACTACAATATAATAAGATAGATGACATAACAAGAGTGTGGTTTATGATGTATTATTAAAATTGTGTATTGGGACACACTGATCGGTGAAGACTGAAAGAAGTAAGGACAATTCAAGGTTTTAAAACAGATATAAACATATCAAACAGACAGCTGAGTCCTTTTAAAAACAATTAATTTGGTGAGATGTCAAAATAACTTATCACTGCTGTCTGTTCAGGTAAAACACAATTACACACACACACACACACACACACACACACACACACACACACATGTGCATGCTCATTCCCATTCATACGAACTGTAATATATAGAGAGAGGAATAAGTCATATTCATATCCTAAAATAAAATTAATGGGTTTTTTAAAATAAATTTTCTTTCAAAATCTAGACCTAAGATTGAAAACTGCCTTTCTCATTCTGTCAGATCTTGAGGCATCGCCATCGGTCTTTGCACTTTGTAATCTTGTGGTATGACAATCGCTTTCGGATCGGAAGGTCCTGGGTTCGATCCTCGATCGGCGCATAGTCGAGTCTTGGAACAGGCACATTCTCTCACCGTACTAAAGTGTAAAATGAGTACCTGACCGTTAACGGCGTTGTCTCTGTCGGAAAAAAAATTATTATCGCCTAACAGGCGTCATGTCTCGTCCTACATGTTAAGTGTTGTTGGGTCTCTTTGTAAAGCGCTTTGAGCACGTATAATGGATATTGTTTATATAAAAGCTCAAGTTCTTTTTTAAAGCGTCATACGACAAATTATCTTTTGACTACTGAACAAAAATGAATAAACTCATAATTTAAAAAATGTTTACACATTCAGAATCGTCATCATATTCTTATTTTGAAACGTAGCACAAAGCTGTTTGGCTAATTGATTTTTGATGTTACGACTATGTCATTATCTTCAAGATTTAAAAAAAATCTCAATATTCATTCTCCGTGATGTGCACGTGCTGTATCAAACTTTTTGCAACCCTCTGTTTACATGAATCATGTAGGGGCAAAAATATTATAGTGAAATGTTGTCTTGCTTGACTTCTTCAAAAATTTGTTGACAATGCCAAGACTTAATTTAGAATATCATGGTCGTGTCGTTGGACACTTTGAAGCGCACCCTTCAGTTAGTGAAGTGGTAAAAAAAAACTTCAGCTTTTATAAAGCGCAATATCCACTTAATGTGCTCAAAGCGCTTTACAAGGGGTCCTTGGCCAACAGCAACATGTAACATGTAGAACAAGACATGACGCCTGTTAGCCGATATTACAGGGGTTTTTTTTCCGACAGAGACAACGCTGTTAATTAACGGTCAGGTACTCATTTTACACCTGAGTATGGTGAGAGAATGTGAGTAAAGAGCCTTTTCCAATGACTTTTCGAACTCAGGACCTTCCGATCCTTAAGCGAGTGTCATACCACTAGACCACATAGGCTCTCAAGTGGCATGACTGTTCAATTTAACAAAAGGATAGTTTATTCGCTGATCTCTGAATATTTGAGTGACCTGAATAAATACAAAGAGATGAAAGAATCGTGCGTATATTGATATAGATATTGTGTGTACATTTTAAGTGTGGTAATAGTTTGACTGATTATCGCAATAATATTGTTCACGTGCATTCTTCCCATTCTTCGATGATTTAATTATTTCACGACGTGATTGTATTGTAATTGAATAAAGATTGTAAGGTAATTGGGATTTCTATGTATTTCAAATACTAAAACATTATCATAGTATCTTCATCAATATTATCAGCATCGTTTTCATCACCATAATTATCGCCATTATCATCATAATCATCATTATTATTAGTTGAGCCACTATATATAAAAACGTTCATAATACGGGGAGGGGAAGCGAGAACTTGCTAGGTATGGGTTTGTAGTAGAATACCCAGATAAAACCTTTGATAAAATCCACAATTCTTGCGGAAGCTCCTGCTCAAACTACGAGGCAGAGGCAGTTGCAATAGAAGCCTCGCTGCGACACCTCTCTTCTGTTTTCCAGTTAAACCCTTCAAAACTTCAAAACACTGCCATCTTCACAGACTCCAAATCGGTTCTCCAAGCTCTAGATTTAGATAAACTTTCCTCAACCTTCAATAGTTTAAGATCTCAACTAGATGAATTCCTTACAACACACAGAATAGAAATATCTCCACAGTGGAAACCGAGACTTCAAATATACCAGGAAATGACAATGCAGATAGACTAGCTAGACTCGGATCAACACTTTTACAACCATCAATTCCAGTATCCTTAGACACAGCGAAACAAATAATCAAAACAAATAAGAGAAAAGAATGGATGAACAGTTGGTCAATGAGCACCACGGGTAGATGTATGTTTTCCCATATGACCACGCCTGTAAAGACTGATAGACTAAATAAGCTCAGAAGACACCAGCAAAGCATCATCTTTCAACTAGGAACACAACACATACCGCCCAACAGCCATTTAAGCAAATTACAAAAGACACATCCCCTTCCTGCCCCCTTTGTCAACACCCCAATGAAACAGTAACACACCACTTGCTTGAATGTCAACCTCTTGAAGACCTGAGATGCACATTCCTCCCACCAAATCCAAGCATCAGTAACACACTTTAAAGTCACCTGAAACAACTACAAAAGACGTCTAACTTCTACGTCATGGCACAAGACCGAAGGGCTAGAGCTCAGGTGGTCGCTGGTTCGGATAATTAAGTAAGTAAGAAGAGAGAACATTACTAGAACGTTTCAAATAACCCACCTCAATATATTACCAAAAATTCGTTTAAACGCAGCAAAATCGATGACTTTAATGGCGGAATTACCATTCATCATATCAATCCACTATTAAATGACATTGCATTTACACAGGAAACGATAGCAAATAGGATCAAATCAACATCAAGCGCATTAGAACACTCAAGAGGTAAATAACGTTTGCGACTCAATTCAGGCCATAACACTACTCAATGTTTTGTTAATTTCTCACAATTATCCATTAAAAGCGCAGTGTATTTTGAAGGTTTACATCTAAAGCGCCAATTGTTTGTATTCAACCTCTGGAGTTGTTTGATATCATATTATATAACAGGCATGATAATAACAATGTGTTCAGACAAACGCATTTTCGACTGGAATCAAACAGACAAATGTATTTTAACAGTTTACAGAAAATGTGTAAATGCACATTGATTTACCCTCTGAATTTGTTTGTTAATAGATGGCGTGCTATTCAGTATACAGGTTTTTTTCTACTTTCAATGCATTTCCGGACCGAGAGAAGGTCCAAAAAATAAAATGACGTGATGTCGAAGGTGAAGGCCAGCGGTCTTTAATGCATATTTAGCTTGAATGTTTTTTCCCCTATTAGATGTAAATGCATTTTGATTTACACTCCGAATTTGTTTGTTTCTAGATGGCGTGCTATTCAGTATACAGTTTTTGAACTTTCAATGCATTTTCGGATTGAGGGAAGGTCCAATAATAAAATTACGTCATATCGAAGGTGAAAAGGCTAGCGGTCTTTAATGCATATTTGGCTTGACTGGGTTTTTTTTCCCTATTAGAGACATTAAAGAATTGTTAGAAAGCACGAGTAAAACATATCACACTCTTCAAAGGCCACAAAATGATAAATAATAGCATGCCCCATATTTAGAATATAAAGACTGGACAAAGTAAAACGTGTTTGACATTTTTAAGATTCATCTTGACCCTAAGGGCGTGATATCAAATCCGAAGATAAACGATATAAGGATTTGATACCAATCGTCTCATAATGGCACAATTTAGAGCTGAATCTGATGCTTAAAATCGGCGTGTACTGATATGCAGTTCTGATAACCCAAAAATTTTTGGGCCCTTGTTGTAATTCGTGGAAATACTCTCAAACCAACACAAATGACTGTCCATAACAACGATTTTAAAACAAGCCCATCATTCAGTTCGGCTATCAGACCTACTAATATGAGCACCTTGCTTAAAAATCAGTATTAAGCTTGGCTTATAAAACTTAAAGTTAAACAAATGTCATCACCGGAGAAGTAGAGTTTTGTCTTTTAAATCTAGAAATAAAACATTCCTAAAGCTGATCATTTTGACTTTTAACAAAATTTTCTCCATTTGTTACATTCCGATATAATATAAGATTGACACGACCGGTCACATTTAATCATTATTAACTATTAGATAACTTCTAAATTGTAATGAATTGCAAACAATTGTATCAACATGCAGTAACCATGATAAACCAGATCCATTGGCCTTACTATGGCTCTGATAATATAACTAACAATGTGAAAGTGAATGTAAGCTTTAATTTAATTACGAAAACAGATAGAATGGACGTTTCGGGTTTCCTCTTTATCAACAAACAGGGTGAATGAAACACTACAGATGAATGAGATTATGTGGTGGTGGCGTTGTTAAGATGAACAAACAAAACATTAATGGGCAGGAAATAGTACGCTCCATAGAAGCTTACATTTAATTTCACATTGTTATTTATGTCTTCGAGCTTCCAGCAGCGACATTTACACTATGGTTCTGATAGGCTATTTCACTTCAAATCTTATAATCATAAAGAGCCATCAGCAACATTGTCCAAATATTATGCAGATTTTAAAACAACTGTTTGTTTGTCACCTCGTCTTCATACAAATTTGAATCTACAGCGGTGTTACATTACTCTTATTTAAAAAAAAAAAAGCGCCTCTCGTCGTGCCTAACAAGAAGATTTTTCACCTAAGGCTGATTTGTACTTATTTGCGGGTCTGATAACCAAACTTTTTATGGGCTCGTTGTTTAAATAGACATACATATTCTCAAAACCAATGCAAAAGGGTTGTCCTTTACAACTATGTTGAATCAAGCACACAATTGCGTTCGGTTATCAAACTTGAAAATGAGTGTCTGAGACCAATTTATTCCAAATCAAATTCCTTTATTAAATGTTGTTTATAGGCAAATCACAGTTTTGATTCTATTCTGAATGATTTGGTTGTGGAAGATAGCGTCCTCTTTCAAAATACGAATCACTTTCAAAATAATATATAGGAGAAGATAGGGAAAAAACGGTAGAATATCAAATTAAGAAATTAAGGAGCAGGCACCGGTGTAAGTTAAAGAACTGAACAAGTGTATATGAAATGTGCCAGACAAAGCAAGAAAGAAAAATACAAGAAAAAAAACCATCCCAAAAAAATCAGTCGACCCGACTGATTTTTTGGGATGGTTTTCTTCTTGTATTTTTCTTTCTTGCTTTGTCTGGCACCTTTCATGCACACTTGTTCAGTTCTTTTAAATGGTTGACCTGACTTAGTAGCATCATTGAAATGTTGGGAAAATCTCTTAAGCTATCTCATGCACAACCCAATGAAGTCGCAAGTGCAAACATGTAATATCAAACACTTTCTATTTTTGTTGTGGTTTAAATCTATAACTTTTTCTACCATAGCAGTAAATAAATACACTCGTGTTAAGATCAAATGAATAGAGAAGTCCAATTTTCTTTCATAATTCCATTTTGAAAATGATTTAACTTCCTGTTTAAATGAAGTTACACAAGCAAGCTTTTAAACTAAATCAAATATTTTTTTTAAAAACAACAACATCTTTGTCAGTGGTATCTAGATCATTCTAACCAACTTGTTCCAGTTTATGTTTTCCGTTGTCACTGCGAAGCTGTCATGTGTCAAAGGATGGCAGTCTTGTTCACGTTAAACACACATAAATACACTGACACACAAACACACACACACATGTCCACACACACACAAACACACACATACACACACACATACACACACACTGGGGGTAGAAAAGGCATACCCTCCCGACTTAGCGTAGTGTAAATACTGAGGTCAGTAAGATTATAGTTTGGAGGAATTGACCACAGTCATAGGGTTTAGCACGGTAATCAAACAATAGAAATGGTTAGTGTAAACAATAAAAAAAAAAGTAGCAGGATTCTTGAGATGCCGCAGCTCGCAGTTTATTAAATACAGAATTAAGACAACCTTACATTACAACCCAAAAAAAAACACATTTACAGTAAAGAATGGTCACGCTTGACGGAATTCAATAATACAGAGAAAGAAATAGACACGGATTTATGGCTGTTCGAAAGCTACTAGCCAAAATAGATATCAAGGAATCTCTATATTATTTTGAGAAAGTATGCCAAAGTCAAAAAATAATGTAGATTAATTTCGGTTTGTATAAAGCAGGTCGATGTAAATATCCTTAAAGCTTTCTACTTTCAATCCTGTATTTTAGCATGTTTGGTTTATGACCTATTTGATAATGGAGGTACGTCAAATTGTTTTGTATAAAGTAGGTCTCTGTAAATATACCCAAAGCTTTCTACTTATAACCCTATATTATTATTTTCTGCACATTTTATTTTAGACTTATTTGAAAATGGAAGTACGTCTAATTATTTTTAGTATAAAGTAGATCGTTGGAGATAAACTCAAAGCTTTCTACTTGTAGCCTTATATTTTTGTACGTTTAATATTAGATCTATTTGGTATGGGAAGTACATCTAATTCTTTTTAGTATAAAGCATGTCGTTTTTAAATAATCTCAGAGTTCTTCTTATAGCCTTATATTTTTGCACGTTTAATTCTTAGATCTATTTGATTGATAAAAGAAGTACAAACTTGAGCACAACTTGAACAGTTATATCGAGCAATATAAATTAATCGTGCTCAAAGTGCTTCACAAGGAGTCCCTAGTCACAAGCAGCACTTAACAAGTAAGACGAAACATGACGCTGTTAGGCGATATTACATTTATTTTTAGGGACAATGTTGTTAACGGCCAGGTACTCATTTTACATGACAGCTGAGTACGGTTATAGAACTTGAGTAAAGAGCCTTTTCCAAGGACCCAACCAAGCGCCGCTCCCTGGACTTTCTGGTCTAAATGTGAGTGTCATACCACAAGACCACATAGCCGCCAATTTACCAACTATGTGTAACATTGAACGTTTATAGATGCTGTGCACTTGGCTAAGAAACTCACAACATTGCCACTCGGACCATCAAACAAAACTATGTGTAACCTTGAACGTTTATAGTCTGGTTAGTACAGTTTAGTGAGGATTACTCATAAACACGACTGTCTAAAAACAAGAACAAAGAATTGAGTGACGTCAATTTATTTCCTTCAATGGGCATGATCTATATTACATTTCCATGTGCTCGAGGTCATTGGTCACATTGGAATATGTGCTCAAAGTGACCCACATGGTGAAAAGTGTTCACATTTTTTTGAAATATCTACCACCACGATTGGTCATTTTGTTCAGCTTGACACATGTGTATGCTTACAACTTTCATAAACAAAGCAGCGTGTTTACATTTCTGAAGAAATATCCAATCGTTGTACAGCAAAAAATCATGTGATTAATGACTTGGTTGGACGAAAACATGAATTTAGATCGTTCCTATTAACGCCTCTTCGTTTTGCCCCTCGGTAAAGAATATTTACCTTCACCTTCAAAGGCTTCAGGTAACATCATTGCCTTGCGTTCCTTGATTTTGATATTTCTGACCTAATAGATCAATAGATTTTGGACCAATCAAAACATGGAATTTGCGACACACCTTCACACGTGTCGGACAAACATAATGATATAAACAATAACATGAGTGAAGTCGACCTCTCTCTCTGACCATTGTTATTATTTTATACCCTAAAATGGGTGACAAGTTATCACACGATTTTCCCAATATTGTAAACGATTTAGTTTATACGTAGTTTTCTACTTTGATTCTATTGATCAAGCGGTGGAGCAGTGGGTATTTTTCTTAGACACATACTATTGATGGCAAAGCATGTGTAGTTTGCTATGTTTACCAATCACTGTCATTGTTTACATTATGACGATTGGCGAGAGGCGTGGTTATCTATTGCCGCCTGATGAAAAAAAAGAAGTCGTTTAATTTTTGACTTAGAGGCAGTACGGTCAATTAAAAATATACCTACAATATATCAACACATGACAGAGAGAATAAAAAACGCCAACGATGTTAATATCTCTATTTGATTCTTAGCCTTTTAAAATGACACAAAAGGTGATGTATTTTTTAAAATAGTATAGGGTGTTCCAAAGCGGGTAGAGTTCCAATACGACCCTACCCTTTTCACCTATTTTAACGCCTAAATCTAATAAGAATTATGACATATATCTGAGTTCTGATTGAATACAGCCAGAAATAAATGATATATTTAAGCCAATTTCAGAGATTTTCTGTGTTATTTAATTAAATAAATCGTCTCTTAAAATATTTGTCACACACCGGAAGATCGGGTACGAGCTTCTCAAATTGCTTTTCACGAATTCGAGACATCTTACAGTCGAAGTAGTAATATAAAGCAACACCATTTGCGATATAAATTCGTACAATTGAAAAGAATTTTTCTCATTTTGTTTTTAAATTTGTACAGTCAAACATCATCTGGAACCAATACCGGTATCTCCCTTTGATGTAGTATTTTGAGTTGGTATGTATTTGGCACAAAGGGGTGTCCCAGTTGGAACACAGATGGTCCGAGTTGGGACAAGTGGCTAGGGCCCATAAATCAAGGCCAAACACAAAATTATAATATGACAATGGACAAGTATTACTTACCTAAAACTAGATTAATGGTGTTTGACACATATGTCACAGTTATTGTCACAATTTACTCTCGGTGTGCGGCCTATAGAAGTCATGAGCTTAGAGAGCCCTTTTGGGTGTCCAAATTGGAACACCCCACCCTAATGTACACCCCGCCCTAATGAACAGCCCACTCTAATACACGTTTCTGTGATAATGTCGTGACACATTCCTATAGAATTAACGATATATAACGTCGATGTACAACAAGGGCTTTGGCTATCTATGTAGGATGTTCTCAACCCTTCCATCTCGTGTCAAATGAAAATTAAATTATGAGTATATATTATAGGGTATGCAATCCAATTATCGACCATCAAACCAATGATGAGATATAGAGGATGAAATTGGAGGATAAAATGGGGATATGAGTTCATCGTATGACCTGGCTATGCCAGAACAGGATTAACTGCCAGGAGTATTTTGTTTCCCCGCAAATTAATTCAAAGAGTAACATCGCCAAATTGAGGAAAACATTGAATTTCTGCCCTACTCTGACAAAAACTCTTTTTTCCCCTAAACGCCCGAGAATTCTCTAACGCAAGAATTGTTTAAGTAGCTTTAATGAACTCTCTTAATATTCGTTATAAAATTGTCATTAAGTATGTGAACGAAAGATACACTTTCCACCCATATATATATATATATATATATATATATATATATATATAACACATATATATGTGTGTGTGTGTGTGAGCGCGTGTGTGTGTATGTGTGTCTCTGTGTGTGTATGTATGGGTGGTGTGTTTGTGTGTGTGTGTGTGTGTGTGTGTACCATCCTTGTAATAATACATCTCGTTCACATGGCATAATTATAATACATAAGAATATAATTCTCTTGATAGAATGTTTTCAATGAACAAGAAAGGCTTCATAATATTTTACGCCAATAACATAATTGGAGGTAAAAAAATAAACAAACAAAACAAATTGTTTTTCCTTGGGAGGGATGCTCCACATCATTCGCTCGTCTGTCTTCAGAAGAATCGGAGAGGACATATAATATATATATATATATATATATATATATATATATATATATATATATATATATATATATATATATACATATGGGAATGTTTGTGAGTACTTGTAGGTACTAAAGTGCTCGATAATTTAGGTTAGAGCATATAGAAATAAATAAATTCACTCACGTTTTTTAAAGCCAAAACGAACGTTTCAATGTCCTTCATTTCCTCAGTTGACATTTGTCCGCAGAATCTACAGACAAATGCCAACTGAGGAAATTTAGGACATTGAAATGTTCGTTTTGGCTGTAAAATACGTGAGTCAATTTATATATATATATATATATATATATATATATATATATATATATATATATATATATATATATACATATACATATATAACTTCAGCTTTTATATAACACAAAATCCACTAAACGTGCTCAAAGCGCCTTACGAAGGGTCCTTGACAAACAGCAACACGTAACATATAGAACATGACATGACGCCTGTTAGGTGATGTTACACTTTTTTCCGACAGAGACAACGCTGGTAACAGCGAGGTACTCGTTTTATACCTGAGTACGGTGAGAGAATGTGAGTAAAGCGCCTTTTCCAAGGACTCAACTATGCGCCGAGCGAGGCTCTAACCCAGGACCTTCCGATCCTAAAAAGAGTGTCATACCGACCAGACCACATAGCCGCACTTATTATAAAATAAGTTTCTCTTAAAACTAGAGATGGGTTTGAATTCGAGGAGGACGTGTGACCCGTACATCACAGAGGACTTACCTTCAACAGGTCGAGATACGAGGTCATGTTTGTAAACCAGACAAACGCCATGTGAGAATCGGGACCGGGCAAATTATTTTGCAGAATTTCTTTCCTCATGGAATCGAGGGCACTGGCCAGTTCGGTGCTTCGAAAACGTGTATCCAAGAAACCTTCGAGGGTTTCAACGTATTCCGCCGATCGAGCCAAGAAGTTTTCGCCAGTGACTTTCCTCTGAAGATATTGTTGCATTCGAGAACTGTTGAAACCACCTAAGTAGTAAAAGAAAAAAAAAGAAGGTTAGTTTGAAATGATTAGTGATATGCAAAATGAATATAAATATTATAACAGCGTCAAATAAGAACAAACATGCAATCACGAAATGTTTCGGCCTCAAACCTTTCTTCAGCCAATAACCAAAAAAAACTGGAACAAATGTTAATACATAACGTGAAATCTAGACAGACGACAGAGAAGTGTTTGACAAAATCAAAATGTCACATTTGTTACAATATGAAGCTGGGCCGAAAGGTTTTTTGTAGCATTCGACACAGGCAGCAATATCAACCCATTTTGAAACATTGTGACCCAAGGTGTCAAAACGGTAATATGTCGGGATGCACACGGTTTTGGAAACTGAACTTATAGCCACAAACATGAAACTTTGGGTTAATTTCCCTTCGCTACGGTAGAGAATAGGCACTGTAGTTTTCCCCGGTCAAATGTCCAATTAATTAGATGGTTCATAAATCCACTTTGCAAGTTTGAATATCAATAGACAGATTAAGCAAGTTCAAATGCTCAAAAGAGATTTTAAGTTAGGCGAGGTTAATAGCAAGTTCAAATAGCCAAGCATTGCAAACTTCAATTCAACAAAATAAGTTCAAATAGCCAAGCATTGCAAACTTCAATTCAACAAAATAAGTTCAAATAGCCAAGCATTGCAAACTTCAATTCAACAAAATAAGTTCAAATAGCCACGCATTGCAAACTTCCATTCAACAAAATAAGTTCAATTAGCCACGCATTGCAAACTTCCAGTCAATAAAATAATTCAAATATCTTAAAAACAAAACGAGTGTTTGAATGTATTTAGTTACAAGTGGCGTAATTGTTCTCTGTGTCCATTCTTGATAATCATAATTGTTTGCAGTTTGTCCTGAGAATTCAAGTAAAAGTTTGAAGACTAATAACAACACAATTCGGGTTCTTGCCCACATCGGGTACTATTGAGATTTTTAATAAAGAATAACTACCCCAAGGTTGCGCTCGAAAACAAAACAAGGTTGAATGGCGCATTTCAAAGAGGTGAAGCTTATATAGAGCTTTATCGTTTGTCATTACCATGTGGAGGCAAACGATACAACAAAGTTGACGATTTGATGAAACCAATTATATCCAACATCATTAATGGACACCCAGCTTTTAGGCTAAATCAAATCAATCAGGAATTGCGTACAAGACTACCTGATGAGCCCCAGATAGCGAGGACAAAGCTGGCAAAATGCCTTAATGTACAGTTAATAACGATGGAGAAGTTGAAAGTCTCACAGGCAGAAAGAAATTCTGATACAACTAAACAATACCGCTTAAATTATGCTACATGGTTGATGGAAAACATTCATCGTTACGAATTAATCTTTATAGAGAAGCAGGGATAAATCTTTGGACCCACAGAGATCGTGGCAAAGCTAGACGTGGACTCCTCGCCGTACGCATTGTGCAACTGTTTCAACGGTTTCGAGCCGATATGCGTTCCCGCAACCTTGTACTTAGCTTCCATGACTTTGGACAGGAGCTGCGCATACTAGATGGAAGTCTTTTTTTTGGCAGCAGCTGCAGCTTCTTGTGGTTCTCACACCACAATGTTGTGACGATCGACCCAATCAGCAAAGTCCGGTCGGCATTCGTGCATCGTCGCGAACCCGCCCGGTAGCATCGTCACAACACACCGGTCAACTAGATGCTCTGCCGTTTCGGGTTCTTTCCCACATCGGGTACATGTAAGACAGGTGGAAAGTTCCCTACTGATGAAGCGCACTTGCTGTGAGGCAGCTCCACGACCGAATCCGGTTCGCACCCACCCAGTGTCTCCTCTTACTGGTATCAAAGCCTGGCAACTTTTCACCAAGCTTAGAGGAGTGTATGTCCCCGCCCCCACGAGGGATTGAATTCGTCCAAACCGACTTCCACCTCGTATATGCATCTCTGTCCGTAGTCAGGGAAGCTGCGTACAAGGGTTGCCGGGACTTATTTCGGCTCGAAACGGGAGCGCCGTCCATAGTGCGCTTCAGAGGGGTATCCCCATTCCCTCTCTCTCTCTCGGATCTTATTTTGGTGAATTCAATTCCTCGAGGTGGCGGGGACATAGACTCCTCAATACTGGGAGAGAAGTTGACAGGTTTCGGTACCAGCAATAAGAGGCACTGGATGGCGGCGAACCGTCTTCGGTCGAGAACTGCCTTATGACAACGGGGCTTCTCCTGTGGGGACTTTCCACCTGTCCTACATGTAAGCGTCGTGGACAAGAACCGGAAACCGCAGCGCATTTAGTCGAGCCTTGCGTTGTGACGAAGCTTCTGAGCGGGTTCGCGAACGTACACGAACACAGCAATGAATTTGCGGCCTGGATAGACCAGCCCAGATAAACCGAATATTCAAACCTGATTAAGGAACAAAAGTGTGATAACAAAATACTGGTTCCAATCTCCTTGGAAGTTGATACCAGTCCTCTGGAAGGCTGTATGATACTTTGTGCAAATGATCTTCTGGTTTGAGTGACGGCATCTTATTTTCCAGCTTAGATAAATTCTTGTCGTCATTAAGGATCATCCATCTTCGATCTTTTACGCTAAGTACGTAATCCTAGAAACATGCTACAACCACGAATGCGGTGATGAATTTGCAGCCTGGATAAATGATCATGACATAGTAGTGTGACACCATAAGAAATTGCTGCCATAAGGAAGTAGAATCTCAATAAGATTGGAAGAAATTCGTAATCAGCTCCACAATATGCCGCACCAAGAGAGGAAGGCCGTTTTGACACAATTGATTAAGCAAGAGACTTTTGCCCTGACGGTAGCCTAAATGAAAGCATGCTTTCGATGTATGCAAACCTTAATAATGCTTGCCTGCTTCTCTCAGACGACATACTTAAGTAAAAGTATTGTTG
>NC_088363.1:58709008-58711508 GCF_034508935.2 Berghia stephanieae | reverse complement strand
CTTGTCAAAGTAGGATTTGAGTCTGGTGACGTCCTCGCTGAGTACGCTCTCGAGACGGGTCCACACTTTACTCTGAGTAACGAGTGCCCAGTCGTCTGCGTATCCCAGCCTCAGGGAGGAAGTGTTCGGCATATCGCTAATGTAAACGTTAAACAACATTGGCGCAAGTACCGACCCCTGAGGACCCTATTCTTCAATTTCCTAACTTTGCTCGTGGCGTCTCCCAGCGCGACGTGGAATTGCCTTTCCCCTAAGATCGAAGAGAACAACTTCAAGGTCTTTTTGCACCTTATGATTTTTGCAAGTTTGAGCATTAACCCATCGCACCAGACCGTATCGTACGCCGCTGATAGGTCTATAAACACAGCACCTGTTTGCTGTTTTCTCTCGAACCCGTGCTCAATATGCTCTGTAAGGGCAATGACCTGCTCCGTGGTGCACCTCCCTTCCCTGAAGCCTGCCTGCTCAGGTGGCAGGGCAGCGTCTAGGACCGGCCCCCATCGGTTTAATAGAACACGCTCCAACAGTTTGTAAAGACAGCTCAGCAGCGATATGGGTCTGTAACTGTCTGCCTCCTTCGCCGGCTTCCCTGGCTTCAGGATGGCAACTATCTTCGCATGCTTCCACACTTGTGAAGCTTTCCGTTTGCAAGGATGTCAGACATTGCCTCTGCTAGCCAGGCCCGTGCCCTGGGGCCCAGATGCGTCACCATATCGGGATATACACCATCTATCCCAGCTGCTTTGCCGTTCTTCACTTCGCTAATGGCTGCACCCACTTCTCGGGGACTGAACGGGGCCGTCCAGTCCGACTCCTCCGCAGGTAGCGAGTCCAAAATCGTACGGTACGCCTTGCGGACACCGCGCTCAAAAGCCTGATTAGGGACCCGCTTGCTACGGTTCTTAATATTCTTGGCAATTGTGTCTGCCTCGCATTCCGGTGCAGCCTTCGCGAAATTCCGATCTGGGTCCAATTTCTTTATCAAACGCCAAGCGTGGCGGCTGGAGTGTGTAAAGTCGAGACTTTCCACGGTCTCCTGCCACCGTTGCTTCCTTCCCTCTGCCAGAGACTGGAGTAGTCTATCGGCTGTGTCCTGGGACTGGGTCTGCTGGTACTCTCGGTACAGCTCTTCCGACTCTGCTGTCCAGCAAGGGGTGTAGAATTTCCGTTTGCCCCGTGGAATAGAGCGTTGAGCGCTCTTAACCAGTAGCCTACTAAATCTGGTTATATTCTTGGACTTGGGAGGAATGGCAGGGCAGACCTGCTCGATATAGGAACTGAATTCCTCCCAGTCAGCCTTCCTGAAATTCCATCTGCAAAGTGGGAGAGACTGCACCCTCGGTATTGTCACCCCAGCTGTGACAAGAACCGGCCTGTGCTGGCTATGCGGAAAGTCCCCGAGGACTGTCCGCTTCACCTGCAACGGTTCACCGTTCGCGCCTTTCGTTACGAGGGTGAGGTCTGGAGTATACTCCTTCTTATGGCGGGTACCCCGGAAGGTACCCTTGGCTGTAGGATCGTATACTAGGTGTAGATCATTACAGTCCATCCATGAGCGGAGTTGTCTTCCTGCCTCGTTGCAGTCTCGGTAGCCCCATTCGTGATGGTGGCTATTAAAGTCTCCCAGACAGATGGAAGGATGGCTGACCACCGGTACCGGTGGTGTAGTCCAAGTCGCTCTAGGTGGTTTGTAAATATTATGCAAACACAGTCCACCTACTTCCACGGAAATTCGGTTCACCCCATTGCTGTCCGTTACGCTCTCAATGACCCTTACCTTCGATGGCTCTTTAGCGTAAACGCTAACCCCTCCTTTGAGCCTCGAAGTGTCCTCGCGTTGGACCACCGTATAGCCTGGGATCTGGAATCGGGAAGATTGCGCGCCTGAATAAAGGTGGGTCTCCTGTAAAAGGAGGATATCAACGCAATGAACGGCCAGTAGCTTTGATAAAAGCTCATTTTTTGCCATACTCTGGCTCTCGACGTTCAGGGACAATATACGCGTCAGTTCGCCATCCCCGCCGTCGCATTTTCCAATCGGCAGGCCGCGGATCGATTGATGCATGGGACGTTTGCTTTTTTCTCGGACGTGCCGACGACCCGGGCGACACGAACGCGGTATTATTTGGCTAGGCGGCAGACCGCTTCGCCATTGACGGGACTGTTTGGGACTCGACATAAGGACAATAGTGTGGCGCCCGGGATAGGGCTGCTATTCGGGCACCGGGTTTGGATCAAATTTAGTCACACACCGGGCGAGCAGCTCATGTGGCTCGTTGGCTCGATACCCGGGATGGTCTCGTGACGGTCGACCGGGATTTACACCTTTGCCCTCCCGTGTGCCTCAAGCCCCCTCACCAACTGCAAGGTAAAGATCCACGAGGGGGGTTGTGTGGCGAACCCGCGGTCTCTAGAAGTCGGTGAGAGAGAGCTCTAGAAATGACCTGAGTTTGATACGAATATTTTTGTGTTCGTGGATAGCTCATACGGTCACGCTCTC
>NC_088363.1:58696508-58704008 GCF_034508935.2 Berghia stephanieae | reverse complement strand
GCTCACAATTATTATCCCTATGAACACATACTCGAACTGTCTATCTGGCGCGCGGGCACACACACTCACAAAACATTTATTTTACACCCATTCGCAATATTGCAGGAGAGAGCAAGACACCGCTTCCCCCGCCCCCCCCCCCCCCCTCGCCCTTCTTAGGGGTGTTTACTTTTACTGATTACTATCACTTTGTGCTGATATCTGGTTTTGTAATATGACACTTGGTTTCGGATCGGAAGGTTCTGAGTTCAATCCTCACTACACTTAGCGCATAGTTGATTCCTTGGAAAATTCACATTCTCTAACGTACTCAAGTGTAAAATGAGTACCTGGCTAAAAACAGCGTTGACACTGTTGAAAAAAATTGTAATATCGTGCCATGTCTTGTTTTACATGTTACTTGGCGCTGTTCGTCAGGGACCATTTGTAAAACGCTTTGAGCAAGTTTAGTGGATATAGCGGTATATAAAAGCTAAAGGGACTTCAGTTCGAGCTCACTGACATGTGAAATCGTTGGAAATCTAACGGTCCCCTTTGATATACGTTTTGCAGTGTTAGATAATCCATAATCAGAGTTCATAAATTAAAGCAAAACCTGTAATCTCTAATTCACGTGATAACACCGAGACGCATCCATCCTTCAAGTCCAAACTGGATAATATCGATTTTAAGCCGATTTATCTATTTATTATGGCGAAACGTGGAAGATTTTCAAATTTGGCGACTTTTGACTTTTTGTATAATTATGATATAGTTCAACTTATTCCCTCAATAGATTTATTCAGGTTAATAATTCTTTAACCCTTTACTGGTGCCATATTATCTAACATTTTGCATCAAATTAGCAGTTTATGTAAGAGACGAAGAAATTAAGTCGAGTAATTGGATTCAATAGTCTGATGCCATGTCGCCCAGCAACGGCGGCCATCTTGGTTCTAAACTAAGAAAATCGGTACTGTTTATTCTTCATACTGCCTAGAACTTTTCATATGTCTTGTGATCAGAATGTATAAAAGCCAAAACATGATCATATTTATAATGTTTTTCTCCTCTCGATACACTTTTATGCTCGTCGGAGAAATATTTCATAAGGGCGTCCGCCATTGTTCCGATAGTTTAGAGCCAGTTACTAAGTTACCATGCGTCAATACGAGGGAAGTGACGTCATGTCTGTTGAAGCGTATTGCCATCGTCGTTAAAAGATTGAAAGTTAAAATACAGGTTATGTAAGTGACGATGAAATAAGTCACGTGTAAATGCCATCGTCATTAAATGGTTGAAAGTTAAAACGCAGTTCATGTTAGTGATGATGAAAATAAGGCATGTATTATTCTGTCATACTCTGGAGAGAAAAAAAAACTATTTTAAAATGAAGTCCCAGGTTTGAGAGTTTTTTTTTGCCAAGATGAGGGTTATTTAAATCGATCGATATTTGAAGGACGAGTTTTCTGGCCAAATCTTTAAATATGGGTTGTTCCAGAGTATCGTAGTATTGACATAGTCTTTAAAGGCTTAGAAATAAAGTTTATGTACTCTCTAGTATAACAAATAGAAAAGGGGTGAGGGGGGGGGGTGTTGTGATAGAAGGAGAGGGGGCTTCACTTTGGCCAAATCTCAATAGAAATGGGGGGGGGGGGGATGCGCAATTTGACCAATCCATAGAAAGGTTGGGGGGGGGGGGGAGGTATGTTTTGGGCATTTTCTAATTTAGGGGGGGGGGGGGGCGAATATCTTCTATGACGATTCTGACGACGACAAAGGTGCAATGCCATTATATTACAATGACACTTCTACTCTTTTTTTGTGGCTTTTTTTTTTCTCCATTCTTCTGCTTTATTTCCTCTTTTGGTGAATTTTCACCGGCACATTATTTCGTGAGCCGAAATTTGATAGAAAAGGGCGGAGGGGGGGGGGGGGGGGTAGGGGGGGTAGGGGGGGGGGGGGTTGCGATTAAGCTTCGTGGAGAGGTGCGCAAAAATTCTGACAAAAATAGACAGGAAAGGGGGGGGGGGGACGTCTATTTGTTACAGTCGAGTAAGTGACGAGTATAATACGTCATTTGTAATTCAGTATGAATAAAAAATGCACATTTTAATAACGTTGGCCAGAAAAATCTTCCTTTAGGTACCGATCGAGTAAAATGACTCTAGTCTTGTAGAAAACTTAAATCTTGGACTTCAACGAAGTCCCAGGTTTGAGAGTTTTTGACAAAATGAGTGTCGATTTGTATTTTGAGGGACGAGTTTTCTGGACAAATCCTTTTTTTTTTACTGAGCTTTTTTTTCAGAATTTTCGCTCTGAAACCAGAGGATCGGTTGCACAAAGTATGTATACAGTCCTCAGGAGGACTGTTTTATACTTCCAAGAAGTATGGAGCCATTTTTGACACCGCGTTCTTGTTCCCTATTCTCACTTTCACTGAGTACATGAACGCAGGAGATGAATGAGCAAATGAATGAATGCGATATGTGGATTCCATTTGACCGTGACACTTTTATGCTGATGTAACATAGCACCTTGTAGGTGCCGTACTAATGTACAATGCAACTCGTACATACAAATGAATGAATGAAGAAAGGAAAGGAAGTATGAAGGAAGTAAGTAAAGGAAGTAAGTAAGGAAGGACGGGAGGAAGCCTGAACAATATGATAAATCAATAAATTTATTAAATAATGCATGCATTTAAAAAAATCAAATTTAGAAATGATTGGATTACTTCACCTACGGCAATGGTTATACTTCAAGGATATTTTCCCTCAACTAGGTAAAATGAATATAAAAAAAATTGATTAAAAATAAATAAACAGTACGAATGAAAGAAAAATACAATTTTGCATGAACCAAACGATAGTATCAAATATGAACAATTGAAGGAATAATTTTTTTTAAAGTAGTCCTTCAAGCCATTAGGCCCAGGGAGACGTAGTTTTTCTCGGTTTCTATAGCGTGAAACAAACAATAGCAATTGCTTGCCACCCTGTGGAGAGGACGATTGTCTATCGCAAAATAATTTCCACCAAATCTAACAGTTGGGTTGACGGAGAAGTGGGGAGAGGGGTCCAAAAACAAAATCTCGACTTCGCTTGGGATCGAACTCCAGTCTTTTTACATGTGAAACGAGCGCTGTATCAACTAAGCTCCCAAAGAATAAATAAATGAATATAGATAGTATGCGCTTGGCTAAGAAGCTAACAACATTGCCATCCGGAAGTATAACGGACCATCACACAAAACTATGTGTAACCTTGAACGTTTATAGTCTGGTTAATACAGTTTAACGAGAATTATTTATAAACGCGGATGGCAAAAATTAATAACAAAGACTCGAGTGACGTCATCTTCGTTCTATCAATACAAAATAATGTATAAACGAATCCATGGTTTAATGATGAATGATTACTGAATAGATGAAAACACTCACCGTGGATAGTTGAACACTTTTTCCTATCCATCTCTCCATGACTGCGTTGTCATCACTATAAAAACTCAGAACTTGATCCACATCACTTTTAAGTCCTTTCCACAGATCAGCTCTGGGTGGTAAAGGAAATGAATTAAATGAATAAATACTCTAGCAAACTTCAACTTTATGGTCTAAATTGAGACTGATATATATATATATATATATATATATATATATATATATATATATATATATATTATATATATATATATATATATATATAATTTTTAAAAAAATAAAAACTTGCGCTTTTATATAGCTGAATACACAATAAATGTTCACAAAGCACTTTACTAAGCGCAGTACACCAACAGCAACACTTGTGACATGTAGAGCGAGACATGAATCCTGTAAGGCGATGTTTCAATTATTTTCGTTGTTGACGCCCGGGGTACTCATTTTACACCCGAGTACGGTGACAGAATATGAGAAAAAAGCCTTTTGTAAGAGAGTAAGCTTATGCAAGAAGTTTACGCAAGAATTTGTAGAAAAACATGACAATAAAACTTGAGCAATATTTGAAAGAAGAATGGGGATAGCTGTAGGAGATTGCATTTATTTTCGGTTGATGTTGATTAAACATGATTAATATTCAAGCAAAGTTAACGAGGCTTGGATTTCAATGAAAAAATGGACAATACTTAATGGGTTTAGGACAGTTTTATGTTTCAAGTTAAAGGACTGGTCGTTGTGTTAAGTAGTAGAAAATGACTTTCTTTGATTGGTCTTAAATGATATTTGGGAGTAAAAGCAACAGATTGTAGTTGATTGTTGTTATTTGGGCGTAAAACTCAAATAATCTTCTATCATAAAAGGCGGGGTTTATCATTAATATTAAGGGTTTAAAACGGTTCAGGTTGAATATGATTCGCTTTTTACTATTAGTGGGCTGATTTTAGTCTGACATGTGACAATCAAAATCAGTAGGAGGAGTGGTTTGAATGAATTGTGGGAACAGGTTGAAAAAACGCCAACCTAAAGTATCTGATCCTGTTCCAGTACGCATCAACCGTCAAGAAGTGGGGTGGGTCTTTTTCAGATA
This sequence comes from Berghia stephanieae, assembly GCF_034508935.2. Classification (NCBI taxonomy): domain Eukaryota; kingdom Metazoa; phylum Mollusca; class Gastropoda; order Nudibranchia; family Aeolidiidae; genus Berghia; species Berghia stephanieae. The sequence goes on along the minus strand of NC_088363.1, from coordinate 58,699,503 downwards.
TCCATTTGGGCAGGTCTAATATTGCTCGATCTGTTTCATTGTAGGCCTCCAGAAGGTTAGCATTAACGGTCTTGTCTTTCCCTGTGAAATAAAAAAAGAAGAAGAAGAGATGAGCGTTTTGATCGAATTACTGTATACTTTGTGATTATAAAAGTTGTTTCATCTAAGAGTGCACAAGGGTTATTAAGTCATATAACATCTTTTTTTTCTTTGTTTTTGTTTGTTTATATTTATTTATTTATTTATTTATTTATTTATTTATTTACTTACTTATTTATTTAATTATTTTTAACTTACATATTCATTTATTATCTTATGTATTTATCTATTTTTTTATTATTTATTTTTTATATCACGTAATTTTCTTTTCTTTTCCTTTTTTTTGTTTAAGGTCAACATCCCTATGCCTATGTTTATTGTCGTATGTAAAAGATGGAGATAAACCTAAACTGGCAAAGTGACGACAAACATTGGAGGTCTCTCATTCCTGAGGTAAAAAAGTAGTTTCAAGTCACAATGAAAGTTGGACTTTAGAGTCATAAAGCCGTTGAAGTACTTGCCGCTATTTTATAGAGGACCCAGCTTCCCCATCACACTGTTGGGAAGACAGAACGTTTCATAACTTGAGCTTCTATGTGGGACAGATTTTATTATGTTAAAGTTTAGGCCCTTTTTTTTATTGAATGAATATGGCTGCGCATTCTCTATGAACGCATGCCGTGAATGTGTGCGTCGCTTCGAGTTTGTCAGTCTGTTTCTATTATCCAGTTAGTAATTTGCCTCCATTTATCTCTGTCGAGTGCGAATGTTCTTAGATTTAGAATGTCATCATGCGTTTTATTATTATTGACTACCCTTTTATATCGGTATGCATTACACCCGATATGTCATGTTTTGCATTCGTTGTGTAATGACTTGGTTTGCAAAAATCAAGATGACGCCCACATCATTGAGATTATTGGACAACTTACTTCTTGCCACTTAATTGTCTTTACTTTGTGGCTTTAAAAAAATGATCTTTTATATAGCGTAATATCCACTAAACGTGTTCAAAGCGCTTTACAAGGGGTGCCTGGCCAACAGCAACATAATATAACATTTAGGACGGAACATGATGCCTGTTTGGCGATATTACAGTTTTCTCGGACAGAGATAACGCTGTTAACGAACACATACTCATTTTACACCTGAGTACGGTGAGTGAATTTGAGTAAAGAGCCTTCTCCAATGACTCAACGAGGCTCTTCCGATTCTAAAGCGAGTGACATACCACTAGACCACAGCGCAGGCTGCAAACTGAGTGTACCCATTTTCGTCTCCTGTCCATGTAAGACTTATCACCCGAAAATGGAAGGAAAACACATGTGACGTGTCATTTGCCAAGTCAACGGATATATGTTTATTGCTCCATGACTCAAAATTTTTTTAATACAATATAAGATTAATTTATTTCTAATTTCAACTATTTTGGGAGTAGACAAATACTTCTTGGCATTAAACCAATTGTATATTTGACGCTGATCAAGAATCTGAAGTCAAAACAGCGAAAATCAGAAGAAAAGAAGTTGTCCACTTTTTTATACTGCCACGCCCCCGATCGTCGATCGCCTCGAAAGCGCGGCGGGATTTGCGAGCGACCGATCGTCGTCTTCCTCCCCCCCCCCCCCCCCCCCCCCCCCCCCCCCCTACCCCCCCCCCCCCCCCCAGTTATTTGGCCATACACGTTGGGAGTTTTTCTACGATTTGCTTCAGCCATACTTGTCCCCATTTCATCACAGGTAAAAATATCAACGTGTATGGCCCCTCACGTTTTTAGATGACGCAGGCCATACATTAATGGGAGATTACAGCTCTGGGTAGTAACCGGAAAAGGAGAATTCTATCATAATATGGGGCTTGATATAGGTCTAAATTTCCACGGCATGATTATTTCGGTCAGATTCGATTACAATGAGCCAAAAGCTGTCATTTGAACGGAAAGTAGCGAGATTTATCAACACTGTCTTGAGACCAATCGACGAAATATTACAGGAAACGCTTATTCCTATTTGTGGTGGAATTTCCTTGTAACTTGTTTCCCGTACTCTGATAAAAACACAGACATGTTTTTTTTTTCTTTTCATTTCGTCTTCAAATCTGCAATCCATCTTCACAAAACGATATCATGCATGTTCGAATCAGATGTTTTCAAATGACATTTTAAGCTTAAATTATATTTGTTTTAAAATACGAGTAGTTGCCTTCAATAAGGGTATTGTGTTTTGTTTCTTAAACTTCAAAAATGCAAATATGGCTGCTTTAATCTCGAAGAAATAAATGACAATAGTAAAATGGAATGGGAGCTTCAATTCAATTAACGAAGACAAATAATGTGGACGTTTCGCATTTACGCTTTGTCAACACAACACGATGAATAAATGAGAGATGAGAAATTGGCGTTTTTATGGCGTATCACTCTCTCATCTTTCATTCGTCTTTAGTGTTTTGTTCATCGTGTTTTGTTGACAAAGTGGAAACCCGAAACGCTCACATTACATCTGAACAATGTCATTCTCATTCTTTTCGTTCGGCATGTACGATGAACGAAATTTGCTCTTTGTTTTTGTTCTTAGACAGCCAATTTGGTGATAAGTTCTCACTAAATTATAACAATTCGACTAGAAATGTTCAATGTTACTCGTGGTTATGTGAGTTGTTACGTTATATCCGTCTGGTGAATGTCTTGAGTATCTTACCTAAACGCACTACATCAACAGATATGTAAACCAGCATAACAGAATCTATTAATTTCCTGACATAGCAAAAGCACCGGAAACTTGTCTCAATATCTATCCATTAGCCCAAATTGTTAATTGAAACGATGAGGGAATCCTGCGTTAATCTATGTCTCGTGACTGTAGTCCAGCTTTATGTTGAGTTGCGATATGAGTTAACGAACTTTTATGTCACGTGGCAAGAGAGCCGCTTGATAGTGACGGTGATGATGATGATGATG
>NC_088363.1:58684008-58689008 GCF_034508935.2 Berghia stephanieae | reverse complement strand
TCCGTAACTATCTAAGTACTTCTTATAATATTACCAAGATGATAACCATAATCATAAAGGTAGTTGTACTTATGGTGAAACTCTGACATAAACACAATAGATTCTCATGACAATGTTAAATAAGCACACTGTTGTGTTCGTCATAAATAAACAGTCAAAGTAAGATGACGATGATGATGATGATGATGATGATGATGATGATGATGAAAATGATGATGATGATGATGATGATGATGATGATGATGATGATGATGATGATGATGATGATGATGATGATGATGATGATGATGATAGTAAATCCTACACTGTTGAATATTGTCGAAACCGACGTGTACATATTTGCAGGTCTGATAATCCAAATATTTATGGTCTCATTGTTATAATGGAAATACTCTCACAGCAACGCAAAATATTGTCCATTACAATGTTAAATGTTAAATGTACAATGTAAACAATGTTAAATCAAGCTCATATGTGCACTCGGTTATCAGACCTGTAAATATAGCACGTCGGTCGAAATCCATATCAATTGTAATTAATTAAAATTGACGTGCACTTATTTGCATGTCTGATAACCCATTTCAGTTTGGGCTCATTGTTGTAATGGAAATTTCAAAAAGTGACGCAAATTATTTTCTTTTTCAACAATTACAAACTAGATCCACGATTACGTTCGGATGTCAGATCTGCATACATGTATACGTTGTGAAAAACACAATGACTAACTTATTAAATGTGACCAATTGTATCATGACAGTATTATTTAACGGGGATGCTAAAAATTATATTTTAAGACTTAACACGTACAATTTTTTGTTGTGTTTACTTCGTAAACTCTGAAATGTTCAAATTATGATTATGCTTTCCTTTCTTCATCCAGTTAATTCCGATGCCGATATAACGCCTGTTAGAGGCGATGGGTTTCATATTTCAGTGTGTCACATCACCTTACCTTGACCATTCATCATTCATAATACTTCATTATTGAACAAAAATGGAATAATCTACTTCATCATTATACAACTATTAGCCGCCATCTTAAGTTGTTTTTTGTTTTTTCAATTACAAACTAAAACAATGACCACTCGGAATTTGATGACGCAATTAAGAATGTAAACACATTTTGTAGGTACCTTTTTGATCCTAAAAAGAGCTCTTTTGCGTGGTTTTCTTATGTGACCCACCGTCTCAATCTAGTATTATGACGGGAGGTGAATCAGAATCCTAAAGGTTACATCAAAGTTAAAATTGATCAGAAATATAAATGTTATTGTATTATGTTATATCAATGTTATTGATACCCTGTTCGTTATTAGATAGAAGCGGTTAATGATTTGATTGGATTCACCGATAACTTGACAGATAATCAAAGTTTAAATACGATAAAATTATAGACCGAATGAGACAGTTTAGGGGAAATAATCTTCATTATCTCAAAATGGGGGGAAAGGAGTTAGGGAGTTTTGGAAAACCACTCTTCAATTGTAGTTTTTCCTATAACGACCGATTGAGCGACATATTTAACAATCTAGGGAGCAAATTTAATTTTCTGTGAGTACATCTCTTCAAACTTGATTCACATACACACACACACATACACACACATGCGCACACAGACACATGTGCATACACGCACATACATACACACACACAAACTCAAACACACACACACAAGCACATCTTTTCACAGCTTTTAAATCTTTGTTGGAAGTAATTAATGACGCAATGATGCTCTTGAAACATTTGAAGCTTCATGATGTGAAGGTTATAGATATTTACGACCCGCAATCCATTGATATTGATAACTTGGGTTAGCTATGATGTATTTATTTTAGGAAGGGGGGGGGGGGTGATTGATGAATTGTGCCAATCAGGATAGGATGTGTGAGAAAGCCTTTTGTTATAAATTAAAGATTGTGAGCGCATTGAGCATGATGAATGTGTGGGAATTTGATATATTATGTTACTTATTATTATATGCCCCCCCCCCCCCCACACACACACACGCGCGCGCATTCACACATTCACACAAACCAACGTGTACGCAATCAGTAGCTCAGTTATTTGTAATTTATCAACTTTGACCCGGAATTTATCTCGATTTCTGTAACGTTAAATGACAATGATATCGCTTTGAATAGAACGCTGGTCTACAACAAAGCCCTTTCCGCCGGGTCAAACAGGCCCAGCTACCGCATCATTGCTTGGTGGTGGGAGGGGGGAGGGGTAAAAATAATCTGAGTTGAGTTTTCTCACTTGTGCCGGCCTGGATTGATCACCAGCAGCCGCCCCTGAAAATAGCACTAATCTTTAACCATTTCGAACTATAGTTTAAGTTGATGGCAATGTCATTGACATTTAATTTCTGTAAAGATTAGATTATTTTAATTTGAGGGCAATGTCACTGACATTTCTGTAAAGATTAGAGGTAACAATGATTTAAGTTGAGGGCAAAATCTGTCATTGCCATTTGTGTAAAGAAGAGGTAACTATAGTTTAAGTTGAGGGCAAAATCTGTCATTGCCATTTGTGTAAAGAAGAGGTAACTGTAGTTTAAGTTGAGGGCAATGTCATTGTCATCTGTATACAGAAGAGATACCTATAGTTTATATTGAGAACAATGCAATAGTTGAGGTTACTATAGTAGTTAGCATTGAAAGAAATGTCCTTGACGTTCCTAATCCGAATTTCTATTTCATACCGTACTGTTTCCCAACCTTGAGAGCTATTGACTTATCAGAACGTGTGCCTTTTTATCATCCAATTAGAACAACTCGGAAATTCCCTTTTTAAATGATAAGACCCTTTCAACACCCCCATTTATCTTCATCCAAGCATTAGTTTTTTTAAAAATTAGTATTCGAAAAGGAAACATAAGCGAGTTAAAGAGATGGATTTGTCTTTCCATCAACTAGATAGGCCTAATAAGTTCTTTCATAAATATAATGATTTGTGTTTCTTTATTTTATAATGTTATAATGTAGTTTGTGGTTCTCTTATCTGAGAGGCTTGGTTATCCTCTTAATGGTAATGGTGCTAATGCTTCGTCGTTTCATATAAGTACTTAATAAGAATTTGGGGTCAGAATTGATTAAAATAATGGAGATAAAAAATATAAAAACTACACTCTTATCCCCTGAAAGTGAGTTGAAGAGATGTGAGGAGGGAGTGGGGTGATAGGGGAGAATAAAGGAGGGGATAATTAGGAGAATATGGAGACAAAAAATAGCTACATGAAGGAACGGTAGGTGAAGAGTGGAAGGAGGAAAGAAAGAAGGTCATGGAGGAATATGAGGGTGAAGATAATGAGGAGAAAGAGTAAGATTTATAGAGTATAGGGAGAAAGGCGTAGAAAGATGGTGAGCAGCTTTGTTCTAAACAAAGAAAATCGGTACTTTTTATTCTTCATGCTGGATAGAACTTTTTCACATGTCATGTGATCACAATGTATAAATGTCAAAACATTTATCATGTTTTTCTCCTCTTGATTCTCTTTTATGCTCGTCGGAGAGATATTTCATAAGGGCGTCCGCCATTCTTCTGATAGTTTAGAACCAGTTACTAATTTATTATCGTCATTAGGAGAGAAGTAAGTGACGCCACGATTGTTGAATCCTATTAGCCCCCCTGGTTTGCATTATTATTGGTCAAAGCGAGCTCTTTCATAAAGGATGAATGTTTCATAACACGTTTTGTTCATCCTTGCATACTGAAGTTGGTCTGTGAGGAAATCAAGCAATCAGAGAAAAACAACAATTTTACCTTCAGGCAAAGAGAATGGTCTAAAATACTAGGTATCGTGCCTTATTAACTCCCTTAGTTTGATTATATCCCAAAGGAATAATGTAAATTTTTATTTTTGAAATTATCTAAGCTAAGCTAGTTTGATGTCCCGGTTAGCTGATTACGGATACAGACTTGGAAAACGTTCTCATTAATATGTATATACCTCATTAGCCCGGCAACAATGAGTACACAAAGAATCTTTTGTTTATCCAAGCACTTCATATCGTTTGTCTTGACATCAGGACACATTGCTTTTCCTATCTTTTTCCGCTTTTCTCTAAGGTACTTTGGTGCTATTTGCGCTAATTTGCTCACCTACCTAATTGAATTGGTTTTTAGAAATTTAACTGAGTCTGAGATGGCCTTAGTCTGCAACAGTTAGGACGTAATGAAATAAATTATAATTGACTCCGAAATTTCCAAGTCTATGTTCGGTGATGTTTTATCGGCGACGAACGTGAAAACGGAGGTGTACCTTTTGGATGAATTAATATGTGAGCCACAGCCTCAAAACGGTAGATATGTCAGAGTAATTCAGATGCTGAAAACAGATTTTATAGCAAAAGAGAATTGTGTAGATTAATTTAATATGATTTTATGGAGAGAATGAATATAGCTATGATTAAAATGCAACATACCAAAAAGTTATTTTTCTGACAAACTTCAACTTTGAGAATCGAGGCAGATAGTCGAACTCGGTCCCCATTTCGGTCACAAAGCAGAGACCATACCGCTGAGCCAAGCTGCCCCAAAGTGAGATTAGAGCATAATTGATTCACCCCAATATAATACCGGATTGAAGAGTCAGGTCACTTCGGTATTTTAAAATGCTTAAACCGAAAACTATGGAATTTCATTCAGAGCAAAAAGATGCACTACTTTTCTTGTGGTGGAAGAATACATTGCGACCTCTGTGACTCCATCTAATTATTGTCAAGATAATGGACGCATACACACCTCGTGTGAGAGAAAACGATGATTACAATGATTTCCCGTAGAAAACAAGAGTTTAATAAGGGAACTCAATCAGTGTGGAAGCTTTTCCATTATTGATCTTTGAACGGACAAAAGGACAAGTGCACTGGGTGCAAAAGTACAACAATGTTCTTGGGATGGTTTGAAAGAGTCGGTACAGTTCGAGTTTTGTTATTTTTGTTTTAATTTAAGTAGTTTTGTTTTGTTTGGGGTTTTTTTTCTATTTGTTTTTGTTGTTG
>NC_088363.1:58656508-58679008 GCF_034508935.2 Berghia stephanieae | reverse complement strand
GGAAGAGACTGTGACGTTTGCTAGGCGATATTCCATTTTTATTCTTACAGAAACAACATTGTTAAGGGCGAAGTCCTCATTTTACATATGTGTACAATGACAAAATGTGAGTAAAGAATCGTTTCCAATGACTTAACTTTGCGCGACTGAAAGCGGGATTCAAACCCTGGACCTTCCGGGTCGGAGGCGAGTGTCATGCAATAAAAACAATTTCGAAAACTTATTCTTCAAGAAAATATCTTAAGGCAGGGGTCTTAACAAGGGCCTTTGGATAAGTTCAAATTCAGTCCACGCCTCTATTTAAGATTAAATTTAAGATTATTTTGACTTTGAATTTAAATATGATTCGTTTAATCTGAACATATAAAATTCAAAATTGTAATGCAAATTTAAAAGTATGTAATTCTATTCCTTACGAAGGGCACGCGGGAGAAGGGGGGGGGGGGGGGTTTACCAACAAATAGTTGATAGTTTTCCACAAATATCTTTACTTAGAATAGGGTATGAATGTTAGTGGATGGAGTGTATACGTTTATTAATATATTGTCTGTAAATAGACCAGTGGTATAGTTGAGTGGACCCATGAAATGAATGTTAAATTGCGTAATAAAAAAGGTAAAGTGCAGCTGAAGCACTTTTGTAGAAGATCAGCCTAATGTAAGGAACTCATTATCAGTTCTAATATAGAATTGATCTCAACGAAACGGAATAACAGCTGATGTGATCGGGGAACATATTTTTTTTATGAACAAAACATCTCCCTAGAGACCCTGGGAGCCTTTGTAAGCAACATCCACTCACAGACGGAAGGGTGAGATCTCTCCAGAGACTTTATAACAGATGGGCTAAAAATGAACATCCATTGATACAAGGATTTTAATGTTGTGATGTTCTTTTCGACACAAGCAACAGCCTTTATGACCCATAGACACTATTCCGTTTTATGTTTGGATGAACCAGATTCCAAAAATTGAATTTAAGGGGAAAGCGGTTAGAACTGACATGTAAAAAAGCTCAGTGATGCTAGACGTTTATTTTAAAAAAACTCATACCATCCGCCAGCCGGATATAATGCCACAACACACAAAACAATGTTTAACTTTGAACGTTTGTAGTCTGATTAATACAATTAAGTGAGAAATACTCATAAAAATGGCTGGCTGGAAACAATAACAAAGAGATGAGTGACGTCAATTTCGTTCTATCAATAATGTCCAAAGACTTTTTTTTAAAACCTGGCATATATTTAGATTATAGATTTAAACCAAGACCTAGCTTATAGTGTTACAGTCTGTTCCACAACCCGTGTGCGCGCGTTGACGTGGAGATCTTCACAACCTTCTGATGGATTTTAGTTTCGAACACAAGAATAGACTTCAACGTCACTTCCCTCGTAATGACGCATAGTAACTTAGTAACTGGCTCTAAACTATCGGAACAATGGCGGACACCCTTATGATATATTTCTCCGACGAGCATAAAAGTGTATCCAGAGAAGAAAAACATTATAAATATGATCATATTTTGACTTTTATACATTCTGATCACATGACATATGAAATGTTCTAGCCAGAATGAAGAATAAAAAGTACCGATTTTCTTTGTTTAGAACCACGCTGCTCGCCGTTGCTGGGTGACGTGACATCAGACTATTAAATCCAATTGTTAATGGCATTAAGCCCATTTTTTCCATTGGTTACAATATCATACATTGGAATTTTTCGTCTTTCCGGTAAATAAAAAACGAAGGGCCTGGGATGAGTGAACTTTTGGGGAGCTAACGTTAACAATATTATACACAGTGAATTCTGTTATAATTACTGAACTCCCCACAGGCTTGGCTAGGGGGTTAATTTTCACGAGATTCATGTGCCCTACTCACTAACATTGCCACCCTGAGTTCAAATTGACACAGTAAAGTGTACACTTTGTACACATTTGACATTAGAAATTGTTACATTTTAATAGTTGAAATCCAGAGGCGTAGATGCCTGTTTTGATTTCTACATTCATAAAAAACTGATAACAATATTGATGACACATGCAAATTTGTCACAATGTGGAAAACTTTCAAGTATTCCTCCAGATAGGAAGGCGCGGGATTCTCTTACATGGCATGCGGCGAATAGCAATACTATTAACAGATTGCCCACTACCAGGAACTCGGAGTGGAGAGGCCACATTAATAATTATGTCATTTTAATTATACACCTCTTATATTTGAAAACTGTGGTTCCTTTAAAAGGTTAGACTGTTCAAAACTTACATGGAATCCGGTGCATTAAATAAATTTAAATTCAGTGACATTTCACATTATTACATTCAAAGCACCCCTCCCCCCTTCTTCCCCAGTGAAGATAATTCAAGAATGACAAACATGTACCGTGCTCGATGGAGGACCAGTGCGTTTTTTTGCCATGTCTTGTGCGACCTTTATAAGTGGTTTTGCTCAACAGTTGGTCGGGGATTATGTCTTTGTGAAAGGCATTTCTCCTCGCCCTATCGGAGACGGGCGTCAAAATTCGGAGGACATCCCCTTCCCCATCCTGTTTTTTTACACCAATGTCTGCCCAAAAAAATATACAAGCACCTAACGGGCTATTTGTGTCGTTCAATATATTACATGTACGTTGTCCATCAGGGAAGAGATAAATTATAAACGGTGTGAGCTTTTACGTTCAACACTAATAAGTGCTGTTTAAATTATGTATATTGTTACACTATTTGAAACAAGCCAAAATTATTTGCTAAGCTACGCCACTGAATGCAACTTTGGTATGAGTATTTCCCCACGAGAAAGAGAATCAACACACCATTACTGTAAACATTTTGAAGTTCGAGTCATATTTTATTGCAAACTATGAAAAGATCAAAGGAATTCGGCATTGTGAGAAAATGTTTGGTCTATCACTATCGGTATTCAAAACTCGTAATGTCACTTAAAATATAAGCCCGCATGCAAAATAGCACGGCACTACATTTCGTAACTTTGGAGGAATGTGCGATATTCTGTGTGCACGGGACTTGGAATGACTTTAGTCGCCTTTATTATTTTGTCGAATCTGATGTCTCACCTTGGCACGAGATTCAGCTAATTTGGCTGGACTGGTGATTAGTCTTGTTAGACATGTCTGTAAATGAGTTAAGTAATTCATGACTGACATATAAGTCTGCGGTGTTACAGGTAATAATTATCGCATTGTGGATGCATGCTAAAAAACCCTTTATGGCCTAGTTTAACATTGTTAGAATGGACAATATTTTGCGTCATTTTTTAAAGATTTCCATTACAACAATGAGCCCATAAATAATTGGGTTATCAGACCTGCAAATAAGTGCATGTCGGTGGCGTCAGTTAAATTTCACGAAAATTTTATTGAAAAAAAAAAAGAAATATCATTTTAGTATCTTTTATTCAGCGATAACAAAATTGGAATCGTTTGAAGAGTAGAATAAAATATTTTTGCACTCTTGCGTTTTGGAATGTGAACGTTGTGCCCAATGCGCACTCGCAGACTCGTGCAGCTATTGGAAACACGCCCGAATTCCAAAAAGCAAGAGTGTAAGAATCGTTTATTATTATACCTCCTTCGTTGAGGAGAAAACTCGAATTTTATATAGCGTCATATATATTTTGAGGCGTCCTTTTTATCCTTTGTAATTAAAAAAACATAGGAAATCAGAGAATATTTTTCTCCGAAAGGCATCCGTTTTTGTTTGTTTTTTTTTTGCTAGAAATAGATTTTGACACCTAATGATACCCTAACCACAATTAAATAATAATTCTCAAGAGAAAATCGTTAAATTCGAGATCCGATCATTCCAAAAAAATATAGATGGGAGTTGACGTCACTCAGGTCGCTGTTATTGTTTTTTGCCATCCGCGTTTATGAGTAATTCTCACTAAGCTGTATTACCCAGACTATAAAAGTTCATGGTTACACACAGTTTCGTGTGTTGATCAGTTTTACTTCCGGATGACAAAGTTGTGAACTTCTTGGCCAAGCGCATACTATCTATATAAACTTTGATAAGAAACAACATGGCTGACGTCATTGGATGGGTGTAATAAAAGTATTCTTGAACTCCTGCGCTAGAAATGTCGAATTTGTTCCTAATGAATAGCTTGCTATTCGTTTAGGTAAAATATTCATAAATATCCGACAGCCAAATCAATCATACCAACACATAAAACTATGTGTAATCTTTAATGATTCTGGTCTGGTTGATATAATTTAGTGAGAACTAAAAACTAATATTTTGTCTTGTAGCTGAGTGACGCCAGTTCCGTTCCTTCAATAGCATTATTTTGGCATTTTTTCTTCAAATTTGCTGACCTCCTTGATTGAGTATTTTGATCTAAAAAAAATTGACTTGAGTCTGCAATAAGCTGCAGTGGATTTAAAATCAACAATGACTCTGATTTTTTCAAGTCTTTGCCCAGTGACAGTCTATCGGCGACTGACATAAAAACGGAGTGCTCTCTTTTGGATAATTAAATATGCCACCCACCCGCCTCAAAAAGGTGTTATGTCGGATTGATTTAGGTGCTGAAATTTTAATTTATAGCCCAAAAAATGGGATTGGGGCGACGTGTTAAACAAACAATGTTTAGAATCAAGTTTAATATACCAAGCCACAGTCACCGAAACTAAAACAAACAAGCAGGGAAAATTTGTAGGACAAACGGAAAATAATTTCAAAACAAGATACAACCTCCACACCTCAACCTTTAGAAACACCAACAAAAAACATCCACAAAAATCAGCGAACATATTTGGAAATTAGACAACAAGCTAGACCACAGCATTTCATGGAAATTTATATCTAAAGCAACAGGATACACACCATCACCAAAACAATGTAGCTTATGTCTGAAAGAAAAATATACTATAATCAAAGACCCTCAAGAAGCCACACTCAACACGAAAAATGAGATGTACAACAGCTGCCTACATAGACGAAAACATCTACTAATCAACTACAAACCTACGGAACCACTTCAACAAGCAACAACACACAACAAACCAAACGCATGTAACACATAGTCATGACGATGGCTGAAAGGCCTGCATCGATGTTGACTGACTCCAACATCGTGGTAAATATTACAATAATAGATAAATGGATAGATAGTTTGAGTGATAGATTGATGGATTACTTAAATTGAAAAAGAAAAATAACTATATAGATGGATAGATATATATATAGATATTGAAGTATTCTCACCTCTTATTTTGCCTACAGTATTGTTTCCGCATTATGGTTATTATAAAAATATAACTATGAATAACCGTACTGTGGAAACTGTTGTAGGCAAAATAAGATATGAGAATAATGTAATAACTCAAGCTCCTTAAATTGTCACTCTAAAGATTCGTGCTGTTTTTCATGAAACAAATAAGTTACTTTGATAAATAAAAAGACGCGTAGATTGAGATGTGTAGAGAGACCTTCTCCAACAAATAATAATAATATATAATTAGCACGAAACAAAACAGCAGAGGAATAACTTTGAAATAATTAACTAAAGCGATGTTGAATCTGGTATATTATCGATATTTATGGAATCATACGGCAGGTGTCAAACTAACCCTAGCTATCGTGAATTCCCGCCGCCCGGTGATCAGTCATTTCGTTATTAACCTACTTATTGTTGTTATGGTAACGTGTATAACAGCTTAATCTTATGTAACTAACTATAATATTTATCAGAGTGTTATGTTAGAGGTTCTTTTTATGCTTTTTAATTTTTTAAAAATTGATTTGTTTTTAATGGCGGGTTTTAACAAAATATTAGATGTTCTTTTATCATGGTGAATAATAGTCACGCATAAATACATTTGTAATTGAATGTTCTTTTGACAAAAAAATGACAGTTATTGTAGATTAATTATGGGCCACACTCCCAAATCTATAGACACTAAAGCATGGGTGCTCATAAATAATATTTCTAAGTCTGACAGATGAACGCAATTATGGGCTTGATTTAAAATTGTCGTAATAAACAACGTTGTGAGTTGGTTTGATTGTATTCTCATTGGATTTGAATGTGTTCCTCTGTATTTTTTCTATTGTGTAAAGCGCCGCAGAGCACGATTAACGTGGATGTTTAGGCGCTATATAAATTCATTATTATCATTATTATTATTATTATTATTATTATTATTATTATTATTATTATTATTATTATTATTATTATTATTAATAATAATAATAATATAATAATATAATAATAATAATAATAATAATAATAATAATAATAATAATAATGATAATAATAATAATAATAATAATAATAATAATAATAATAATAATATCATCATCATCATCATCATCATCATCATCATCATCATCATCATCATCATCGTTATTATTATTATTATTATTATTATTATTATCATTATTATTATTTTATTATTATTATTATTATTATTATTATTATTATTATTATTATTATTATTATTATTATTATTATTATTATTATTGAAAAATATGTACTTAAAATTTTGGTCAGGAAACTTGTCCTATTTAAATAACGATGATTAAATGACTCTCATCTTGTAATTTCTCTTAAAACTATGACCTTAACTTTCCAAAACATGATCAATGCTTTTCGAGACAGAAATAATATATGTCAAACTCTAAAACGGATGCTTCTGCAATGCTATAGAAGGAACAAAGTAGCGGTCACTCAGCTCTTTGTTATTATTTTAGGAGAGTTATATCTAACTGAATTATATCAATCAGACTATAACCCTTTAAGGGCACACATTGTTTAGTGTGTCTGTACGTTAAATCCGACTGGCGAATGTTGGAAGTATTTACCTAAACGCATAGCATCAATAGTGAACCCATATTGACATATTTACGTGAAGCATTGACGCTGAGACGGCAGATAGTTAAGAGAATGGAAAGATTGGGTTATTTTCTACGGCGTGAATGTAAAAAAACAAGTTTAAAGATCTTGATTCTATATAGATGTTTATATGTGTCGTACCGACAAGGACAAATAATCATAGACGATGTTTAAAATACTAGAATGAAAGAATAAGTGAAAGAATTTGAGAGAATAATATCAATGGAGAGTAAAACAGAAAAGTTCAAACAATCTGTTGTGTTTTTTTAACAGGATACCAAATTAATATTGTGGAATCACTCAACCCAGATGCGTTAAGTGATTAGCCTATAGCCTATGTGAGAGAACAATTTATTACTGAGTATAAGTTAGAGTATATATAAATATATCGCAACAACATTGTTGTAAGTCGAAGGACAGAATAATATAACTCAAATATGGAAAGTAAGGGACAAAGAGTGCGTCCTTCTCTGGGGCATGCCACTCTGATATTTGTAAGCACAAATAATATTTTAAACAATGGACTTAATGAATAATAACTAATTCAACTGTAACTTTAGTCATCTAGCTAATAACAAAGGGGAACAACTCTTTCCTAGCGTAACTCGATGTATAAGTCCATAACACAAGCAGTTTTTGGAAAATTATTAACAAGCAGTCGAAAAGATGCACTAAAAATGCAAACGGAAATAATAGGGAATAGGTAGATGACCTGAATAAGTTGTTCCTTGTGATTTGTATGTGAAGGTGCTTTGAACGTACCCAATTTTCATAACAGAAATCATAATAATTACCTACTTAATATTGTTTTATCTGAAAATAAAATATTTGATAAGCTGTCTAAGCTAAACACATCAAAAGTGTGGGTTCCGATTACCTCCATTCATTTCTTCCTATCTTTTAATAGATGTAGCAGGAGATGGAGGAGGAGAACGAGGAGGATGAGGAGGATGAGGAGGAGAAGAAGAAGAAGAAGAAGAAGAAGAAGAAGAAGAAGAAGAAGAAGAAGAAGAAGAAGAAGAAGAAGAAGAAGAAGAAGAAGAAGAAGAAGAAGAAGAAGAAGAAGAAGAAGAAGAAGAAGAAGAAGAAGAAGAAGAAGAAGAAGAAGAAGAAGAAGAAGAAGAAGAAGAAGAAGAAGAATTGTTATCTTCACTTCCATCTTTATGATTACTATAATCATGATCACCATTCCTAATTAATATTTGGTTGGTATGCGCTCGTATTGTCTTCAGTCTTTCCTTTTTTTTAATTTTTTTTTTTTTGTCACTACCACCGAACAAATATTATTAGGTAGGATATTTTGCTATTGCTTCCAACCTACTTTGGCATAATAGGTTTCGTCCTCTAATTAGTCCTTGGCATCTGGGTTATTTTATCAATTAAAAATCACACGAATGATAATAGTATTCTTGATCTCATGTTTTTTTTTTCTTTTTGTCTGGGGTCGTTGGGCCATTGTCATGAAATTTTGAATTGTAACGAAGTCAGAGATATCGAAACTTAATGCCATGTCATAAACAAAAGTGGTTGGTTATTTTTCATACAACTTTGCCACTTTTCCTGTTATTTATTAATCTCTCGACAAGTTGGGGTATGAGTAAAAACAGTGACCTTCCCAAATTCACAACACCTGTCTTCGGAGTTTTTTCCATTCTTGTCATTCATCCGGTCATTGACCAAGCATAACACGCTCTCACCGGCCAGGCGGAGTTGTCGTACCAGTAAGGTCGCGGGTTCAAACCCCCATCAACGCCGCGAATTTTTTTTTTATTCTCTATTGTCTTCTGGCACTTTCCTACTCACTTCATCTCTTGTTGTTACCAACATAAGTGCCTGCTCCACTAACTTTTCTGATTTAAACACCTAACAATTTTAAGCTGATTGCGATCATAACTCATCACTTCCGATAGTTGCAAATATCTTGCAGCATCAGAAGTAGTACGATTTTATATTGAACTGTAATCTAGGTTTGTAAAAATCATCAAAACTATGTTCACCTCTAGAGAGACTTAATGATAATACTCAGCTTGATAATGACAGCCCCTGCTGCAAATAGATCAAATCAAATGGCTTCGATCAATAATAGCAACTAAATAGCGATGAGGTTGATGTCCGAAGCCACGAGGAATGTTAAAGATTATCAAAATAGACGGACTCCCGAGTAACGAATGTATACAAGTAACGAACGTTTTGATTGAACACATTTTATCAACACATCCAGCAAATTTAACTCACTCCCTAATTGTACCAATCGCCTCAAAACGGCATTATGCCGGCGAAAATATTTTTTTTAAATTCATATTCACTGAGTAAAGTTCGTGTTTTATTAGTTATCTAGCACCAGGATAGTTTTTCATGAAGAGGGAACATGCAAAATTGTGTATCTCTTTCTGATCGATTAAATTCTAAATTAATTTTAAGCATAAGCTTTATTCCAACAAAATACCAGATTTAGGTGGCTTAAGGGTTCCCCATAGCTCGTTAGTAGAGACTTCGTTTTATACGCAAAGGGACCGAGCTCGATCCCGGGGGCAATCGAGATTGTTTTTCTGACCCCCATGTCTACCCAGCAGTGATTGGTTAGCTTGGTCTGTTAGATCTGGCGGAAAGTACTTTCCGATAGACTAGCGTCCTATCCAAGGGATAGCAAGCAATTGCTATTGTACGTTTCACGCTATAGAAACCAGAATATACTCCGGCACTATGTGCCTAATCGCTCTAGAGGACTCCTTTTTTTGAGTGGATTAAATCATTAAAATTGAATTTAGATTCAAGATTACAACTTATATCATACTTTTAATAAAATGGTAAACTCAATTGTCAGGATTTGGTGTGCCTAGCTTCTGCTCGAATCCTTGCTGAATAGTTTTAGATCTTTCATTATCGCTAGCAAAAGTAATAATTCACGACAGAATTGCTGAGAAATATTGCAGAGACAACACAGTTAGTTCACTAAGATGCAAAAGGCATCTAAGTCAGCCAATGAAAAGAAGTTTTGTGATGAATGTGACTGTGCGTCTACGTTGATTGTGGCAAGAATTGCTAAATTCCTGATATAAAAAAGATATTTAATCGAATTAAAAAGGTAATGCGTATACGTAAACATAATAACAATAAATAAAGTGAGTACAAAAGAGGTAAATGGTGCCGATTGTAGAGCACTCCTCTCGTGGCCAGGGGCATTTGCCATACCACAAGGGGCCCGGGTTCGAATCTTTATCGCGGCAAAGTTTTTGTTCTCTATTTTCCTCTAGCACTTTTCTACTCACTTCATTTCTTGTTATTATTATAACGTAAGTGCCTGCCCCACTCACTTTTTTCTGAAATAATACGGATATATATCAACAAAGAAGTCAGTGAATAAAAATATGTATCATTATTTGTTTTACTATGTCGGGATACTTGCCATGATATACTTACAGATACATCCCCACTCACACAAACAAATTCATTGTATTAAACTCAAAATATCGTTGCCAAATCTATATAAGGCGTCGGGGAAAACATATAATGTTTGTTTGAGAACAGGACTGAAAATGGAAAAAAAAAACATTTGAATCACTATTCTGCCATTTAATGACAAAACATAATTTTCATATTGGCCAGAAAATCTTTGCTTCATATATTCCATGGATCGAAATTACTTCCAAGACTTTTTGACAAGCTCGGGGTTATTTTAACATATCGATTTACGAAACCAAATTATTTTTTTGGGGGAACCAAATTTTAAAATTATATTTTGTCATTGAATAGCAACGGGGTTTTATTCCAATAATAATCAGAGGACCATCTATTGACAGTCAATTATTGTAATGTACTTAAAGGGCAGAACCACCTTCTACACAAATCAATAGATTTAAACAAATTCAAAATAACGCCACCGGATATCTTACATTTAGCATTGAGGGGGGGGGGGGGGGGATAGAACAACGTTTACTTACTAGCAATCTTGGCTACTGCTTGTGTGAGAGGGAAGGCTGAAAACTGGGAAATCAGTTCAAGTGTGACTATTCTACTTTATAATGATTTAATGCCTGTTTACGTTGTCGCCAGAAAATTTTGGCTCTATATTCCAATGAAATTTTTAAAATCCACGCGACATTCCTGACAGCTTGGAGGGTATAATATGTGATAGATATATGAAGCCATTTATTTTCTCCCAAAGGGAAAAATAAAATTGTTTGTTCATATTTTGCCATTAGACGGCAGGGTTTGTTCAATAATAATTCCAGCACCGGCTGATGATCATTGAAATGAAATTTATAATTAGATTCTATCTACATAAATAAATTAATGTAAAAATAAAATGAAAATAAAGCTCCCAGATCAAACTTTATGCATCATGGAGAGGTGAGTGAGACTAATATAAAATGGCAATCATAAGAGACATAACATAATATTTAAGGATTAAATTAGGTCAAAGGAATTTTCACCATAATTTCAATATACATAATTATGAAAATATACATTAATAAAAGGTCTTCGATAGAAAAGCTATCAATTTCATTAATTTCATTTAACAGCAAATGCAGCTTTTGTTTTAGTTTGCAGACTATCCCAGAAATTCATGGTTATAAACATAATGTGTCATTTTGACAGGACAAATTTTGTTTCTTATGCTATATCAGGAATCAATAGATGAAAATCAACCCAAGCTGTTAAACGTCGCAATGTTGCGACATCTTTAATTTCAAGATATTTTTTTGCAAGTTGCAGCCCATTTTAATCCATAAATCGACGGACTAGTCAAGCACGATGGTTTTCACTCGACGTGCACTTCTTTGCAGGTCTGATAACCCAGTTCCTTACGGGTTCATTGTTGTAATGGAAATCTCAAAAAATGACGCAAAATATTGTCCATTACAACAATGTTAAACTAGGCCCATAAGTGGGTTCGGATGTCAGACCTGCATATATGTACACGTCATCTTCACCATGATCATTTTTTTTTACCCTCTGGTCATACGAATCAGCATTCTTAGATTCAAAACTTGTGTCTGTCGAAAAGGTAAATTGTGATTTATCATAGTAAAATGCTATCATTAATTAATAAACGCCAGAACCAACTAACTGGTAGTCAATTAGTGTTCGTCAATTCATTAGAGAATTTCACAGATCGAAATTTCCAATCCATTCCATTCACTGACGTCACACATTGTCATATACTTTCCCTCAAATTACGCAGGGGACAAACCCTTAATTAGTCTCACATGAGTAAAACGGAACTTGCAAGAGACGCCCATAGACAGAATTATCTCCAACAATAATGAAGAAACTAGTTATTACTCTACTAATTACCACACACTTGTAATGGGGCAACGTGGCTCAGCGGTACCGTCTTCACTTTGTACCCGAAAGGTACCGAGTTCGAAAACCCGCTGCGCTGTGTGGCATTGATCAAGTCACCTCGCCTTAGCTCAGTTTGTGGCGCCGCACTCTGGCTGACGCCCGGGTTATTCCCTTGGAATAGAACCTAAAGGCAAATTTTCCCTATGGAATGAATAACGGGAATGCTTAAGTAAAACACGGCAATATCAAAAGTAGCTATAAATTCTGAAAAAAAAAAACAAACAAAAAAAAAAACATATGTTGATCTCAAAGCGGAATGCTGAAGTCTAATTTTATAAGTGGTTAGCCTCATACGTTTATTCGTGTTTGTTTTGATGTTTGATTTAATTTTGTTCAAATAGAGTGTGTAGGGTATTTTGCCTTGGTTTGAGATTACATCAATTGCCGCCATGCGCTCAGGAACAATACTCACAATATCAGCAAGCCGGACATAAAGTACCAACACACAAAACTATAATATGCAACCTCGAACGTTAATAGTCTGATTGAAATTTATAGATAGAATGCGCTTGGCCAAGGAGTTCACAACATTGCCATCCGGAAGTATAACGGACCAACACGCAAACTCTGTGTAACCATGAAATTATAGTCTGTTAATACAGTTAAGTGAAACAATCACAAACGCGGATGCAAAACATAACAAAGGCCTGAGTGACGTCATCTGCATACTATCTATATCATCATCATCTTCACCATTGCACATTTCACCCTGGGTCAGGGTATAGGCCACAGAAAAACAGTTTCCATCCTTATCTATCATGAACTGACTTTTTAAAAATCTCTTCCCATGTCTTATCACTTCTCTGTATATCAGCTTCTTTAATTTAATGAGAACTTATCATTAGACTGGCTGTCTAAAAACAATAACAAAGAGCTGCGTGGCGTCAATTATTTCCTTCTAGTAGACTATAACAATAGGATTCAATAGTCTGATGTCACGTCCGCCCAGCAACGAGCAGCTTGGTTCTAAACAAAGAAAATCGGTACTTTTTATTCTTCATGCTGGCTAGAACTTTTTCACATGTTGTGTGATCAGAATATATAAACGTCAAAACATGATCAGATTTATAATGTTTTTCTCCTGTGGATTCACGTTTATGCTCATCGGAGAAGTATTACATAAGGGCGTCCGCCATTGTTCCGATAGTTTAGAACCAGCGTCATTACGAGGGAAGTGACGTCACGACTGTAGACGCCTATTGCATGTTTGAATCCCATGGACCTTTCGAATCGATTTTTGATTCTGAGTACCTAATAGGACTATGAGAATGATCAATGGTTGCTGAATCCATGCGACTTGGGGCCATGATACAAATCACAGGGGGATATTATGGTGAATTTGTAGTCGACATGATCTTCGTAGATTTTGACGTATCCGTAAGCTATAAACAGATAAAGCTTAAAGTTTTTGTTGCTTTTTTCAATGCATTTTTGTATATGATTTTGTTTTTGTTTTGTTTTTTTGTTTTTTTTTTGTGTGTGTGCGGGGGGGGGGGTGTTACTGTTGCACTTTTGCTTGTTTTGTTTTTTGGGGGGTATTTTTTGTTTTGTTTTGTTTGTTTTTTGTTGGTTTTTTTTTTTTTGGTCATAATGTCTTAAATACATAATCCTATCCTGCGCGTTAGTATTTTGTATGACTTCCACCTGCTTTTTCCACGACGTCCAAATGAAAAGAAGGCTACGGATGTGCGTTTATTTGCAGGTCTGATAACCCGAATTATTATGGGCTCATTGTTGTAATGGAGATCTCCAAATAATGATACAATATATTCTCCATTATATATAGTTAAACTATGCCCATACTTGGGTTCGGATGTCAAACCTGCATATATATGTACACGTCAGAGGAAAGCTACCAATCGAGCAGAGACATAAAAAAAACGACACCCTGTGTCTCGCAACGGTATATCAAAACATATTTTAGAAATTTTAGTTTTGTTAGTTTCTACTCATATACCCCAATAAAATATAAAAACTTCACCAAATTCTCACATTTTCTAAAATAATAAATTCAATCTTTGAAATATAAGCCATGCCGACTCATTGTTTGCTTTAAGGCACATATTTTCAAATGTTTTGTATTGAACACTGGGAAACACTATCAGTTTTGTTTTGAGATCCATGTGACTTTTTTCTCCACACAAAGGGTCCTTAGTTCACACAATGCACTGAGATCAGGAAAAGAGTCCGGTCAATTATAATCCCCAAACTAATTTGTTATTGAACAATAAACATGTATGGTAAATTGTCGTTGGAGCAAAGGTTGTTAAAGGATAAATTTTTGACGAGTCTCTCTCTTTCTCTCTTTCACTCTCTATTTATCTATCTTCTATCTATCTATCTATCAATCTATCCATCTATCCATATATATATATATATATATATATATATATATATATATATATAATATCCATCTCTCCCTCTATCGGTCTCGTTATCTATCTATCTTTTTCTCAATATCTCTCTCTCTCTCTCTCTCTCTCTCTTTCGCTCTCTCTCTCTCTCTCTCTCTCTCTTTCGCTCTCTCTCTCTCTCTCTCTCTCTCTCTCTCTCTCCTCTCTCATGAAAATTAATCTTATCTCCTTAGGTCTGCAAGCATTTATTACTCAATAAGTCTTTAAATTTATATCATACCTCAGAAACCTCTGACCGTGACATATTTACGTAGTTCAGCTATTCTAAAAGAAATCTTTATTATTCGGCTGACTCATGGCTTGATTTTTCGACCAAAAATTCACATTTTGTCGGCAATTTTGTCTCAATCTGTGAGCAAAAATTACCGTGGGAAAACATCAATGGCTTAAAATAATGGATTCATAAAAAAATTATTTAATATTGGAAATGTCGCAGTTTTCTACCTTTACAAAAATTAATACCAACATCTTCCATGTCCTGCTGCCCAACTGTAAGAACTGGAAACTATCTTTCAGGGTTAAAAACCATTTTTTTAAAAAACATTTCAATAGAAATTTTAAAGATATTGAGTCGTCATTAACCGCAAGAGGAAGAGATAACTTAAAAGCCGATAAGATTGCCTCTAACTCTAATTGCTTTGCAATTAATTGCCCACGATGTGGGTGGGAATGGGTCTTAGCGGAAATCAATACCATTCATGTTTACTTTTAGATAGTTGACGATTGATGAAGATAGCTTCTCCTTCATCAAATACTCGGATGAGCAACTTTAATTGAATATTATTATTCTTAAAACTCGGAAATTACTCCAATGCTCTGGCAAAACTCATTTTTATAAAAAAATTTTTACATTTATTGTCAATAGGCGGCTATGTGGTCTAGTGGTATGACACTCGCTTTCGGATCGGAAGGTCCTGGGTTCGAGCCTCGCTCGACGCATTGTTGAGTCCTTGGAAAAGACTCTTTACTCACATTCTCTCATCGTACTCGGGTGTAAAATGAGGACCTGGCCGTTTACAGCGTTGTCTCTGTCCTAAACAAATTGTAACATCGCCTAACAGGCGTCATGTTCCGTCCTAAATGTTAAATGTTGCTATTGGCCAGGGACCAAAGCGCTTTGAGCACATTTAGTGGATATTGCGCTATATAAAAGCTCAATTTTTTTTAATAGGCTAAAATCGACTTGCACTTACTTTCGGGTCTGATAACCCATCTAATATGGGCTCATTGTTGTAAATATTGACGCAAAATATTGTCTATTACAACAACGTTAATCTAAGCCCATAAGTGCTTTCGGATGTTAGACCTGCATAATATGTACACGTCGGCTGAAATGATTTTCAACTTATCAAAATTTCTCAAAACAAAGAAATTTTGACAAATTGAATGTCATTTTGGAGTATAGCTACGTTTTTCTTGTGTGGCTTTGTGTTCATATGGTAAAACACTTGCCTTCCCACCGATATGTTCGCGGTTTGAGACCCGCTTGGAGCGTGCCCAACTGAAATTCGACTTTCACATCAAGGAAATGTGCATGAAAGCGTCTCAACAATTAAACGTGTTAAAAAGAATAGAAAGACACCTCTCCAAGCTAAATAAACTCATAATTCTCCACACGTTTATTTGATCAAATTTTAACTTTTGTCCACTTACTTGGCACGTCAATTTTTTCACAATTAACGATTAATTCAATTCAATTTAATAATAGGCTCAAAACCCCTCTTAGGCTAGATAGTTCAGGGTTAAACAGGACGTTTTGTTGTTTTAATTGTATATTTTTACCATTAGCCTAAGAAGGCTTTTGAGCCCGAAACGACCGTGCTTAAAATTCTTTTGTTTTTGTTGGGTTTTTGGGTTTTTTTAAAATTCTTATATTCGTTTTGTTCATGTTATTTATAACAGCAGAGCGCATAGACCAAAGATTATCTAATATATCACTGTCACAGTAAAGGTTGTTCACAATTATCTTATTAAATTTTATTTTATTAAGAACTGAATTCATCTCACTCCAGTTATATTTCGGTAGGCTTAGATAAACTTTACCTCCTAATATTAGATCGTCTTTCCTTTTATAGCCTTCCCTCGAATTAATTTCTAATTAGTGAATACTTTTCGTTCTACATTCTGTCACGTAACCACTTATTATAAAAGCTGATAGGTCTAACACTCTACACTCACTTTCCACAATCTATGCCGGACGGCCAGTCGCTCTATTCCTATATATATACTGGAAGATTTTTATCTTTTGGGACTTTGTAGATATTATATCTACACCATTAAGACGCCGGAGCTTTTAACTTTGATTGTATAATCTTCAAGGATCAAACCCAAGCTCGCTGTCAAAGGACTACACAATAACTTCTTACCAATTGCCTGGAAGTGGAATTTTACGAGTCCAATCCTGTTATCAGAGGAATAGATCATCCAAGCCCATCAACTGCCTGGAAACGTAAACTTACGAACCTGACATATTATCATAAGTTACGTAAAATATTCATATCTCTATTTGTAACTGCCACGATTACTGTTTATCTCTTTTAATTAAATTTCATCATTATTGTTATTTCATTGTAAACAAATCGTTAATTGTTTTTCATTTATAGTAACTAGTAAATTCTGGGGCCTCATTCTACATATATCTTTATGCATAGTCGAGTAGCTCTTTACTCACTTGAGACCATGACATTTTGGAGGGGACACATATAAAGAATTGAATTTATTTAGTTACTTATATCTATTTCATCTAACTTTAAAGTTTAAATTGTAAAACTCTTAATTGCCCCACTTGATCATATTTTAATTGAACTCCCTATTTACAGGATTAATTTTTTTTTTCTTTTTCATTTCTTCATTTAAATGGAATAGCAATTTATCCATTCATTCTTTCATTCAAATTGAATAGCATTTTATTGATTCATTCCTTCATTCATTTATTCATTTATAAATTATTCATTCATTCATTGTTCATTCATTTATTTATTCATTCATTCATTCATCCATTCATTCGTTTACTCACTCATTTATCCAATCATTCATACATTTATTCCTCCCTTCATTCTTTCATTCATACATTATCCATTCATTCATTCATTTATTCACTCAGTTTTTCATTCATTCATTCATTCCTTGTCCACTGTGTTATTATATCACTCATTTCATTTTGTTGTTTGCCTCATTCATGAATTGTTTTCAATATGTTTACATTCCATAACGATTCATTCACCTATCATCCAATCACTCAGTGTTGTGAACACATTTTGTAACTATTGTAAATCTTACGATATTTTATTGTTTTGTATTTCAAACATCACTGTTAAACACTCTTCAATGCCTAATTACAATTGTTGAACAACCATTGAACAAGAGAGAGGTCCCAGCCACGAACTGAGTTGGTAAATATATCCTTCATTATTCTCTTTTACATGAGTTGGGCATCACATAGTAACTATAGACATCGTGATTTGTTTTGCATAGTGATTTGTTTTAAATACATTTTTGGCATACTACTGTTACCGAAAACCACTTATATATTATGTTCTGAAAAGTGAGTCTTTAAAAAACTAAATAATAATAAAAGGAGTCTACTAGCCGTCGTGTTATATTTAGTGATAGATAACTTGGGATTATTTTGGCATCCTATTATTGTTATCACACTCTAGTATATTAGCGTCATTGCGAATAATTGTACACAAACTAACGACGAGTCACACACATTGGTGATACATTTTTCGTAGTAACATAGTTTAGAGTACACGCGATTGACACATTGTTATTGACACAAGTCATAATAACTCCGCATTGTATTGACACATTGCTTTATAAGATATAACGATAAAAGGCATCAAATTCAACATACATAATAAGTTGAAATAAGAGAGAGAGAGATTTCTAAAAATAGAACAGTTCATTCCAGTAAGTGTAAATAAATAAAACAGTCAGTAACAGTATCCTGTCAATATAATATATATAAAACATCGTAACTAATTTATTGCAAAAATGGAAGCATATAAAAGATACTTAAGTCTCGCAAAGGACTTAGAAATACCCCAGGAAAGAATATTTTCATGGTGCGAAGAAAAAATAAAAGAAGAAAAAGAAGAAAGAATTCGTAGAGAAGAAAATGAAGAAAGAATTCGTAGAGAAGAAAAAGAACACGAAGAAAGAATTCGTAGAGAAGAAAAAGAACACGAAGAAAGAATTCGTAGAGAAGAAAATGAAGAAAGAATTCGTAGAGAAGAAAAAGAACACGAAGAAAGAATACGTAGAGAAGAACGAGAAGAAAGAGTCCAAGAAAGGGAACTAAAAAGACAAATAGCTTTAGCAGAAGCAGAAACCAAAAGGACCCAAATGATGCTGGAAATTGAAAAAACAAAAACCGGTCATGAAAGAAAACATAATAATAGTGATGAATTTTTCGTGAAACTTCCACGCATGCCAACATACGATGAACGCTCAGACTGTCTAGAATCCTTCTTACACCGATTCGAAGTTCAGGCTAAAGGTTATCGTTGGCCAGAAAGCAAATGGGCCACAGCCTTGATTAACTGCTTATCTGGAGAACCGCTAAAAGTTTTCTATACCTTAACAACTGAAGATGCAGATGACTATGGAAAAATTAAAGACGCTCTACTAAAAAGATTTAGATTAACGGAAGATGGTTACCAGGAAAGGTTTCACACTGCAAAACCGGAAAGTGGAGAAGACTTTAATACATTCGTGAACCGAATTACTCAATTTCTAAATCGGTGGCTTGAGTTGGCAAACGTAAAACAAGACGACTTTGCAGGCCTTTACTATCTCACGCTGAAGAATCGAATCTATCAAGCTTGCAACCCAGATTTAGTCGCATTCTTTAAAGAGAGAAAGCCAGAAAACTTGGACAAATTAAAAATCTACGCAGAAAACTTTAACAGCGCACATCCATTGACACCCCTTAGCAGAACATTGAAGGAACCATACTACGCTGCCGCTGCTCAGAGTCCATGTACACCTAAAGTTCAATACTCAAATAGAACGAGCCGATCAATCACTCGGAACACGCAAGTAAAACAAGATGATCATAGTAACAAACCATGGAACAAACAGTTCAATAGAGACCATAGCCGTCCCTATCAAAACAAAACAAGAAATAGCACTGACAATAATACTGAGTATAAGAAAACCAACAAACCTATAATTAAATGTCAATATTGTGGAATGAAAGGCCACACAGCAGACAAATGTTACAAAATCGTGGGATATCCAAAAGAAACTGCAAATGCATCACCCCAAACAAGTGTAAACAATCAGACACGAGTAATGTCAGGAGAAAATATAAATGTGTATTGCGTGAAAGGTATGTCACTTTTAACACAAACTCACAAATCAGGATCGCTATTTTTTTGTGAAGGCAAAGCTAATGGAACTGATTGCAAAATATTGAGAGACACAGGATGCAGTACAGTAGGAATAAAAGCATCTTTGATCAATGACGAAGACAAAACTGGAAAAACGGTACAATGCATCACATTCAGTGGCACAGTCGAAACCTTTGAAACAGCTAACGTGTACATAGAAACCCCATACTATACAGGAATAGTGGAATGCTGTATACTTCCCAACCCCGTCGCTGATGTTATTGTTGGCAATATAAAAGGTCTTAAAGACAACCCAACAGATGTAAAAGAATGGTCATTAACCCAAGAAACAGCTTGTCTAGCAGAAACAAGAAAGATGACTAAGACAACAGAGAAGCCAATGACTATTTCTCTAGAACCACAACAATTTGACAGGAACACGTTCATTGAAGAACAGAAAAAGGACCCGACTTTAACATCATATTTCAATATCGCAAACAAAGGGACGAAATCAAAAGTTGAATACATCATTGAAAAAGATATTCTGTTCAGGTTACATAGGAAAAGAAACAAAATAGCTAAACAACTGGTCACGCCCAGTATTTACAGAAACAAAATCCTTGGAATAGCTCACGATTCAATAACTTCTGGACATCTTGGGAGCTCTTCCACATTGAAGAGAATATCCGAGAATTTCACATGGCCTGGAATTACTAAAGACGTCCGAGAATATGTGAAATCGTGTGACACATGCCAAAGAAGAGTCGCAAAAGGCAGAATACCGAGATTGCCATTAGAGACAACCCCAGTTATTGAAAAAGTTTTTCAAAAAGTTGCAATTGACATTATAGGCCCTTTAACAAAATCAGATAGAAACCATACACACATACTAACACTAGTCGATTACGCAACCAGGTGGCCAGAAGCGATAGCATTGAAATCAACTACATCGGATCACATAGCTGAAGCATTGATGACAATTTTTACTAGAATAGGCATACCAAATGAGATACTGTCGGACAATGGACCCCAATTTACATCACATATGATGCATGAAACCATGAAACTCATGGGAATCCAACACTCATTCACAACTCCCTACCACCCCCAAGCAAATGGTCTTTGTGAAAGATTTAATGGCACTCTAAAGAATATGTTAAGAAAAGTGTCAGCAGAAAAACCAGATGATTGGGACAGATACTTACCAGCAATCCTATTTGCATATAGAGAAATACCCCAAGAATCTACAGGCTACTCCCCATTTGAGTTGATGTATGGACGATCACCTCGCGGCCCGATCAATATAGTAGCCGACATTTGTAAAGGGAATGAGGAGGACAATAACGAAATTATGTTTGCTTACGAATATGTAAGAAACCTGAAAGACAGAATAGAGGACACGTGTAAGCTAGCACAGGAATCCGTCACTAAAAAAGCAGAGAAATACAAGGAATACTCCGATCGAAAAAGCAAGTCAAGAAAATTTGAGATTGGTGACAAAGTACTAATACTCTTACCCGATCACTCGAGTAAACTTTTAGCTACATGGAAAGGACCATTCAAAATAACAGCAGTAAAATCTAATGTTAATTACGAGATTAAAATTAACAACACAACAAAGACATTCCATGCAAATATGCTAAAAAAGTATTTTGATAGAGACACAGTGTCGCAACCTATGTTTACTAATATCGAAGCTTCAATGCAGGATCAATCATACCGTTGGTCATGGGACACAGACACCCGAGACAGAAAAACAAACAAAAGTCGCACAATTGCAACCACCTAAGACAAAAAAAGAAGTACGCAAAGTACTTGAGCTCCTAAATTTTTACAGGAAATACATTTACAACTTCGCGCACATCGCGACACCGCTAACAAATCTGACAAAGAATGGGTCACCGAACAAAATTGTTTGGACAGAAGTGTGTCAGAATAGCTTTAACCAATTAAAGGCATTACTCTGTTCAGAACCAATTCTTAAATTACCCGACATATCAAAAGAATTTGTTGTAAGAACTGACGCGTCTGATAAGGGCATCGCATGTGTACTATTACAGGAGCATGAGGGAACTCTAATGCCTTGCTTATATGCAAGCAGAAAATTATTGGACAGAGAATCACGATACTCTGTAATAGAGCGTGAAGGACTGGCCATCGTCTTTGCTTTAAAGACATTCAGCAGATATCTACTGCTAAAAGAGTTTGTGGTCGAAACGGACCATAAACCACTCACGTACATAAGAAATAACAAAATGAATAATAGTAGAGTACTAAGGTGGAGTCTATTTTTGCAAAATTACACTTTCAGTATCTCTCACATACCAGGCTGTGAAAATATTCACGCCGACCTACTTTCTCGATTAGTGTAAACACGTGAGAAGGGTATAACTTAACCTCCCATGCATACTGTTAGTTACCTCGCAAATTATGCCAAATCAGAACGCACAAATTCGATAATTTTATTTGTAAACATGATGACCCAACTTAATGTAACATTGAGTATTGTTTGGATATATATACCATACCCATTCATGATTTG
>NC_088363.1:58616508-58651508 GCF_034508935.2 Berghia stephanieae | reverse complement strand
CCTAGTCTTTTTACTGTCGTATTCTGAAAAAAAAGGGGTCCTGATTTCTCAATTGGTAGAGCAATCGCTTCTCACGCAAAGGGACCAAATATCAACCCCGTGTCCAGTCAAGAGTTTGTTTTTCTGACCCACCTGTCCATCCAGCAGTGATTGGGTAGCTGGATCTTTTAGATCTAGCGGAAAGTACTTTGGGACAGACTAGCGTTCAATCCAAAGGATAACAAGCAATTGCTATTGTGGTTACACGCTATAGAAACCGAGATAAACTCTGGCTCCATGGGCCTAACGGCTCTGAAGAACTACTTTTATAACTTTGAAAAAATAAAACACATTTCTAAGAATTTGGCCAAAACCTCATCATTCAAATATAGACCGATTAAATAGACCCTCCTTTTTCAAACAGGAACTCTCAAAATTCTGAATTTGGAGGTTGAGTTTTCTGGCCAAAATTGTTAAAATGTGTATTCTCATGGTAAAGCAGATTAGCATATATAAGTCGGGTCCGGGGTAGATAATTTTAATATGATCATCATCAGCGATAAATACTCGTACATCTTGTAAGTCCTTTTGCAATTCTTCTTTTTGGAAAGTTCAAAATGTCCAATGCTTTTCACTTCATTGCGTTTTATTTCAGCAAGTCTAAAAAGTCCAATTATATTAATAAACATCCCCGTCTACAATCTAATAATCAAACGTTGTTTTTAATTTATCCCGATAAAGATCTGAACAAGTGTGTATGAAAGGTGCCAGACAAAGCAAGAAAGAAAAATAGAAGAAGAAAAAAAAAAAACATTACAGGTGTAATGGTAGCACGTCTGACCGGTAATCAGAAGGTCTGAGGTTCGATCCCCAGTTGAGGTCGACTGACTTTTAGGGGTTTTTTGGGTTTTTATTTGGGGGGGGGGGGTTTCTTCTATTTTTCATTCTTGCTTTGTCTAGCGCCTTTCATACACACTTGTTCAGATCTTTGTATAGCACGGCACTTGACGTTAAAGGTTTACAACATCGATTAATCAATAAGGAGTGAAGTATTCGTCCTTTTTTATATATCTACATATTCGACGTTTTACTCTTGAAATTCTACGGCATGCTAAGTGAAAATAAAATTGATTTAAAAATCTCTTTAACCAATTAACTGCCGTACTCTGGAAAGACACATATTTAAAAATGTGGCCATAAAAAAACTCGTCCTTCAAATATCGATCGATTTAAATGACCATCATCTTGGCAAATTATATACTCTCAAACCTGGGACCTTGCGAGAGTACGGCTTTTGGTTAAAATCAACACGAAATATTTATGACCACCCGTCTCAAAACGGTATTATGTCGGAATTAACAACAAGGTGCTGGAAATTCAATATAAAACCTCAAACATGAAACTTGTGATTAGTTTCTTTTCCTTATGGTGGAGAATTTCTTCATTGCAATACAGTCGAAGTTCGTGTTTCTCATTATCATATTTCTAAATTCACATTCCTGGGTACTGATCATCTCCAACGACAATAGCAATTGCTTGCTACCCTTTGGATAGGTCGATAGTCTATTGCAAAGAACTTTCCCCCAGACGTAATAGACCCAGCTACCCAGTGAGTGCTGGGTGGACAATGGGGTCAGAAGCACCCGTATAATATCTCGCCAACAAAAGACTGTGAACGGTGGAAAGAATTAACACCGACAATTAGAGAGGTAGCCGAGGCATCCCGATCGGATGATGAGGAAGCGAACGTCAGTCAGTAAGCCAAACTCAATGTCTAGTCTGAATCATAGTGCTCCTTCTTACACTGACAAAACGCCATTTTCCAATTTGACCAGAATTGTTTGTGGTTTATTTTTTGTTTTGTTTTGTTTTTTTTAACTTCAATATAATTGAATTAAGAAAACCCCGAATCTTTCAAAAGAAAAATCTAAAACCTGACCTGAAGTCTCAGTTTGAGAAATGTTGACAAGTTACGGGGGTAGAATTTATTCATCGATGTTTGCATTTGAACATTTTTAATAAAAATGAAAACAGGCATTTTGTTAGTGACGACAGTGTTAGTGCCGTCTTTAATTTCAATATCATTTCTACCTGCTATAATTTCACAAACTCCTTGATGAATTGACATTAATCATACTATGACGTATTAATAAGGTATTACTAATGATCCTCGGTGATTTGTGTGCCAGTTTCATGAATCTAATTTTACTCCTAATTCCACCCAAACATGTTATCGTGTCGTATCGTATCGTATCGTTTAAGAGCTAATAGGTTCTAAAAACCTTTAAATGCTCTGTGTAACTTATCAATTATATAAACAGCTTTCAATGTTAATTGGTAAGTTAAGTATTAAATATCTAACATATAAATAAGTGCCGTATTCAATATTCGTAATATGATGAACTCTATTTACATTCATTTGGCATTTTCAACTTTGTACATTCGAGAGTTTCAAATATTTGATATCCAAAATGCAATAATATCCAATGTCATCTTATATTATTCATCAAAATCAAACATTATGTTGTTCAGTCCTTTATCTATGGCATTCTTAAAGAATATTAATTGAATTCAATTTATTTTTTTTTGTCTCAAACTTAAGATTATTCCAAATTGTCACAGTTTTTTGAATTAAGTTATTTTTCCTTATGTTCTCCAACATAAATCAATTTCATTTACTCTTTCTCTCACTCTTTAAATTGTTTTTACTCCCCACTAAAGCTTTGTTTTTGTCTTTTGTTTATTGGATTTTTCAAAATATATTGAGTTAGTTTGATTATTTTAAGGGGGTTGTTTCGTTTTGTTTTGTTTTTGTTTTTAGTTATAGCGCTATATAAGTTTTCAGCATTATTGTTTCTTTTGTTTAGTTTTTGTTTTTTGTTTTGTTTCTTGTTTTGTTAATTTTTGCTGTTGTTTTGTTGGTTTTTTTTTTTTCTTTTAGTCTAGTGGCATGACATTCGCTTTCGAATCGAAAGGTCCAGGGTTTGAGTTTCCCTTGGAGCCGCGCATAGTAAAGTCATTGGAAGAGGTTCTTTAATGATATTCTTTCACCGCGCTCAGATTTAAAATGAGTAACTATCCGCTAACACTGTTATCTCCATCGAAAACAAATAAATGTGATATTATTGCCTAACAGTCGTCATGTCTCGTCCTACATGTTACGTGTTGCTGTTGACTAGGGACCCTTTGTAAAGCACTTTGAGCACGTTTAGTGGATATTGATCTATATCAATGCTCAAGTATTTTGTTTGTTGTTGTTATTGTTTTCGTTTGTTTGTTTGTTTGTTTGTTTGTTTGTTTTGGGTTTGATTGTTTGTTTTTTGTCATGTTTTTTGTTTTTTGTTGTTGTTCTTGTTTTGCTTTTGATTTTGTTTTGATTTGTTTTTCACCATTTACGTTTTTATTTTGTGTTATAATATTTACTTTTCGATCAATTTAAAATATCTGTGTATCTCAGCCAATCGCTCATCAGCTCTAGCTAATAAATAGACGTAACCAGCAAATAAGACTGAGCCTCAATGGCATATAATCTCGTTTAGATTACCAAAACTAAATTGAGCTTTTTTGTATAGCGCAATATCCACTAAACGTGCTCAAATTGCTTTACAAGGGGTCCCTGTCCAACAGCAAAGTTTAATATTTAGAACAAGACACGACGCATGTTAGGCGATATTATAAATTCTTTTTTCGGTTTAAGTCAACGCTGTTAACGGCCAGGTAGGCTATTCATTTTACACCTGAATACGGTAAGAGAATGTGAGTAAAGAGATTTTTCCAATGACTCATATATGCGCCGAGCGAGGCTCGAACCCAGGACATTCCGACCCGAAAGCGAGTGTCATACCACTAGACCACATAGCCGCAGACCAAAGTATTCAAAGAATAAACCTCACTCGACATGGCATCATTTAATGATACTTTGAGAAGTAACTCTAACTGGCGAAAATAATATTATACAAATTAAACAAACAATTCTATGACGTAAAACGCATTATATCTATATATAATGAATTAGATAAATAAATAAATTACAAGAATTATGAGTTGATTAAATTATAGTTATGCACGTAATATGTGGCCGAGTTGTTAAGGCATTGCACTGTGATCCGGATGACCCGGGTTCGAGCCCCGCTTCAGGCACTTTGATTTTTTTTTCCTTGAGCAAGATTATTAACCCCCAATTTGCTCACTTGGACAACATGGGTGATTCCTGTTGACATCAGGCATCTTGTTTGATGAGTTCTCTATATTCCTTCGTGGAATGCATAGGCGACGATATCTTATGATATCGTGGCGCAAAAGGCATATTTTTTTTTTTTGCACATATGTAAAGCGTTTCCCGTAATTTTACTATATCCAATGCATTTTAAAATGTTTAATCAATTTCCTAAGCGGACTGTTTGGACTAAATTGTTCATCATTTACATTAAAAGTTGCAAATGAGGTGTCTTTTGTTTAATTAACACTCTGATACCCACCACTGTCTAGGCATGTTTCTAGATATTCCTTTACGTTTGTACTTTTGGTCAATAAAAGTAGTATATCCCTTCAACGACGTGCACTTATTTGCAGGTCTGATAACCC
This sequence comes from Berghia stephanieae, assembly GCF_034508935.2. Lineage (NCBI taxonomy): Eukaryota > Metazoa > Mollusca > Gastropoda > Nudibranchia > Aeolidiidae > Berghia > Berghia stephanieae. The sequence continues at coordinate 58,646,945 of NC_088363.1, read as the reverse complement.
AGTTCCTTACGGGTTCATTGTTGTAATGGAAATATCAATAATTGACGCAAAATATTGTCCATTACAACAATATTAAACTAAGCCCATAAGTGGGTTCGGATGTCAGGCCTGTCACGCCATTCAACAATAGATATTCGTTGGTGAAGATTTATGTGTCTTTAATAAAAAAGAAAATAAAGAAAAGAAAAAATAAAAGGAAAAGAGACAAACATTAATTTTACTAAATTAAACTTACCAATTCAAGAAATGGTTGAATAATTATCATCCATAAATCGTGTTTGCTGCAATACGTTTAAAATTTGAATTTAAAAATATGTGCAATCAGTTCCGTAATGATATAACGGTGTTTACGAGTGTTCACAACACAAGCACAAAATCAAGCTCTTTTTTGTGTGTGTGTCTATTTATCGGTAGCAAGAAAAGCTTTCATCCTAATGAATGGCATGTTGAAAGTTGGTGGATGTTTTATACAAAATCAGCGGTTATCATTACAGCGGGAGTACTATCGCCAGCTCATTTAATCACGCGAGGATTGAGGGAGCTGGGGCACGGCACGACGGCGGACAAACGGGTAGGAGAGAGTGACATACATTCAATTCAGCTGTGACAAGGACAAGATTTACCTTGTAGTATTACTATTCTCTCCTTATCTGCTATTGATGCTATGTGTTTAGGTAAAATACTCACAACATCCGCCAACCGGGAAAAAAACGCACCAATAACGTACCAACACACAAAACGATGTGTAACTTTGATCTTTTATAGTCTGATTGATATAATTTAGTGAGAACTAATCATTAAAATGACTGTCTAAAAACAATAACAAAGAGCTGAGTGACGTCGATTTTGTTCCTTCTATAGAATGAATGAAGATGGTTTTAGACCTTCAGTTGGGTAGTTAAGAGTAGTTGACACTTCAAATTCCTCCAACAGATTATAGACATAAATTAAGATTACACATAAAAAGTAGTAAACAGAAATAAATATTATAACAGCTACAAAAAAGAACAAAATACAAATCACGGAACGTTTCCGGCTCTCCTTCTTCAGCCAACATGATTCAATATTATGTAGCCCATATTTCATTATTAGTCCTGCAAAGGTTTGGTTACTGATTAAGGAGTTTGGAACCGAAAGAGTAGAAGGTGTGAGGTGACGACTTCTTTGCCCTATTGTTCACAAAGTAGATCTATGCAACAATTTACCTTCGTGCCATGAGCCCAAAACTATCATAATATTATTGTCTCACATCGCACCTGAAGACATGGGATTCCCAATATTATGTCTCACACCTTACGACACGGGATTCCCACCTGCTAAAGGAGGCAGCAGCAGAACGACAGTCTTGCTGTTCAAGTGTGAATTTAAATTATGATAAAAGCAATAAATTTGTCATATGGGTTTACAAACCGCGTACAAGTATATTTAACGTGGAGACATCTGGATCCCGATTTTTTTCATCTTAAAATATATATTTTCAGACCTGAACTGCAATATAAGATTCGTAATAGAATTGTTTTCTTTAAGAAAAAAAAAAGCATGGATTCAAGATTTCAAGATTCAAAGATTATTTTAGGCAGTTTGCCATGTACTGTATTTTCCTATGTGTATACATCTGGTGTGAGAGGTCTTTTATGTGTTGAGTCTTGTTAAACTTTTGTTAAGTATTTCCATGTACGTAACTTTTATTCACGATTCATTAGTCACTGACAAAAACCAATGTAAATTTTAAGAGGTGAATAAATAAAATAAATCTTATCTAATCGAGTCAAAATATGGGACCCCTGACTCTTATTTTGACTATCTAATCTTTTTTCTTTAAGGATTGGCGGCCCAAATTGACCCGTACCACCAATGTTAAATTTTGCCAACAAACACAGAATTAATAGCAAATCAAAAAATTATAAATTTAATTTTTAACAGATTGATATATACGATATTGATATATAGATAACTTGCGACCTTTTGCTTAATTAAGGATAATTTAATCACCCGTTGACTTAAATGATTATTGTATAAATTCTGCTAGGGCATAATGATCGGTCGATTGCCGGTTTGGATGAGTTGGCAGATTGGGTTTTACCTGCAACCATGTATAATTTTTCGTTTAGCTTAAGGGGCATAATTTTAGGTTTGTTAAACACGGATTTTAATAATTTATGGATTGAATCAATATTTTCTGTGTCCAATTAGAATAATACGTCTTTCAACAAAAAAATATGGTTAGGTAATAGTTAAACTCATTTTATTTTATCTGTCCATTTGGAAGAATAAGTTTGTCAACAGACTTTATAACTAGGTTGATTTTAACCTTTGATGACTCATAAGATTTGTCTGGTCTAATTTCCACAATTTCCACAATTGTATTTTTAAAGTTTGAAATATAAGCGCCTGAGCGTAAGTGTAGTGATTTGTCCACACTAACACCCATCCCAAGTTTCTCAATGTTTTCAAGTTAAATTTACAGTGAAGACGTGTTGCCAGATTCATTTGCGCGTACCTACAGACTTTATAATCAGGCCGATTTAGATCGTTGATGGCTCAAAAGAGTTGTATCGATCTATATTAATTTCCACGACAACATAATAATTGAAATAGAGAGTAGATAATCAATGAGCATCTTTCATTACGGTTTATATTTCATGAGTTATATTAAAACCTGTATCGATGCGACTTTTAACGAGCATCAATAAAATGTTTTAACATAACGAGTGAAATTTTTTTAAGCCGCAATAAAAGACAAATTTTTTAGAGAATTTATCTCAAGTTATTTTTTAATCTAAAAATAGGAGGTGAAAAATGAAGACATACATTCTTATGTTGTCACCAATGTTGATATTCATAACCGCCTTGTGAAACTTTGGCAAAGTTATTCAACCCAACTCCATTATAATAAATAAATAAATAAGGCCATTTTAAATACAATGTAATAGAGAAAAAAATATTTTTTTAAAAAAATGGCACAACATGGAGTCGAACTATCAATTCTGAAATGGCGAGCGAGTGTGCAGACCATTGAACCAGAGGAACCCATGACAGCTGAAAGCAACATTATATTATGAAAATTGCTTACTCATCAAAGCTAGATCTAATTATCTTCAGAAATGTTTTACCTGTTTGTATAATGTGATGGCTTTCGTTAGTGGTGTAATGTTTCAAATCAATAAAATTTAATTACTTTAGGTAATTATCTTCTTCATTCTTCATTGTATTCTCAGTTTCTATGACAGTTCGCGTTTGACACTGTTAGTCGGGAATTCTTGTTCCTGTATTTTCAACCTTGACATTTTGAATTGGGATCTCCGGTTTTCCGCGTCAAAATGTCCAGTTTAAATCTAGATAAACGTAGATAGGTTTACTTACGTTTTGTGGTTTTCACGAAGACTAAAAAATTATCTAAACAAGTTTAATAGGGTCACGTTCATTGTCTTCGATTATCTTTAAATATAGATACAATAGAGCAGTAAAATTAGGTGCCCCAAACGTAAACAATAACAAGTTGCTAGTGATTTTCGTTAGGGACCGGAATAATTTACGCACAATATAGGTCTCCCAATTTGTAGTTTGAGTTGTAGGCAATACACTTTCAGTATTGAAAATATGTTTACATAAAATCTAACAGTTGCAGAAATAATAATATAAGGCTAAATTATTCTGAAAACCAGGCTCGAATAATTCTCGTCTTGTTCACACCAGCGCAATGATTTGCTCTGGTCTAAAAATAGATAGACCGTAACTTTTGATAAATTTTACCTTTTGTTCCATAAAATATCCATATCTAGACATTATTTGATGCATGATCGAGTATTTATGAATATGTATTTCTTTTGCCACCTAACAGCCAAATTTTAAAGGTTATTTTTTTTCTATAATTTACATTGGAACGTGAGCTGTCAAGACAGGAACATGTGGTTTGCCATGTGCTTCTAGACCTTTGTTTACGTTTGGGGCACCTAATTTTACTGCTCTATAATGTCAAATTAATGAACTGCACCTTCGCTATTCTATTCTATATGTTAGAGAAGGTGAGAAAGGGAAGAATGTTGATATCGATACTATCAGAAAGAGGCAGTTACGGTTTTTGGGACATGTGTGGAGAAGACGGAATAGAAAAATTGGTAACATCTGGGATGATCGAAGGAAAGAGAGCTAGAGGAAGACAAAGAATGACTTATCTAAATAACCTTTAAAAAATGGCCAAATGTGATTTAAAAAGCAACACAGATTTCATGCGCACGGCAGAGGATCGTGATTCGTGGAGACAGCTGACCGGCAACGTGCTCAAGAGTACATGCCACGATGGATGATGATGACCTTCGCAAAAAAGGAAATCTCACACCCATCAAGCCTGACAGACATTTATTTAATTCAATGGCATCTCATAATCGGAATAATGATAACAAGTTCTTCAAGAATGCGGGGTTTTTTTTAAATACAAAATCTCTAAAATACAATACAATAATATAATGGTCTAAAAGCAACGACAAATGCACGCTTTTGATTCAAGTCTTGTTTTTGTTTTATTGTTGTTTTTGTTTGTTTTTTGTTTTGTTTTTTGTTGTTGTTTTTTTTTTGGGGGGGGGGGGTTGTTTTATTCTGTTTTGTTTGTTGTTGGTGTTGTTTTTGTTTTTTGTGTTTTGCTTTCTGTTTGTTTTTTTCTTTTTTGTTTTGTTTATTTTGTTCTTGTTTTGTTTTGTTTCGTTTTTTAATTTTTACCACAAGTTCTAACTGCCCAATTAAAAGACTGCCTAAGGCGTCTGTGTCTTTCCTAGCGTAAAGACATCTCATATCGATTCTGACATCATATGGTAACAAGAAAAAAAAACAGACAAAAGGCAACATTTTAAAAACAAAAACAAATGACCCTCTCTTGTAAACAAAAAAGAAAGCAGTCGACAAAGGATGTTGTCGGCACAGATATAATTCAGCCATGTTTAAAACTATACGATAGTCTTGGCAATCTGGTTAAAGTTAAAAGCCACATCGCTCAAGAAGCTTGGGCTTGTCTTAGTTTCTGTATTGTCTATCTAAGGTCAGAAACAATCATTTGTGACGTGCCGCCTCAACACGACATTGTGTGAGGGTGAGCCTAATGTTAAAAAATTGAGGGCTATCAGGATCCCTCATTTGTCCGAATATAAATAATATTTATTTATTTTCTACGAAGATGTGCGAATCTTGATAAACTTTCAAAATTTTGCTAGGATTATTTTTTTCGTTTTAAGGAGTTCTATCTGTCTTGCCTAAAGCCAAAGTTCCACAAAGACACAGGTTGGGAATTGCAGCAAAAGGGAGGGGATACAAACCAGAAATGAACTGGAAGCATATAATTATTATAAAGAGATGATTTATAAGGGGAAAATATCCTCTTCAAGAAAAAGAAACAAACCCGAAAAGTTTGATTATATTAAAGTTTGGAAATGATACCAGCCAGGGCCAAGGCAAAAGTAGGTGTTATTCAAGGACAAGAATTTTTTTTAATGTGGAAGAGGAAAATTTACCTCAAGGGACAAATGACCCATCAATCTATCCTGATAGGGCCACCCCTATAGTCAGGTATTCTCTCAATAGGGACTCATCGCCTCAGAACGGTTTATGTCGGGGGGATTTTAGTCTTCATATGACGAGAAATGTGAACATTTAGTTTTTTGTCAGATTAAGAAATGATATTCTTTCTCCTCAATAAAACTTACAGTGCGCGCCGAATTCCAGCACGCTCTGCAATACGACACCGAGAGACCGAATATTTTGGTTTCCTCCGATGAGCATCGGATTTCGGCACACTCGGATTTTAACTCGCTTTTTTTTCTTTTTGCTTCTTCCCAAAGCGTGCTAGAACCCAGCGAGTACTGTATAAGGTCATCCTTAATCTAACATTTTTGACTAAAGATTTATATTCTAGCATCTAAATCATCCCGACGTTATACCGTTTTCAAGTCCGAGGTTTCTGGCAAAATAAAAACGTGATCTTTGAGAGAACGGCAGAGTAATAAATTCCTTATGATGATCATTTTCTGCTTTGTGAAAATCAGATTTACTATGCTTTTATCGATGGATGTTGTTTTGAATGCTTTGTATCTTTTCTTCTTCTTCTTCTTCTTCTTCTTCGTCTTGTGGAAACCTCCAATATTGTCGAGGATCACTCCACAGTTTGTAGTGTTTTACATTTTAAACTTGCTAAAACTCTGCACATAATACTAAAACCACATAGATTAAAAAGTCACGTTGTGAACTCCAGCAATCGCGTGAAGGCATGTTGGCAACCGTTTTCAGCCACTTCAGCTGGGAGGCTATTCCATAGTCGGGCAGTGGAAGGGAAAAACGAATACATGTGGGCGTCTGTTTTTGATGTTGGGATGGTTACTCTTGCTGTGTGTCCCCTCGTATTTCTTGTGCCGATATCTTTGATGTCGTTTGGAAGTTTAAGGCACGAATTTTTGTAGTAGATCTTGTGGAACAATTTAAGTTTATCTATCTTTCTTCTCTTTTCCAGAGGTTCAAGGCCAATCCGTTGTGATATTTCAGACGCACTTGAGAAAGGATCGAATGTGTTTGTGATGCGTCTTGCTGTTTTTCTTTGGATGTTTTCTAAGGTGTCGGTGTTTTTCTTTGTATATGGGTCCCAAATTGAGCTGCCATACTCCAAACTCGTGGATCTCATGTGACAATTGACCTCATCCCAAATGAAAGTCAGGTTCCCCATTCACCCCCCCCCCCCCCACCCCGCCAATCTGGCCCATCAGCTTTCAATTGCTTTATCATTGACAGTCAGGGAAATGAGAATTCCATACGGAATTTAAATATTTCTCGTAGCACGCAACGACGCTTTGCTGATGCTAAATTGCGGCATCGAAATTACCATCGCGTGTGATTCAAAATTCACTAGCTATCTAGTAAGTAAATAGATTCGTTCTCAACCAAGTGAAATTCAGAATTTTGTGCTGCATAATCATTAAATGTAAAGAAAAGGACAAAAGAGGAACATACATATATGGCGCATTTCCACTGATTTACCATGGCAACGGGGTTCATATTGCTTCATCTACCACCACCCACCACCCCCCCCCCCGCCACCCAAAGCAGGCTATATAGACCCCATGTTTCCATTTCATACAGTGTCAGTTGCCGGTTATATAGATATTATTTCTTTTATACTACCCTTCTGTATATATAATTAGGAATTTACTCAAGTGAGAGGGGAGTGCTGTACTGCAGTATACTCGTTGGTTATCTTGATCTTTCGTCAATTTCCACCTGGGATTAATAAAGGATGCTTTTGAGTATAAAATGAAAGTTGGTCATATACAGCCAGCGTGGGGAATATCTAAAGTATTGTGAAGCTCAATTGAACATTAAGAATCCATAAAAATGCGCAATGTAAATGTGCATTTTGTTGATTGCGCGCAAAGGTTTATTGATGTATAGATAATTGGATTCGCAAACTCAAAAAGTATCATTGAGTTGTTGTTTTCTCTTTGCCATTGCTGACGAACTCTGAAAGAACATGATTTTATTTTAAAATTTTGGCCAAAAAACTCGTCCTTCACATATCAACCGATTAAAATAATCATCACCTTGTCAAGAACACTCATACTTTAGTGAAGTTCCAAGTTGAAAGTTTTTATCAAGATGACTGTCATTTTAATCGATCGAAATTTGAAGGGCGAGTTTTCTGGCAAAGCTTAATCCTTCAGAGTACGACAGAGTAATATATTAATTTCTTATAATTATCTTTTTCTACATATTGAAAAGCACAATTACTATGTTTTTATCGATAGATGTTGTTTAGAACGCTTTGTATCCTTTCGTGAATTTCAATTCACATTGCTGAGTAAAACGATCTAACACTTAAATGATGAGACATGACACGTATGAAATAACTATCACAATATTTTATATCATGTTGGTGAGGGAGGAGGGGTGGGGGGGGGGGGAGAGAGACCCAAAGACCTAACAGTTTTCACAGAGTTAGAAGTAAAAGCAATGCGACTCGAGTCTTAACAACACCCGTGTCCCACCTCTGCAAATGTAAAAAAACAAAGAAACAAAACAAACAAAACAAAAAAGAGGCAAGTTTGAATGTCAAGTCGGATCAAAATCGGCCGACCGACAACCAGATTAACGATTAAGGAATAAATCATTATAATATAACATTAACAAAATATTTACTTCCACATTTCTGGAATAACACACTTATAATAATCGGTATCAGTGTTGCAAGAGAGGAGGAGGAGGAGGAGGTGGTGGTGGTGGTAGTGGCAGTAGAAGAGGCAGAGAAGGAGGGCCATGATAAAAGATGATTACTTGTATTTGATCAAGGAACGGAAAGATCGTGTTGATGTCTTGTTCCTTCGAAGACAGTCTCATGGTGTTCTGGTTGTCTCGTGCATGCCATTTAAAAGCCAATGGGCTTTTTGTAGACTGGGATTAGAGACTGAATTTCTTTCAAATTCAAAACATTTTTCCTTCTTGTCCCCCCGCCCCCTCTATGGATTGGTCAAATTCCTCCCCCCCCCCCCTCTCACCCCCTCTATTTCGACCCCTCCCCTTCTATTAAAGTTTGGCTAAAGTGCACACACTGCTTTACACTACTACTCTCTCCTCTCTCTCTCTCTCTCTCTCTCTCTCTCTCTCTCTCTCTCTCTCTCTCTCTCTCTCTCTCTCTCTCTCTCTCTCTCCCTCCCTCCCCCCCCCCCCCCCCAGAATTGTCTGTTAATTTCCAGACGGTGAAACCTCCGATGCTCTCAACTTGTCAAATGTTTCATTTATCAGATGGGAGTGAAGGAGGGGAGGGGGGGGGGGTGCGAGCCAAGTGGCTAAGTTAAGGTATTGCACTGTGACCCACAAAGTCCCGGGTTCGAGACTCGCCTATGGCACTTTCGTTTTTGTTTTGATTTTTTTTTCTTGCGCAAGTTTAGTAACCCTAGTTTTGCTCACTTTGGACAATACTGATGATTCCTGTTGGCATCAGACCTTTGATGGATTCTCTATATCTCTTCTTGAAATGCCTCTAGGCGACGGAATCTGATGATTCAGCACGGAAGCGCGCACTTTTTTATACATAATTTCATATGAATTAGCATAGTCTAAAGCAAATACATACATCGTCTCTGCGTGTAAGCGTTTATAACATCTATAAAGGCAAACATATCATTTCTGGCTCTCGTATTCAAATTGAGAAGTCATAATTCCATTAACTCTCAATACTTTGATTGACTTTCCATCAGATGTCTCGCTCAAGGCAACACGAGGCAGTGGCGGGTGATCGAACTTGGTACATAATTTTATTATAATCTCCCTCGCCAAATAGCATCCCCAATCCGTGATCTGTCATGACAATGCAATGGTCCATCTTTGAATTTGCAATAGAATAAGGACCCGGATATTATTCTTGACATTTTTTCCATGGAAACTCTTAAACCTGATACCGGTAGTTTTGTCAATCTTGATGCTCCTTGGTTGAATTGACTGATTTTAGTGAAGCTTTTTGCAATTTATTTCAATTTTCATTGTAATTTTTTTCAGTGAATTTTTGGTAACTGGTTTCTAGTATTAGATTCTCATCACTCTTTTTCATTTTTTTTTTGTTTGGCTATTGTACTTTCCTTTCATTGATGCTTTGAGTTTAGCCAAATTACTCACAATATCCGTCAGCCGGATATAACGTACTAACATACAAAACTATATGTAACCTTGAACGTTTATAGTCTTATTGATAGAATTTAGTAAGAACTAGCCTACTCATAAAAATGGCTGGCTAAAAACAATAACAAAAGGCTGAGTGGCGTCACTTTCATGCATTCTATAGAGGAGTTTGCTACAATTCCTTTTTACTTTTAATTTTTGATAACAAATTGACTTTTTCGGGTCTCTTCACAACGAAACGTTTACGGTCAGTGACGCTAAAAGAAAAAAAATGGCGACAGGAAATTTAATGCGGTTAATCGTCAACAAGAATGAATTAACATAATATTATAATATCAGGAAAAACCAAATACAAAAGATAATCTGGAAATGGCAGCAAGCAACAGGATATAGTACATAATATGAAGAGAGAGGACGTATTTTAACATTTGCCAGAATCGACAAATAGGATTGGGAATGCTATTATATTAGTAGCGGGTCGGATAATGTCGAAATCATTAAGATATTAGATGTCGCTTTTAATCACGAGATTAAAAATATATCCGATTAGATACATTTTCCATCGTCGAAATGTTTTGGTTATGAATAAGAATTGTTTGATATTCTTTTTGTTTTGTTTTGTGTATTTGTTTGTTTCTGTTTTTTTTATTGGCTTTTTGGGGATTTTTTTTTTTTTTTGGGGGGGGGGGGGGGGGTTGGGGGGGGGGGTTGTTAGTTGTTTGTTATTTTTGTTTTTTGGAGTTTTTTTGTCATACTAATTGCTTTCATTATATCTATGCGTCATAAATGAGGCAATGTGTAACGTCATGTTAAGTTGTTTTTTGTTTGTTTGTTGTTGTTGTTTGCTGTTGTTGTTTTGTTTTTGTTTTTTGTTTGTTTCTTTGGGTTTGTTTGTTTTGTTTTGTTTTGTTTTTTGTTGTTGTTTTTTTTTTTTTTTTTTTTTTTTTTTTTTTTTTTTTTTTTTTTTTTTTTGGGGGGGGGGGGGGTTGCTTGTCTTTGTTGTTGTTTTTTTTTTCTTTCATAGAGCCTTGATTTGGGAATTTAAAAATTGATCCAATGTTCGACAAAATGTTTCTATTTTAAAAGATATCTCATTTTATGTGTGGCTTCAATGCTTCATACTTTGAGAATATAATGCTCTTTATTTTGACGTCTGTGATAAGCCTGGGGGAGGCCCACTGCATAAGATTAATTTTATGAAGTCACATGGACTCCCGCCGGTGCACTCAAACAGTATCCTTCCTTAACTCATAGCCTGACTCGAACAAATTACGTCACAATGCAAGTCGGCGATTACCAAAAGAAGATGAATAGTGAATTCACAACAAGAATTACTTATTAATCAAAGAGGATTATGATACGTTTATTAACAAGTTAACTGCCGTACTCTGGAAAAACTCGTATTTAAAAATGTGGCCAGAAAACTCGTCTTTCAAATATCGATCGATTTAAATGACTCTCATCTTGACAAAAACTAACAACCCTGGAACTTTGCGGTCCAGGTTTGAGAAGCTTTGCCAATATGAGAATCATTCAAATCGATCGATATTTGAAAGACGAGTTTTCTGGCCGAAATTTTAAAATACGAGTTTTTCCAGAGTACGGCAGTTAACTGGTTAAAGCCATGGTTATACAATGGCAAGTGTTATTTTTGCTAATAGCAGCTGCACTTTGTTGAAATGGGAAACGTTAAGTAATAGCTGTTTCATTGTTTCATTATTGTTATGATGATTGATTTTCGTCATGCCAAATTGCCATTTCGTATTACAAACAGTTCCTCTAACATGTGGATGTTCCGGTATGTTACAACTACAGTTTATATAATTGCAATCTTTGAATCTGATCTAATGCATATTAATAAAATATTATTGCTGTCTAAAATATCACATGATTGTCTGTCACTAATTAAACAAATCAATGGATCGATCGATCAACAAACAAATCTATCTATCTATCTATCTATCTATCTATCTATCTATCTATCTATCTATCTATCTATCTATATACATATCTATCTATCAATATATCTATCAATCTATTCATCTATCTATCTATCTATCTATCTATTATTTTTTTTAATATTTACCACAATGTTTGAGACAGTCTACATTAATGTTTCAGGCTTAATTTGCCATCGTCAGGACTGAGTTGTTTTGTTGACTGTTGTTGTTTCTTGAAGTGGTTCCGGTTTAAAGTTAATTAACAAGAACTTCCGGCGATGTGGACACGTACCGTACATCTCACTTTTCGTGTTGAGTGTGGCTTCATGAGGGTGTTTGATTATGGTATATTTCTATTCCAGGCATAAGCTACATTGTTTTGATGTTGGTGTGTATACTGTTGCTTTAGATAAAATTTTCCATGAAATGTTGTGGTCTAGTTTGTTGTCTTTTAATTTCCAAATATGTTCGCTGAGTTTTGTGGATGTTTTTTTGTTAGTGTTTCTAAATGTTGAGGTGTGGAGGTTGTAATTTCAAAACAAGAGAGAGAGAGAGAGAGAGGGGGGGGGGTAGATACAGCAATTGATGTATTTGCCAATGAAATGTGATAATATATATATATATATATATATATATATATATATATATATATATGTGTGTGTGTGTGTGTGTGTGTGGGTGTGCGCGCGTGTGTGTATATATATATATATATATATATATATATATATATATATATATATATATATATAATAGATGTCATGCTTTGAACGTTTAATGTGTTTTTTTCTTTTCTTTCTGTTGTTATTTGATTTTTCAAATTGAATAATTTGAAAATACAAATCACCATTGTATTGTCCTTATTGATTTTACCTTTGATCAAAAGACAAAAGTCGAATTTTGTTATTTATTTTAAAACAGTTGAGCACACAGATTACCAGCTGATATGTCTAAAAATGAATACGATTGTTCTGATCGTAATAGTTACATTTTGCTCGTTGAACTGATAGTTCCTATGGTATTTTGTTAACCAATTAACTTTCTTACTTACCCTACCTTACCCGGGTTCCATCTCTTTCCAGAGGTCGGATGTCATGGCCTTCCATCCTTCACGGTCCATTGCAGCCTCGTTACAGTCTGCCATGCGCCGTCCTGTAGCTTCCTTTATGCCATCTGTCCAGGATTTCCTTTGTCTTCCTCTGCCTCTCTTTCCTTCAATTCTTCCCTCCATTATCCTTTTTTCGAGACTATCATGTCTTCGCATATGTCCAAAATATGACAGCTTTTTGTGCTTTACAGTCAAAAGAAGTTCTTTTTGTTTTTGGCCCATTAGGTCAAGGACTTCGATGTTTGTTTTTCTTGCTGTCCAAGGTATTTTCAGCATTCTCCTGTACGTCCACATCTCAAAAGCTTCAATACGTTGTTCTTTCTGTGCGGTTAGTGTCCACGTTTCACACCCATAAAAGAAAATGGACCACACATAGCATTTGGTGCATCTCATTCGTGTTCTGATGGAGATATTTGTGTTGGTGAGGATTGGCTTTAGTTTCATGAACGCATTTTTGGCCAGCATTATTCGTCTCCTGATCTCTTTGTCAGACTTTGTATCGGATGTTACCAACTGCCCCAAGTACGTGAACTCCTTTACTTGTTCCACTGGACACTCTACTATTTCTATATCTATGTCTATGGGCTCTTTCTTTTTTGTTATCACCATTGTTTTTGTCTTCTTCGCATTCATGAACAGCCCCTTTTCTTTACTCTCTTCGTTCACTTTTGAAAGTAGCTTCTGTAGGTCTTCCTTACTTTCCGTCAACAGGACAGTATCGTCAGCGTAACGTAAATTGTTGATGTTGTGGCCACCAACCTTCAACCCTTGTGCTGTTTCTACTTGCCGAAAAATAGACTCTGTGTATAAATTAAACAAGCAAGGAGACATAACACATCCCTGGCGCACTCCTTTCTTGATTTCAATTGCATCTGTTATATCTGCCTGCACTTTTATCTGAGCCTTTTGCTGCCAGTACAGATTAGTGATTAGAGCCACATCATTCTCTTCCACACCTATTGCCACAAGGTCCTGGATAAGTTTCTGATGACTAACAGAATCAAATGCCTTTGAGTAGTCGATAAAACAGGCATATATGTCTTTTTGGACCTCTAAGTATTTTTCTGACAGGATTTTTAAGTCGAAAATTGCCTCCCTGGTGCCACTGTTCTTTTTGAATCCAGCTTGCTGTTCGGAAATCTCACGATCTACTTTTGACGAGATTCTTTTCAGGATTATTGTCAGGAGGAGTTTCAGTAGATGGCACATAAGACTGATTGTTCTGTAGTCCGAACACTCAATTGCACCCGCTTTCTTGGGTAGCAGTATGAAGATAGAAGTGCGAAGGTCTTCTGGGATGTGCGTTGACTCGTATATTTCATTCATAAGGTCCGTTATCACATCAACACCAAATTCACCCAGTGCTTGCAGCATTTCTGTTTACACCCTATCTATTCCACTGGCCTTCCCTGTTTTCATGCAGTATAGGGTTTTCTCTACTTCTGATCTTAGGATTGTGGGTCCCCGTAGAAAGGACTGTATATGGTTGTCACCTCTGTCCGCATTGAATAGCTCCTCCACGTATTCTTTCCATCTATTGGCGATTTCTTCCACCTCAAAGAGGAGTCTACCTGATATATCTTTGATGCAACCGCCAGATTGAGAGTTAACTTTCTACCTCTAGTATAACATGCTTTTAAAAATTTGGCCAGAAACCTCTTCCTTCACATATTCATCGATTTAAAGGACCCATGTGAGGTCCCAGGTTTGAGAGTTTTTGCCAAAAGAATTCATTTAAATCGATCGATATTTGAAGGACCAAGGCCAAATTTTTGAATTCATGGTTTTTTCAGTGTTTTACTGGTTAACACAATGAATATTAAAGGGAAAAAAAAAGATATTTACAATGAAAATCCTTGCATACTTTTGACTATTTCCCTCTCAGCCAAGGATTCCGGAGAGGATCAGGACAGAACCAAGTAAACCCATTCCAAGACAAAGGCAAGGACAGAAAGCAACTCATAAAACATATATGTAAAGGGGGATAGAAGACACAGCAAGTGACCTGTTCACCATGAGAGAGCAACATGGAAAGGGAAAGAGATAAGAGATAAAAGACACAGTGAGTGACCTCTCTTCCCACAATGGGAGGTCAGAAGACCCCATCCGGGGAAAAATAAAGAAATCGGAAAGATGAGAACGGACGTGGAACACACAGTCAGCTGGAGAGCACAATTCTCCTCACCGGCCATTTCCCCCCCCCCCCCCCCCCCCTTTCTCCATCCTAAAGAATTCAAGAATGAAAAATTGAACACGTGAATCATCTTTAAATTCAAATCTAAGAAAACAATGTTGAGTTCTCAATTTTAATACAGCATCCATACTCATGTACATCAATAGTATGAAAAAATGGCAACAATAAACGAAGGCAAATTAAAAAGTTGACAAAGGTTCCTCAAGACGACTTTTAAAATGTCAACGCTGGTATGGAGAAATGTATTAAGATCAAATATAGGATCCCTTTGAATCCATAAAATCTCAATAGAGAGTGGTTTGTAATAAGATTGACATATCAAAATATTGGAAACCAGTACTTAGTTTGATTTCCTCTCTTTTTAATTTTGTCTTCAGAGGTTAGGTGAGGAATACGTATTCAATTTTAGTTGAATACAAATGTATTTATACCCCAGTGCTTCAGCCAAGAAAATATTCAACTTTTAATTCATACAACATGTTTGGTAATAATTGTTTTTTGTTCATTTATTATTTACGGCATCAACATTTTTATATCTATTAATGTTTTGAGTTGACAAGTCACCGATTTGTGTCATAGCATGATCAAAAAAAAAGAATATAAATACAGATATAATGTTGAAAAGTCATAACATATTCATAGTCGACAACTCAGAGTCCAGTAGCTGCATTTAGCTAGAGCTTCAGATTCAATAATTGTTTTTTTGATTTTAAGGGTTTTACGGCGCTTGCAACAGATTCAATAAAGATCCGGATAAGAATCCTCATTTTGCTATTATTTAAAAAGCCATACCTATGTTTATCAAGCCATAAGTGGGTAGCTAAGTCATATTCAAATTGGCAAAAAGTACATTGTAATATGATCCACACATAGCAAGCAAACTATTCTCACCAAAATACAGGAAAACCTGCAGAAACGGAAATTAATTTGGATTCCAAAGGCGATTCACGTTTCAAATTAGGAAATAAATTAAAATTGAGTTCTTTTACTTCAGGAAGTGATGTTGAATATGATTTAAAGTGATTTATGTAATAATCTGATAATTGAATTTATTCACAAGTGATACAAAATTATGGCGAAATACAGATCTTTCTTTTGTTTGCTGGAGTTAAGCTCTAAAAAAATCAATGAGATAACATATTTGTCACAAACACAATTAGACGTCTATAAACACATATTTACATATCACGAATTAAAATTTTATGTGAGGCAGTTATTCTATAAGGTCTATGTGTAATAACCATTTAGATGGTGCCAAAAGATATAACAAAAGACAGAAAAAGAAATGTTAGAAATATTGATAGTGGTGATTTCTTAAAAAGATGCCTAACATAATGCCACA
The DNA here is from genome assembly GCF_034508935.2 of Berghia stephanieae. NCBI lineage: Eukaryota > Metazoa > Mollusca > Gastropoda > Nudibranchia > Aeolidiidae > Berghia > Berghia stephanieae. The sequence continues at coordinate 58,630,719 of NC_088363.1, read as the reverse complement.
TCTAACTGCAGTATAATTTGAATTTTCACAAATACAATATATGACTAGAGCAATATTTGCAATATTCAAAATGTTAATGTCTAAACTAAAGAAGAAGAAGATCAAGAAGAAGAAGAAGAAGAAGAAGAAGAAGAAGAAGAAGAAGAAGAAGAAGAAGAAGAAGAAGAAGAAGGGGATGGAGAAGGAGAAGGAGAAGGAGAAGGAGAAGGAGAAGAAGAAGAATAATAAAAATGAAGATGAAGAAGAAGAAGAAGAAGAAGAAGAAGAAGAAGAAGAAGAAGAAGAAGAAGAAGAAGAAGAAGAAGAAGGAAAGAAGAAAAAGAAGAATGGGATGAGGAGGAGGAGGAGGAGGAGGAGGAGGAGGAGAAGGATGGGACGAGGAAGAGATGGGGAAGAATGAAAAAGAAGAATAAAAATAAAGTAGAAGATGGAGAAGAAGGGAGGAGGAGAAGCATGGGAAGAAGGAAAGAGAAGGGAGAAAATGAGAGAAAAGGAGAAAAAAATGAAGAAGAAGAAGAAGAAGAGAAGAGAAGAAGAAGAAGAAGAAGAAGAAGAAGAAGAAGAAGAAGAAGAAGAAGAGAAAGAAGAAGAAGAAGAAGAAGAAGAAGAAGAAGAAGAAGGAAGAAAGAAGAAGAAGAAGAAGAAGAAGAAGAAGAAGAAGAAGAAGAAGGAAGAAGAAGAAGAAGAAGAAGAAGAAGAAGAAGAAGAAGAAGAAGAAGAAGAAGAAGAAGAAGAAGAAGAAGAAGAAGAAGAAGAAGAAGAAGAAGAAGAAGAAGAAAGAAGAAGAAGAAGAAGAAGAAGAAGAAGAGAGAGAAGGAGAAGAAGAAGAGAAGAAGAAGAAGAAGAAGAAGAAGAAGAAGAAGAAGAAGAAGAAGAAGAAGAAGAAGAAGAAGAAGAAGAAGAAGAAGAAGAAGAAGAAGAAGAAGAAGAAGAAGAAGAAGAAGAAGAAGAAGAAGAAGAAGAGAAGAAGGAAGAAGAAGAAGAAGAAGAAGGAAAGAGGAAGAGAAGGATGAGAGGAGGAGGAGGAGGAGGAGGAGGAGGAGGAGGAGGAGGAGGAGGAGGAGAAGGATGGGACGAGGAAGAGATGGGGAAGAATGAAAAAGAAGAATAAAAATAAAGTAGAAGATGGAGAAGAAGGGAGGAGGAGAAGCATGGGAAGAGGAAGAGAAGGGGGAAAATGGGAAAAGGAGAATAAAAATGAAGAAGAAGAAGAAGAAGAAGAAGAAGAAGAAGAAGAAGAAGAAGAAGAAGAAGAAGAAGAAGAAGAAGAAGAAGAAGAAGAAGAAGAAGAAGAAGAAGAAGAAGAAGAAGAATAAGAAGGAGGAGGAGGAGGAGGAGGATGGGGAGGAGGAGGGGGATGAGTGGTCATACAATTTATACAACACCAAAAAAAGAAAATGTTTAGAAATTTTATAAATGTGATATATCCATGTTATAAATTAGGCAATCATCATTATAACATAAAAAATGAGGTGAATGGATATCAAAATCATATTGGTGAACCTTTTCCTCAAAACAGTTTAGGGTAAATTTGGCTGGTATGGAAAAGTGTGAAAGAAAGGAGAAAAAAAGTTTAACATTTTGAAAATGACAAATTCATTTTATCTTTAGCAGAAGTGCACATTACGTTACTACTGCATTTGTAATTTCAGAATATGAACTTTCAATCTTTTCACTTAATATCTAACTTTGGATTCAGTCACATGAAAAAGTGTCATCTCCAATTAATCAAACCACAAAAAAATATGGTTTCTTCTATAATACATCATAATTTCAAAACGTTGGAAAGGACAAAACTGTATTCCTTTTAGCAGAAGTGTTTATCATTTCACAACTGCATTAATTATTTATACAACAAGCTTCCTGACAACTGAAGGCATCCACCCAGACCATGCAGCCATATACAGAGTGCATTCATGGAAAGAATGGGACTGCTGCCCAAATGATGCCATTCAGGAACCCAAAGAAGAACTGCCAAGCGGAGTAAATCTCCCCAGGAAAGATTGGTTGACACTGAACAGGGCAAGGTCTAAAGTGGGGAAGAACAAAACAACCTTACAAAATTGGGGACTTTCTTCAGACTGCCGATGTCAATGTGGACACACGGCTCAAAACATGGACCACATCCTTCACGAGTGCGAACTTGAACCACATATCAGGGATATGGACCTGAGAGGCTGCACCCCTGAAGCCATCCAATGGATCCACCACTGGCGCGACACGATATGATGATGATGATGATGATGATGATCTCCAATTAATCAAACCACAAAAAATATGGTTTCTTCTATAATACATCATAAATTCAAAACGTTGGAAAGGTCAAAACTGTATTCCTTATAGCAGAAGTGTTTATCATTTCACAACTGCATTAATTATTTTTACAACACGCGTTTTCACTATCACCACTTCAGCCATAAAAATATCTTAACTTTAGAATTAGTCACACTAAATCGTGTGACAATATCAAATTTAACAAGCAAAGAATGTGATTCAAAAATTAAACATTTTCTCTGAGTGGTCTGAGCCGATATACTTGAGAATTATAAAAGTTTTGAGTGGCAGGTCACCAGACAGTATGGAAATAAAATTGGATCAATTGTAAAAAGACAATATAAAATACAGCCCCACAAGTATATGTGGATTTTCTATATACAATGAGATTACATATGTATGTCCTAAATACATTATTATAAACACTCATCAAAACTATATACAATGTCATTAAATATCACGATTTAAAAATCTATGTTAGAAAGTCGTAGCATCTTATAATTTGTGCGAGCAAGAAGAAGAAGAACAAGAAGAAGAAGAAGAAGAAGAAGAAGAAGAAGAAGAAGAAGAAGAAGAAGAAGATGAGGGATGGGGAGGAGGAGAAGGATGGGACGAGGAAGAGATGGGGAAGAATGAAATAGAAGAATAAAAATAACGTAGAAGATGGAGAAGAAGGGAGGAGGAGAAGCATGGGAAGAGGAAGAGAAGGGGGAAAATGGGAAAAGGATAATAAAAATGAAGAAGAAGAAGAAGAAGAAGAAGAAGAAGAAGAAGAAGAAGAAGAAGAAGAAGAAGAAGAAGAAGAAGAAGAAGAAGAAGAAGAAGAAGAAGAAGAAGAAGAAGAAGAAGAAGAAGAAGAAGAAGAAAAAGAAGAAGAAGAAGAAGAAGAAGAAGAAGAAGAAGAAGAAGAAAGAAGAAAGAAGAAAGAAGAAGAAGAAGAAGAGAAGAAGAAGAAGGGGATGGAGAAGGGAAGAGAAGAAGAAGAAGAAGCAAAGAAAATAAGAACATAAGAAATAAGAGAAGAAGAGAAGAAGAGGAAAAAGAGAGAAGAAGAAGGAAGAAGAGGAAGAAGAGAAGAAGAAGAAAAAAGAAGAAGAAGAAGAAGAAGAAGAAGAAGAAGAAGAAGAAGAAGAAGAAGAAGAAGAAGAAGAAGAAGAGAAGAAGAGAAGAAGAAGAGAAGAAGAAGAAGACAACATAACAACAACAGTTAACAACAACAACAAAAAGAACAAGACAAGGAAGATAAAGAAAAAAAAAGGATAAAATGAGGGAGGGGGAGGAGGATAAGGATGGGAAGAGGAGGGAGAAAATGAAAAGAAGAATAAAGAAGAAGAAGAAGAAGAAGAAGAGAAGAAGAAGAAGAAGAAGAAGAAGAAGAAGAGAAGAAGAAGAAGAAGAAGAAGAGAAGAAGAAGGAAGAAGGAGAAGAAGAAGGAGGAGGAAGGAGGAGGAAGGAGGAAGGATGATGGGAGGAGGAGGGGACGAAGTGTCATAAAATTTATCAACACCAAAAAAAGAAAATGTTTAGAAATTTTATAAAGGTGATATATCCATGTTATAAATTAGGCAATCATTATTATAACATACAAAATGAGGTGAATGGATATCAAAATCATATTGGTGAACCTTTTCCTCAAAACAGTTTAGGGTAAATTTGGCTAGTATGGAAAAGTGTGAAAGAAAGGAGAAAAAAAGTTTTAACATTTTGGAAATGACAAATTCATTTTATCTTTAGCAGAAGTGCACATTACGTTACTACTGCATTTGTAATTTCAGGATATGAACTTTCACTCTTTTCACTTAATCTCTAACTTTGGATTCAGTCACATGAAAATGTGTCATCTCCAATTAATCAAACCACAAAAAATATGTAAAATAAATATGTAAAACAACCATACAAAATTGGGGACTTTTTTCAGACTGCCGATGTCAATGTGGACACACGGCTCAAAACATGGACCACATCCTTCACTAGTGTGAACTTGGACCACATATCAGTGATATGGACCTGAGAGGCTGCACCCCTGAAGCCATCCAATGGATCCACCACTGGCGCGACACGATATGATGATGATGATGATGATGATCTCCAATTAATCAAACCACAAAAAATATGGTTTCTTCTATAATACATCATAAATTCAAAACGTTGGAAAGGTCAAAACTGTATTCCTTATAGCAGAAGTGTTTATCATTTCACAACTCCATTAATTATTTTTACAACACGCGTTTTCACTATCACCACTTCAGCCATAAAAATATCTTAACTTTAGAATTAGTCACACTAAATCGTGTGACAATATCAAATTTAACAAGCAAAGAATGTGATTCAAAAATTAAACATTTTCTCTGAGTGGTCTGAGCCGATATACTTGAGAATTATGAAAGTTTTGAGTGGCAGGTCACCAGACAGTATGGAAATAAAATTGGATCAATTGTAAAAAGACAATATAAAATACAACCCCACAAGTATATGTGGATTTTCTATATACAATGAGATTACATATGTATGTCCTAAATACATTATTATAAACACTCATCAAAACTATATACAATGTCATTAAATATCACGATTAAAAAATCTATGTTAGAAAGTGGTAGCATCTTATAATTTGTGCGAGCAATAAACATTTAATGGTTATTACAAATCATTAGAACATGTTGGTGATTTCTTTAAAAGATGCCAAATAAAATGCCATATCCAATTACAATGAATTTCATTTTGTTTAAATTCCATATTTGACTTTGCTTAATTCAACATCGTATTATATATTTAAACAGGTAAAAAAGATAAAAATACTTTTGGCCCATCTCCTTACAGAAATGATATATTTCTTCCTTGGCAAGGAGCAAATAAACGCACAGTCCAACTGGCAATATATGTTACTTCTAAACTACTCTATTTTACCAATTAATGATGGGGCGACTGAGATGTTCATTATTTGAAGAAAAAAGGAAGGTAATCTACATGTTGATTTCAAATAAATACAACCAAATACTTACTTATTTATATAATGACTACTTGGCCATGACATCATATATTCGAAAACAATGGATCTTTTTGTTTCTAATCCTTAACTTATTCATATAGCTAATATCTCTCTCTCTCTCTCTCTCTCTCTCTCTCTCTCTCTCTCTCTCTCTCTCTCTCTCTCTCTCTCTCTCTCTCTCTCTCTCTCTTCTCTCTCTCTCTCTCTCTCTCTCTCTCTCTGATGTTTATTTAGTAATAATGGCTGGCTGAGAAATTTATCGTTTGAAAATTGATGGATCAAAAAAAATATTAGAAGATCAAATCTATATATGAGAATATATTTTTACAACGATAATGTAAATAACGGATTTGTGTAAAATTGTTGAGCTTGTAATTTCTTTCTCAGATAAAAGAATATAATTTTTATATCAACAATAATTTCTTCTCTAAGCATTAAGTATTAACATTATACAAAAATATTTCAATATTAAATAAATGAAGTATCTATTCCTTTTGTGAATCGCTTATGTCATATTTGCACAACTGCCATAAAGGATAAAACAAATTCAAAATTACATTCCATTGAAACTCAACATATATGATGTGATTATAAAGCACGAGATAATAAAACACGTACAAGAACATGATGATATTGTGATGTAATTTTGTGTGAATAAGATATCAAACTGTATATTGATAGGAGAAATGAATGGTAGATGCATTATTATTAAAGCGCAACTTTGATGAGACGATTTCACTATCTGTATGACAAAACAAAGCCTATCCAACCACAAGATAATTGTAAAACATATTCCTAAATGAAAATGTGTGAGTTGATGTCAACCATATCATTATTGTTTTTTTAAAACGATGGGATATTTTTAAAATCAAAATTAAAACAATGCTTACTCATAAAAATTCATCATTGTTACCGCTATTTTCATATGATTGCGAATAAATTAAAATTCTATCAAGCGTTACTTACGATGACATGTGACAAATGAAAAACAACATTACTCAATTAGGGTGTATAAGAAAATCAGTAGCACAAAGTCCTATTCAACTACAAGTTAATATAAAATCTATGAACGAAATTTTAGAAATGGACTATGATTTTAATAATCTCTGAAAAAGAAAAAAATGATAATGCATTTGCCTACAAACAAAGATCAATTACATATCAATCCAGATAAATACATTCAAATTATTGTTTACTTTAATAATGATTGCTTGGCCGTAATATCAAATATTTGAAAACTTGATGGATCATATCTAAAGAAAAAGAAAAATTCTAGTATTTTAAAACTCTTTTAAGTTTTGAATGTTATGCTTCACTTGTTATAAATCTATGACTACTATAATAAAGAGTGAAATTAATTTTAAATTACTTGATATAAATGATGTAATAATAAAATATTTTCTATTAAAATTAACAAACTACATGATAAAAAAAGTGTTGTCATGACAAAATTAAAAGGCCATTATCTAAAGAACATTTTGCAAAATATTTATATATTTATAGTTAGGTAACATATCACACATTTTATACAAATGACAATAATAGTTATAACATTAAATTTATAAAAGAAATATACGAAACACCTGAATTTCAGTTTATTGATATAATGATAACAAAAGCGTTCTTGAACCTGTTTGTTTTTTAAACAAACTGTAACATATTCTGTCAACATGTGCATTCTAACTAAATACTAAAATATCAAATTATCAAATTACAACGGCTGACTAAGAAATTTATTACTTGAATAACGATGAATATTAAAGAAATTAAAACCATGTTTTATAAAAACTTAACGTATTATTAATATTTTGTCATAAGTGCATCACTCTTACCTTTCTTTTAAGAAAAACTATTATTACTTTTGTATCATTGCTAATAAATCAAAAGTGTATAGGCATCGCAAAATTAAAAGGGTATTAGAATATATCTATAGAATGATATGTCAAGCGATCTGTGTAATGTTTAAACAGAGAGGTTTCTAGAAACAAATCACTTCTTTAAGTAGTAAGCATTTACGTGTACAGAAAAAATATACTCAAGCTAATCAATATTAAATAAATGAATTGTTCTCTTTTTAAAAAGCTACTGTTATATTTGCATAAATAATGTTAAAGTATTAAATGAGTTTGAAATTACATTCCAATAAAACCAGACATTGATATGACTTTAAAATATTAGACAATAAAACTTATAGGCAATGAATGATACATGAATAAGAGATTAAAATAAGGTAAACTGAATGTTGGATGTAATGAAAGTACATTTATCAAAACTTTATACAAAATGAAAGCTATTTTATACAGTACGCGAGGCATTAACATTAAAATGGCCATTAAAAATTCTGAGACAGGAAAAAAATTTCTTTTAATTTTGATGAGATGACTTTTCTTAAGAAAATTATCTTTCTATCCATACAAGGTAATTGTAATAGATATTCATTCCCATATGTCATGTTGAGAGTTGATGAAATACTGTGAACAAAAAATTAAGATTAAAGAAAATTGACACAACACTGCAACTTGAAAAAATACGACAAAAACAACTGAAAGTTTACCATATCTGAAGTTAAAGATTGGGCATTTAAATCTTATTAACGGTGAATGAAATTCTTTAAGTGCTTGAGTGTATAATATAGGCTTGACAAAAATTGGAAAGGACGCGATGAAAGGAGCAATGATGATGAGTGTCACCATTGATGGTGAAAGAGGCAATGGTGATAAGAGTCACCATTGATGGTGAAAGAGTCAATGCACCATTGATAGTGAAAGAGGCAATGGTGATAAGAGTCATCATTGATGCTGAAAGAGGCAATGGTGATAAGATTCACCATTGCCATCATCATCACTTCCCATCGTCATCCCTTCACCACCACAACCCTCCCATCATGATTTCCATCATCCCGTCACCCAACAATGCCACCTTCACCAACAATGTCACTATTGTTGCTCCATCATCTACATCCCCATCATCACCTCGCCACCAACAACTCCTCCAACATCTTGATCACTGCCATTACAATCCCCGGGGCCCTCCAATATAACCCATCCCATTACTCCGCTGAATACCACAATCATTCTCCATGACCTCACCATCCCTGCTGGCCACCGCCCCTACCGCCCACATATGGCCAATCTCGATTCCTGGAGCTTGATGACGTCAAATATCTGTAACAAAAAGTAACAGATCATAAAATGCAGGAAAAAAAATCAGTTCTTTGACTTCACATCTAGTTCAACTTTTGTTGATTCTTGTCTAATCCTGGGGCTTTCTATCTTTCAAGATTTTCAAGGTTTGCTTCAACTAAGTCGTTTGTAGTCTTAGTATATACAAACTATTTTGCGAGAGAACTTGTCTTAGGTTATACATACTATTTGGTGAAAGGCCTAGTCTTAGTATATACATATTTTGTGAGAGGCCTAGTCTTAGTATATACATATTTTGTGAGAGGCCTAGTCTCAGTATATACATAATATTTTATAAAAGGCCTGTTCTTAGTATACTAAACATAATCTTTTGTGAGAGGCCTAGTCTTAGTATTATATACATACTATTTTGTGAGAGGCCTATTTAACACCTACAATATGACATTGATTGATATCATTCATGGTGCACAAAAAAGATGATCAAAACACATATTGCACGCTATTATTTGCAATTACTGCCTCAATGAAAATATTTACCTCCTGTCTTAGTAGTAGTAGTAGTAGTAGTAGTAGTAGTAGTAGTAGTAGTAGTAGTAGTAGTAGTAGTCGTAGTAGTAGCCGTAGTAGTAGTCGTAGTAGTAGTAGTAGTAGTAGTAGTAGTAGTAGTAGTAGTAGTAGTTAGTAGTAGTAGTAGTAGTAGTAGTAGTAGTAGTAGTAGTGATGATGATGTGGTAGCAGTGGTTGTATTTGTAGTGAAGATTTTGTTTTGGTGCATGTAGTAGTAGTTGTAGTGATAAGGTGGAGTTGACTGCATTTGTAGTAGTAGTAGTAGTGGTATGATGATAATGTGCTTGTGATTGTAGTTGTATTGGAAGTAGTGATAATGATGTGGAGGCGGTGGTTGTAGTAATAGCAGTGGTAGTGGTGTTGATGGTGGTGGCTGTAGCAGTAGTGATGATGATGTGGTGGTGGTGGTGGTTGTAGAGAGGAGGATGAGTGGCGGTGGTGGTTGTAGTTGTGGTGATGTGCAGTGGTCGTGGTGTGGTGATGATATGTAGGTGGTTGTACTGGTGGTATCAGTAATGATGATGTGGTGGTTGTGGTTGTAGTAAAAGTTGTAGGATGATGATCTGGAGGAGCTAATTGTAGTAACGATGGTAGAAATGATGATGTGGTGGTGGTGGTGGTTGTAAACAAAGTTTTATTAACGATAATGTGGTGGTGGTGGTTGTTGCAGTGGTGGTAATGATGCATAATGGTGGTTTTAGTAGTAATTGTGGTGATGATGTCATGGTGGTTGTAGTGGTAGTGGCAGTAGTGTTGATGTGGTGATGATAGCTGTAGAAGCAGTGGTATTGATGATGCTGATGTCGTGGTGGCGTTTGCAGTAGCAGTGATGAGTGGTGGTGATGATTGTAGTAGTAGTAGTAGTAGTGATGATGATGTTGATGATGGTGATGATGATGATGATGTGGTGGTGATAGTGGTAGTAGTATTAGATATTAGAATTAGTAGAAGTAGAAGTATTAGTTGTATTAGTATTAGTATTAGTAGTAGTAGTAGTAGTAGTAGTAGTAGTAGTAGTAGTAGTAGTAGTAGTAGTAGTAGTAGTAGTAGTAGTAGTAGTAGTAGCAGTAGTAGTAGTCAGAGACGCCAACTTTAAATTTGGCTCACAGGAGTTTCAGACACCACTCAAAGGAATATCAATGCCGAAAGAGGAATTTCCGCACACAAGAGAAAGGAATTGGAATGTTACATAAACACATTGCCAAATACAATCCCAAAGTTTCCTGTAGTATACTCGTGGTAGTGAGGATGAGGTGGTGTTCGTGGTTGTAGTAATAGTGGTAGTGATGATGATATGGTGGTGGTTGAAGTAGTAGTGGTAGTGATGATGATGTGGTGGTGGTGGTTGAAGTAGTAGTTGTAGTGATGATGATGTGGTGGTGGCATAGTGCTTGTAGTGTTGTGGTCGTGATGTTGATGTTAGTGGTGATGGTGGTTGTAGTACAAATGGTAGTGATGATGATGTGGTAGTGGTGGTTGTAGTAGTAGTCGTGGTAGTGATGATAATGTAGTGATTGTGGTTGTAGTCGTAGTAGTGGTAATGATGATGTGGTGATGGTGGTGGTTGCAGTAGGAGTGGTAGTGATGATGTGGTAGTGGTGGTTGTAGTAGTAGAAGTGGTAATGATGATGTGTTGGTTGTAGTAGTAGTGGTAGTGATGATGTGGTGATGGTGGTTGTAGAAGTAGTGGTAGTAATGATGATGTTGCAGTGGTGGTTGTTGTAGTAGTAGTAGTAGTTGTGGTGATGATGATGTGGTGGTGGTAATCGTAGTAGCAATGGTAATGATGATGATGTGGTGGTGGTGGTTGTAGTACAAATGATAGTGATGATGATATGGTGGTGCTTGTAGTAGTGGTGGTAGTGATATGATGTGGTAGTGGTGGTTGTAGTACAAATGGTAGTGATGATGATGTGGTAGTGGTGGTTGTAGTAGTAGTGGTAGTGATGATGTGGTGGTGGTGGTTGTTGTAGTAGTGATAATGATGATGTGGTGGTGGTGGTTGTAGTAGTAGTGGTAGTGATGATGTGGTGGTGGTGGTTGTAGTAGTAGTGGTAATGATGATGTGGTGGTGGTTGTAGTAGTAGTGGTAGTTGCAGTGATGATGATGTGGTGGGGGTGGTTGAAGTAGTAGTGATAGTGATAATGTGGCGGTGGTGGTTGTAGTAGTAGTGGTAATGATGATGTGGTGGTTGTAGTAGTAGCGGTAGTGATGATGTGGTGGTGGTGGTGGTGGTTGTAGTAGTAGTGATAATGATGATGTGGTGGTTATAGTAGTAGTCGTGGTAGTGATGATAATGTAGTGGTGGTGGTTGTAGTAGTAGTAGTGGTAAAGATGATGTGGTGGTGGTGGTGGTGGTTGTAGTAGTGGTAGTGATGATGTGGTGGTGGTGGTTGCAGTAGTAGATGTGGTAATGATGATGTGGTGGTTCTGGTGGGGCTGGTAGTTGTAGTAGTAGTGGTAGTAATGATGATGATGTTGTAGTGGTGGTGGTTGTAGTGATGATGTGGTGGTCGTTGTAGTAGCAGTGGAAGTGATGATGATGTGGTGGTGGTGGTAGTGGTTGTAGTAGTAGTGGGAGCGGTGATGATGATGTGGTGGTGGTGGTTGTAGTAGCAGTGGTAATGATGATGTGGTGGTGGTGGTTGTAGTAGTAGTGATGATACGATGGTTGTAATATTAGTGGCAGTGATGATGATGAAGTGTTTGGAAAAGGGGGGGGGGGGGTTATCCTTGGAACAAATTGACCTCACCGGAATTAGACGGATGTTGCCCGCTACCAAAATTTTTGGCTCCCGACCAGAGTTTTTTTCAGGTGAGACCGGAGTTTTGGCATCACTGATTAGTAGTAGTAGAAGTAGTATTAGAGATTAGTAGTAGTAGTAGTAGTAGTAGTAGTAGTAGTAGTAGTAGTAGTAGTAGTAGTAGTAGTAGTAGTAGAGATTAGTAGTAGTAGTAGTCGTAGTAGTAGTAGTAGTCGTAGTAGTAGTAGTAGTCGTAGTAGTAGTAGAAGTAGTGGTAGCAGCAGCAGCAGAAGTAGTAGTAGTAGTAGTAGTAGTAGTAGTAGTAGTAGTAGTAGTAGTAGTAGTAGTATAGTAGTAGTAATGGTGGTGGTGCTTGTAGTAGTGGTAGTATGTTCGTTTTTAAGGGTTTTACGGCGCTTGCCACACATTTAGGTAATATCAGCGCCAGTAAAAAGGAAGAAAGTGGGATAGTAAAAATTTCTAGAATTACAATCAAAGTAACCAAGAAAAAGGGAGACAGAGGAGATCAAATAGGGAACAGATGTAGATGTATAGCCACTATCAATGTACTTAGTTTGAGATCACCTAAATGTCTCATCCTGACACAAGCACAGGTCCCCACTAAGAGGAACACAGAGAGAGAGAGAGAGAGAGAGAGAGAGAGAGAGAGAGAAAAGAGAGAAAAGAGAGAGAGAGAGAGAGAGAGAAGAGAGAAGAGAGAAGAGAAAGAGAGAGAAGAAGAGAAAGAGAGAGAGAAGAGAGAAGAGAGAGAGAGAGAGAAAGAGAGAGAGAGAGAGAAAAGGGGAGAGAGAGAGAGAGAGAGAGAAGAGAAAAGAGAGAGAGAAGAGAGAGAGAGAGAGAGAGAGAGAGAGAGAGGAAGAGGGTGAGGGAGGTAGAGAGAGGGAGAGAGAGTAAGAAGACCAACAGACATTCCTACCTCAAAGAGAAGGCTCCAGTCCTTTGAAGAATACACAATCCAATCCTGTCCATCCTTGAGAAAATAATAATAAACGTTATTCTTGTTTATGTTGTGATCGAAGAAGTCATGTTTTGAAAGAAATGCAGTCTCACGACTAACGTTCAGATCATCTTTACATTCATCCCGATAGCTCAACTGGTTAACTACTAAAACAATGTGACAAGTTCTGTTCCCCTGTTGAGCCTCAAAAGCTAACTTCTAAATGAAGACATAGCACAAGGCTTTTAATCATGCAGCAGACAGATCTTATGACACTTATGAGAGTTTATACTCAAACCAATTTCAATATATAACATTAGTAAAAAAAGAATTCTACTACTATAACTATAAGCAATTTTACTTTGTAGTTGTTAGCTAAATGACGAGAAAATATTTTACAGTAAGGATAGAGACACAGTTTCTTTAAATGGTGGGCCAGTTTTATTAATTTTATCACTTGTGAACTCTTTAAAACCATGTTTTTGGCAGGATACATTGATCTTTATCACTGTTTCAGTTTCAGTTGGGTGGGGAAGTGTGGCTCAGTGGTACAGTTTTTGTTTTGTACCCCAAAGGTCCCGAGTTCGAATACCGGCTGCGCTGTGTGGCCTTGAGCAAGTCACCTCCCCCAAGCTCAGTTTGAAGTGCAGCACTGCGGCTGACGTCTGGGTTATTCCAGTATTCCCTTGGAATAGACTCTAAAGACAAATTTCCCCTATAGGATGAATAAAGGGAATTTTATTTTTATTTTATTGTTGTAAGTGTTATCTTTAGAAACTTGTCAGTCAGAAGCCCTGCAAACAGCTTGTATTAAATTAAACTTAAAATTAGTAATTATAATTGCTGTAACCTGTAAGTTTTGACTGATATTCACTACCTTGAGCAATTGAAATATATTTTAGTCTATGCGTTTTCTTTGAACGGACTCTTGTCAGTGCTTTCCAAACAATGCATTCAATGAGTTTCATATCACGGGACTTTTGTTTTTTTTTAAATTATTGATCACCAATATGTTTACAGCTGTTTGTGTCCTCATATTTCAATCTTTTTCATTTATCCATTCCTTATCTATTTAATTCGTTGATGTTTAGCAAGATTATTAACGAATTATCAAAACGTCCTTTCTATACAACGCCTTAACCAGTTAAGTAGAAAACGGTAAGGGCTGCCTGAAGCCGGTGATCGTAAAATACTAATGAAAGAGTGAAAATGGAAAGGCTTCGTATGGGAACAAAACAGACAATGGACGTTTCGGGTACAAATCCTTCATCAGCACAACAATACACAAATAAACGTGGAAAACAAATAAAATATAATGAAAAATAACTTGTATCGTCTGTACTCAATGGTGGTTGCAGTATGAATGAAATGTTAGCGTGGCGTGGGTAGAGGATAGGGTGCCCCAGGGGGGTGATCTAATTGATAAGAAAAGGTCAGCGTCAGGGAACAGAACTTTCCAGAAAATAATGGAAGATAAAAGACATATTAGTGTAGTAGTAGTAGTAGTAGTAGTAGTAGTAGTAGTAGTAGTAGTA
>NC_088363.1:58555314-58602814 GCF_034508935.2 Berghia stephanieae | reverse complement strand
ATATATATATATATATATAATATATATATATGAGTGTTGGTGGGTACGAAAGTGCTCGATAATGATGCTTAGAGCTAATGTAAAATATAAATTGTCACTCACATTATATGGCCGAGACGTTCGTTTCTGTGGCTTTCTTCCACGTCCTCAGTCATATTATATTATATATATATATATATATATATATATATTATATATATATATATATATATATTTATTTATTTATCGATCTATCTACCTATCTCTCTATCTTTCCATTTATCTATCTATCTATTCATCTATCTATCTATCTATCGATCGATCTATCTATCTGTCTACGAGTATCTATCAATCTATCTAACTATCTATCTATCTATCTATCTATCTAGTATATCTATCTACCGATCTACCTATGAGTCTTTCTATGTCTACCAGTATACCGATGTGTCTATATAACGATCTCTCTGTCCGTTTAACTATCTATGCGTTAATTTTTTTTTAAAAGAGGCTTAGATCATGTAGACACCACAAAAGTCTGCCAATGTATTCACAAATAACTTTGTTCCAATTGATTAATATATGAACTAATTAAATATAAATATGGTTGGGCTTCCAATGTTTTAGTTATTCAATCCACGGGATCATTTGCAATGTCTTGATCGAGGACAAAAACAATGAAAAAGGCTTTCCTTAATGAATATCAGAAAAATAATCTTTACATGCTGCAGCACGGAATGTCAATGGACTGATTGATACCCGATGTTAGAACATACTTCAGTTGATCGATGCTGTAAACAAGCATTAAGCATTTTCTTGTCAAACAACCCGCTCTTTGATCTATTCATATTAAATGTTTTTGAATAGATCACATGCCTTGTGTTCCAATTCAAATGTTTTTAAAATCAAAAACTCACTTAATTTCTTCAAAATTTTAATAGATCGCAAAGTTAACTAGATGGTGGGACTTATAATTAACTTTCAGATAATGTCATTACAAGCCCATGCATTATAGCAACAGCAAGTTTAAGCATATCGGTCAGTTTATCCCCTAGAGTGTTCTTAATGTCTCGCTGTTCTTGACAATGTATAATTTTAAAGATGCTCAGTTAAGGCTCCAAAATGTTAGTCTTAAGAGATTAACATTAAAACGTAGTAATTTCCGGCTGAATTATCTAACTGGAGTATTTATAATGCGTTTACTTTGGATATTTTTCTTTTTGGATTTAGACAATTCCTTGATTGTATTGTAAATACATGGGTTTTGTCGAATTTATGTAGGTCATGTTTTAATGATGTCTTAATGTTCCATCTCGTCGTGATGGTAATTTAAATCTATTCACCGTCAATTTTGTAAAATGTTTTGGGTCGTCTTTTTATCTTCTGCAATGCAATTGTGGATTTTGCTGTTTTGTGTTGTTTAATTATTTTTTTTTTGACGTCACGACTGTTGAAGCCTATTGCTCCATAATCATTCATAGCAGCGTCATGTCATAAAAAAACCTGTCAAAAACAGTGTTGTCAAACTTTTTTTTTTTTAATAGACAATTTCCATTTTTACCCCAAAGCTTGTACACCCTTGTCATCGTAATACATTAAAATTGCATCGATCTTAATATGAAAAACAAATATGATATCAAAATCCACTCACGCTGCATCCATTATATATAGATGCTATGCGCTTGACTAAGAAACTCACAACATTGCCAGCCAGTAATATAACGGACCAACACACAAAACTTGAACGTTTATAGTCTGGTTAATACAGTTAAGTGGGAATTTCTCATAAACATGGATGGCAAAAAAAAAATCAATAAAAAAAGACCTGAGTGACGTCAACTTCGTTCTATCTATAATAATATAGTTGCCTTTATAGAGTGACCAACTACACCGATAGCATGCTCTTGAAATCTATTTGACCCTCTATTTGAACCAATTCCAATAGAGGGTCAAATAGATTTCAAGAGCATGCTATCGGTGTAGTTGGTCACTCTATAAAGGCAACTATATTATTATAGATAGAACGAAGTTGACGTCACTCAGGTCTTTTTTTATTGATTTTTTTTTTTTTTTTTTTTTTTTTTTTTTTTTTTTTGCCATCCATGTTTATGAGAAATTCCACTTAACTGTATTAAGTATGAAGAAGTATGGAAAAAACACAGCAGAAACCAGTAGGAGAGGATATAGGAAGAAGACGATGGAGGTGGATTGGACACACGCTTAGAAAGAATGACTCAACTATAACAAAGAAAGTATTGGACTGGAACCCTCAGGGCAGAAGATCAAGGGGAAGGCCACGAGGAACATGGAGAAGAATTAAAGAAGCTGATATACAGAGAAGTGGTAAGACCTGGAATGAGATAAAAAAGTTGGCTCAGGATAGAGAAGGATGGAAACTGTTTGTCTGTGGCCTATACCCTGACCCAGGGTGAAAAAGGCAATGATGATGATTATTTGAACCAATTCCCCGTGTCTTACTCGCTTTTGTATGCTTTTTAAGTTATCTAGAATTTTTTTTACTGTCACGTTTTTTTCATTTTCACTGACGTTGAAATCATCTAAGTGTGTCGTAAGCGCCTTATAACTCTTAAAAGCAAACAAAAACAAACTTAAGTATCAAGATTCCACTAACATAGTACCGATTGCTCACATATACAAGTAAATTATAAGTGTTGCATTAATTAATCCAGGAGAGATAATACGAGAAATGAAGATACTTAAAGCGTCAACCATCTTGTATTCGATGTAGTTCATTGTGTACCACTAATCAAGCATATTGCCACATTTATCAGGCACTGAAGGGTGCTGTTATGGCGCCACGTTTTCATCTTTAATCTGTAAAAAAAAATAATACTCAAAGAAAAAAAATACCCAAATAAGCAGTTAGGAATCGTATTTGTACTCAAACTTTGGGACCGTGAAAATAAAGTAATTACATTGTTCGTTAAAGGAGTAGAACAGATATAAAAATAATGATAAGAAGCAATGGGACTTAAGAATAGCATTAAAGTCAATGGCTCGTAAAACAGAAATTTGTTATGTACGAGTAGATGTGTAGACGGTGAGGTTGGTGACATGGTCATGATGCTAATGATAATATCAATAACAGGATTATTATCATTATCATCACCAAGGGAAAAAAATGGACCTTAGAACTGGTGGACGTTTGCCATTTGTCTCAATATGAAAGTATATAAAACATAATATATTTAGCAGTTTATTTCCCTTTGTGTCTATCTGAATGCGTGGATAGTGAATACATATTTTTATAAAATTTGATAAATTTAGTGGATTATTTCCCTTGCTTTTCATCTTAAATTTATTATTTTTCTAAGTTTTGGCTTCCAAGTTACAAGAAACAGATTCTACAGATCTGAATCTGAATGTTACTCGAAGTCGACTCAGTTCTGAGTTGTATTCGAGGGCGGAAAGGGTTGCTGAATATGACAGCCGCAGTTGGTACTTAGGCTGAAGAATTGTTTACTAAATCTGTTGTATTCACACATGATTCGGGAAGAGCGTTCCAGTCTTTGATAGTGCTGGGTGCAAATGGATATTTGAAGATGTTTGAGTTTGTAGATTGGTGTTTTAGTGTTTTTGAGTGGGGTTTTCTTTGGATACGTGTATATGCGTGTGTTTAGTTCTTCTGGTAAGATGGCCGTTATTTAATTTGTAATTTATATATGGTATATAGAACAAGATGCCCCTTGTCCAAGCATATAATGAAACGAGTATCGTTAAAATCCGAGAAGTAGAGAATATGCAATAAATATAGAACATTAGATAATAACAATTTATATATATATTATATATATATATATATATATATATATATATATATATATATATATATATATATATATATATATATATATATATATATATATATATATATATATATATTATGTATAATAAAACATAAATACCGAATCTCGGGTGTATATTTCCTTTAACCAATTCAAGCTTTTTTTAAAAAAAAAAGATAGAAAGAAAACACTTTATAAATTTAACTGTATTCATCTAAAATCTAAATGCGCAGATATAGATACTTGAATTGAACCATGTTGAATCTGTCAGAAAGCATTTTTGTGTGCAATCAAATTAGAGGACAGAGTTACACTCATTGGAAATATATATTATATATATATATATATATATATATTATTTTATATTATATATATAGAAGTCCATCCTACGAAAAGAATGTGTTTATATAGAACTTTATAATCACACTGTTAGCCTTGGATAGAGTAACATGTCATAACGTTATAATCACTGGACATTTTAACTTGAATTATTCATAGCTGATCCAGATAATTGATAAGCCTACTAGATACAGGGAAAATCTGATAAGTAACATTCTAGACCTAGTATTGTGTGATGACGATACATTATTCATGATATAAAATATTTAAGTAAGTATAGCGACCATTGTGTACTTAAAATTATTTTGAACATATTATCTGAAAGAGAACCAAGAATCGAAAAGGATGCCGTACAATGCTATAATTATTTCAAGGGTGATTATGATAAATGTAGAAAACAATTGAAGTTTTGTGATTGGGAAAAGAACTTATCTCATTTGAGTGTTAATGAATCATGGTTATGCTTTTTTTTTTTAATTATTTGCAGACGATTCAAAGAGTTACAACTCTGCAAATAACAGTTATATATTACAGGACGATCTTCTGTCTTTATTTGCTTGGTCAAGTGATTGGGAGTTGAATCTGAATATTTCCAAATGTCACGTTTTACATATTTTAATCCTAAAAATATATATTTCACTGATGAAGAACATCATTCTTTGATTGAAGTTTTTTCATAGAAGGATGTTGGTGTGAAATTTGATACCACTCTCAAATTTGATCTAAAATTAATTATATTATAATTAAAAGAGCAATAAATAAGTTTTTTCGAATGTATTATATAACGAACTTTCTCTTATTTCGATTATACCCATAGAATTAAACGAATTCCTTGATTATACCATGCTTTTAATGTTATGTAAGACTTTAGTGGATCCACGGCCGTGGAGAAGGCAATTAAGTATGTCGCTGAATTATATTATCTGTCTTATAACGAAAGTACATAAGATGTACATAAGCGGTGATCTGATAGAAATATACAAATCCGTACACACGATTGACAACTTGGATTCCATGGAGTTCTTCAAATATGCGGCTTTGACGTCTACAAGAGGTGGGGTCTTCAAAATTTTCAAAGACGGGTGTTCGACTTCAACATATGCCCACTCTTTAATTTTCAGAACCGCATTTTTTATATTTGGAACTCTCTCCACGCCTGTTCAAGAACTGCGAGAAATGTCAATGTTTTTAAGAACTGTGTTTATAAGGAATTAGATCACTTTAAATTTTAATTCGATGAGAAATTTGTTTATTTTATAATTGATACCCTGTACTTTATATCATACCAACACATATCAGTTTGTTTGTTTTGGGGGGGGGGTTTGTGTGGTTTTTTGTTGTTTTTTTGGGTTTTTTTTTTTTTAAAATCACTGTGACAGGGCAACAAAGGCCACACTATTGGTCTAATTTAGCGCTTATTAGGTATTGTATATTGTTAAAAATTCTATACGTTTCTTCTCCGTCAATACCACTGCTGATAACTGCAAGATAATTCATTCATCCGTGTTTGCCCTACTGCCCTGCAGGGTTGCCAGTTTGGCATTTTAAATGCCAGATTCCAAAAATCTGGCATTTTTGAAAACCGTTTGGCATTAGAAAAATCATTTGGCATTTGGCATTTTCATTTGGCATTTTCTTTTCTTGTATATTATACTTCAAATGACACCTTTTCTCAACCGTGGTGTAGTGGTTTAGCACTCCACTTAGTAGTCAGTAGGTAAAAAATTACCCCAACAGGAAATTTAGTATAATTCAAAAAAAAAAAAAAAAGAAAAGAAAAGAAAACACGCAAGCCACCAGGATATGATAGTAAATTGTCTATCAAAAGTGAGTAGTTTTCTTAGTGGGGATGGGAGTCAACAGACTTTGGCATTTTTTGGAGTGTTTTGGCATTTTTTGAGTCTTCCACTGGCATTTTGTTGAAAAATAATCTGGCAACCCTGCTGCCCTGCCGACAACAATAAATGGCGGCGAAAACAAATTTTCAATTTAGAACAAACCACATTTTCATTACTTCTGAATGGATCTGTTTATGTAAAAAGTAAAAGATGTCTTTATTCAAGATGTCACAAAGATTCAAGATGTCACAAAGTTACATAATTTGATGTTGACATGTTCTGAGACAGTTATGTTAAAGTAGAGGCTTTGTTGGCTAAGACCAAGTCCAAGAGTCAAGAAGAGAGTTCGAGTTCGAGGCAGAGACGATGACGAGAGTAGAGTAGAGAGGTGATTGTGAAGACGAGGCTGTCATTTCCCAAACACCTGTCTGGGAATAACCAATTTTCGTTTTTCCCAGACAGGTGTAACAAGTTGGCAGAAAGATTGTATGCAAAATGCCAAACTAGGCGTGAAAAATACCAAAATATTCTGAAAAAAAATGCCAGTGGTTATTTGTGTCCCCAAAAAAAAAAAAAAGCAATCAAATGGATCAATGAAATTTCTTTTGTCACTTTGAACTGAAAACGTCAAACTGACAATTCGCCATTTTTTTTTCAACCAGCAAGAAAATTGTAGATCATCAAATCTGTTCATAGTCCATAAACAATAAAAATTTTCACGAGCTGTTAACTTTATTGATCAACTTTTGTTTCTATAATTTGTTCATTCTGCTGACCACAATTTTGGGGATATTGATGATGGCCCGGAATTTGTTATTTCGCGGACGAATTTCTAGGCCTAGGCCAAGGTGTTGTTCACCCTAAAGCCCAAAACCAACAACACCTGTTTTCTCCTGCTTCTACAATTTATTATTATTATCACCACACACCCACAAAACTAGATCCAACAACATATTCTAACTTCTAATCAGAGATGTGAATTTTAAGATACGTCGATACCGGTGTGGATAAACAGCTCAGTGGGATTAGACCACCTTTCATTAGACTCCTTTTAGCTGCACAGATTCGAATCCGATCGCTCCCCCCTTTTTTTTTTTTTTTTTGAGCGAGTCTATTCTTTTATCCTTTTTTGTTTGGCCTTGTTCCGTTTCTGAGCATGAATTTCTTTAAATTGTTTTTATTTTAAAAATTATTATTGTTTTTTTCTCCTCTATCTGACCATTTGGTTGCTCTCTGAATATTTCTGTTTGTTTGCTTTTTAGTTATTTATTCTTTTTAGAACTTTTTGAGATCGGAGTGGGGACGAATTATAACAATTTTTGCTAGAAAGGAACTAAAAAAAAAAAAAAGAAAAGAGAGAGAGAGAAATATTTTTCTAAAAAAAAAGAAATGGGGTGGATAGGACATTTATCATTTGCAACCTGCTGTATAAAAAGAAGACGGAATAAAAAAAAAAAATTTTAAGTTGCGGAACCAGGATTTGAACCCACATCGTTGAATCTGACATGCCAGTCAAGGCAGACGACTTAACCATTCGGCCATGACACCCACATGAAAGTTGACGCGTATTGTGTTTATTAAGTAACGTATTATCCATCGACTGATTTGCTGTTGGTTAAGTTTATGTTTTTATTGATATTTTATTAACTTTACTTATTCCTATGTGCAATTCAAAACATTCCATTCTGGAATGTGGATAATTGTTTAAAAGAGTTTCAAAAAAGTGTCTGGGAATGACGGAAATTGGTTATTCCCAGACCCTGTCTGGAAATAATCACAGCGGTGAAGACGATGGCCGCCATAGAATGAAATACGACTAGTGGGTCTACATGCTACTACTAGAGAGTTTTATTTGGTTTTCTAGTTTAATTGTGTCTATAACTATAACGGTAATAATTTTAACGGTTGTAAAAATGTTAATCTGAGACATTGATTGAAATCGTTTGCTGCCTTGTTTTTCAAATTTCAACATCCCCATATTCAAATTCATCAAATTTTCAAATGTCAACGATTAGTCAAATTCAAATATTGTTGACCTAGCTTGGCTTTAGCCCTTCAATTCAATTTCTTAAGACTTTGGTTTCTTTACCCAATTGAAATGGGAGGCCAACTGAAAGTGAAAACTCCTCGTGCTAAGGGATACAACCTAAATATAAATATTCCCTCCGCTGTGATTATTGCCAGACATGTCTGCCAATAAGAAAAATGATTATTGGCCGACACTGTCTAACAATAACGATGGACGGTTATACACAGACACTTTTTTTAAACCTGCACTTTTAAACATTTATCCAATTCCAGAAAATGAAAAGTTTTTAAGTGCACATAGAAATAAGTAAAGTTAATAAAATATCAGTAAAAAAATAAAATTAACCAACAATAAGCAGTCGATGGCTAATATGGTACTATATACACAATATAACGTCGAAATTCATGTGGGTGTTATGGCCGAATGGTTGAAGTCGTCTGCCTTAGAAGGCTTGTCAAAATCGGCGCTGTGTGTTCGAATCCTGGTTCCGCAACTTTTTTTTAACAGAGCGTTGCAAATGACACTGTCTGGCAATAACCAAAAGCCTCAGCTTTTCCTTATTGCCAGACAGTGTCTGCCAATAAATCAGTTTCAATTCTTAAAAAAAAACAAATGGCAGCAGATAACCAAAACAATGGCCATATTAGGAAATTTTAAACTTTCACTAATCTATCAAGTTGTTCTAGAGTTTTTAAAATGTCACTATATATTGACAAATTGAATAAATAAACGCTTGGCAAAAGATACAAGGTGAAAATACTAATTGAGAGAGCTGCTATACCGAGGAGCTTTCGGAAGGCCTCCCATTGAAATCCGTTTGTCACCCAATTGTTTCAAAAGTAAAAGCTTCACTACTATTTCCTATTACTAACTATTCACCATTTTGAATCAACTGTACTATAGTCTGTAGTACTATCATTTTTTTTCTTAAGTCAAATCCTACAAATCAATATCAATACCAATGAGGTCTATATAAAATTACTGTTCTAGAACTAGAAGTGTCAAAATGTGAATCATAGTGAATTTTGTCACTATTTTGATTTGAATATCTATTATAAAGTGATTTTTATGGTTTTGTTAAATTGATCAGCTTTGGCACATGGCAAAAATGTGCCTCAAATGCAATCACGTATCTTTGTAAACTCATAGCGTGATATAGACAACAACAAAAAATTGCTTTACAATACAAAAAACTTTAGCTTTTATCTAGCACAACATCTACTCAAAGCGCTTTACTTAGGTTCCCTGACAACAGCAACAGGTAACATGTAGAACAAGATATGGTGCCTGTTAGACAATATTAAATTTTTTTCCGACAGAGTAACACTGTTAACAACCAGGTACTCATTTTACACTTGAGTATGGTGAGAGAATGTGAGTAAAGAGCCTTTTCCAGAATTCAACCATGCACCGAGCGAGGCTCGAATCCAGGACCTTCCGATCCGAAAGCTAGTGTCATACCACAAGACTACATAGCCGCACACAGTGTCGACCATGAAAAGGAAGTGAACAATTGTATTCTCAGTAGTGCAATTAATGGGATCATCTGATCATTTGAGTATGACTAAAACTAAAATCAACTCATTTTTTACTATTCCTTTAGTGATCGTTGCATTGTAATGTAAATTTGGGGAAAGCATCAGGCTACGAAAAGACACATAATGAACTGGATGCAATAATAATAATAATAATAATAATAATAATCTTTATTGTCCAAATTAAAGGCAATTCATGTGAGGTAAACAATGCTCAGTTTGGTTCATGGTATGAACATCAACACATTTACAAATACAGACACAGCCATACACGAACATACACGCTTGCACATTGTTTCTACACATGTATACAAAAGAAATGAGCGTACATACAAACACATATACATACATACATACATACATACATACATACATGCAGACATACATACAAACCAGCATATCATCGTATATGCATGCCTACATTCATACATACATACATACATACATACATACATACATACATACATACATATATACATACACACAGACACACACACACAATACCCTCACTTCTATATATATATATGTGTGTGTGTGTATATATATATATATATATATATATATATATATATATATATATATATATATATATATATATATATATATATATATATATGTATGTTTGTTTCTTTAGTTTTCAAATTGATTTTATGTCTCAGAAATACGATACTTTCATGTTTTCTTAAGTAGCAAAATATATTTATTCTCAATAACGCAGATGTATATTTGACCTAGTCTCAATTTCATGTTTTTTGACTTACTGATTTAACTGTTACTAGTTTGCCCTGACATAATGTCAGTTTAAAAGGTGACTGGTTCCTTTATTACAATGAGAAATTAATATTTTACAGTTTGACCATATACTAAGCATTTTCTTTCCTTTGCAGATATAATATTAGAAGCTTGTCTGGACTTTGGACCTATTCTCAACACCTACCAGTATTTACATCAATAAACTCAAAATAATATAATACAGAAATGGAGAAAAAGCCAAAGTCTCAAAATAAGAAAAAAACTAAGCTGAACTTCAATTTTTCTTTTGACGATTCTGAAGATGATGATTTTCAATCACAAAATTTCAAACATAATGACATAAAAACAAGGATATTAAAAGAGGGTTGCACCCAGAGCAAAGTTCAATGTAGTATCCCAGCAAATGATGCTAGTGGAAAAGAAAATATTTCACCTTCAATTCATATAGCTAAATTTGAAAAATCTGTGAATTCTACTTCTCTTCAACCAGCTTTTGAATCTGAAGGCAAGTTGGAGAACAAAAATGAAAGAGATATACACTATTCTCGTGGGAAAATAACGAACAGCATTGACTTTGATGGTTTTGAAGAAGTTGAAGTGCAAGACTGTTCCATTCAGACAAGTTTATGTCATGATGAGTCGATTTCGAGAGATGATGAACAAGGTATATTGTCATCCAAAGATGATAATGCAAAAAGTGTTAAAACTTCTAATTCATCTACATTTTCTGATCAAAATTCATCATCATCATCTGTTTGTAGTCAAAAAGATCATTTTACAACAGCTATAGAACATTCTTCTACTTCTATAAATAACCTGTCTTCAAATTCAGACACAGGGAAATATTTGAGTCCAGGAAAAAGTTCACCATCATCTCAAGAGCTGTCCAGCTATTATGTCAAGGATACTTCCATTCAAACAAGCCTCTCTCAAAGTTTCATGAATTCTACCTCTAATAATATTTCTAGTCATTCAAAACTTAAATCACCAAAGTCTCAAACATCACCACTTTCCTCGCCATCAATTGATCCTAGTGTTCAATTGATAGATCATAAACGAACTCCAGGGGAACAAGTATCACGTACAGTTTTTGGTTTTATTGATGAAAACTCCTCTATTGTAGAAGATCAAAATGATGTTTTAGCTCCTGATTCAGACACAGAAGATGTCAACTCTACAACTACAAATATGCTTAACAATTTTAAATACTCTGTCGTCATTGCTGACAGTGAAAATGATGATGAGAATGGTAATGATAATGTTAGTGATATACTACATATAGAAGAGGACAACTTCTCAAACAATTCATTTAATAATTGCGAGAAATCTAAAGATCAACATGGACAGCAGGAAAATAGTGATCTACAACTTCAAGACTCTGGTGCTTTATGCTTGAGGTGGAATCCATCACAGGATGATTCTAATGCATCATCTTTTACCAAAGGGTAAGCAGTAAACCAAAATTAAATTTGCAGGCCTGTAAATCTTCCGACAGTATGATTTTGCTTGATAAACTCTGTTAAGTGCTGACATTAAAAAAAAATATTTAAAAAATTTTAAAGTAGAAATAAAATTCGTAATGTCAAAACACAGAGCCAATAAAAGTTTTATTTCGTTTCGATCGCTGACTTAAAAAAAAAAAGAAACTTTTTATTTGTTGCATCAACGATAAAACGAACTAGTCAGCTACGTATATTATCATTCCATCTTGTCAATTATCACCACCTGCACACTCCACCGGATGTGGCACCACCCACATGTATTCACTGCCTACTGTCTACTATGCTGCCCACACGTACTGTCGGTTACCAATTCCTGGCTGACAGCGTCTCGTCAAGGTCTTGTCGCATCGCAAGCTGTTGAACACATGCATAGTCAATAATCACCTAACACACACAGTGTGTGTCAGACCGGGCCGTTTCTCTCTATTTTGCTACAGACACATACACATTTTTTCGGTTGGCTATCTCCGTTCCTACACTTTATTTGTATCCGGCTGAAAGTCAACTGGAATGATGAATGCGAAATAAATATTTGTCTTTGAATGAAAAGGTGATTGACTGCTCTGAGCCGAAGTTTTCTTTCCTTACAACCATGATTGCTTAATTCTTCTTCTTCTTCATCATCCTCTTCTTCTTCTTCTTCTTCTTCTTCTTCTTCTTCTTCTTCTTCTTCTTCTTCTTCTTCTTCTTCTTCTTCTTCTTCTTCTTCTTCTTCTTCTTCTTCTTCTTTTCGTATAAGAATTAATCCAAATAAGTGAAAGAATTAACACAAACATGAGCGATAAAGCAGCTTCTCGTTGTGTACTCAAGTAATTGGGATTTATTTTGTAGCATAAAATAAGGATTTGCTTATTTTATTATAAAGTAAGTTGGGGAAAAGAGTGACATGATTTGACCAGTCAATTGACCATTCATATCTGTGTTATGTTTGATAATCCATATTTTTGTTTTGTTGGTCTATTTTCATGTGTTCAAAAAAGTTCCGACAATTTTTTTCACCAACCATTTAGAGGCCTGAATGTGGTCAACCCCCATTCATCTTTTCTATTTTTTGAGAATATAGTAATAAATGACTATTTTTGCTGCAAGGATTTCCTTAACTACCTTTCCTTAATTTGACTTGGTGGAACTGATAGTGTGAAGTTTTAAAAAATTATTATTTTTATGAAACTATGCGAGTCTTTGAAAAGAATTGTTTTTGTTTTTTTTTCAAAAATATTTCTCTGTTGTGTAAATTCTTCAAATTTGATTTTTTATACATTGTTGAAAACGTTCTTCAGAGCCATAAAGATCATGGAGAAATGAGTTTATCCAAATTTCTGTACATAGCATTAAATGAACAAGTGCCTATCGCTAGTTATCCTTTTGACAGTAGTCCATTGCAAAATACTTTCCACTAGATCAGACATACTCATCTACTTAGACACTGCTGTGCGGATAGAAGATCGGAAAATACTTTTATTATTAGTAGTAGTAGCAGTAGTAGTATTAGCAGCATCAGAATAAGAAGTAATCGTAATACTATTGGTATTTTATTCATTTATTAAAAGCCTTCAGATGATTCTGTCTCATTTAGATAGCCAGACAAAGTCATTTGATGACAAAAATCATTTCTGTTTTCTAGAGAGTATCGTTCACAAAGGAGAAGGGACAGCAGTAGCAGTGATGATGGCCATTTTGATGATTGTGAGTCTTCTTTCTTTCTTTTTTACGTATTTTGAATTATTTTTTATACTTTTATCTATTAATTTAGCATTTAATGTTACTTTATTGTGAATGTGCCATTGATTTTTCTAAAATATTTATTTTCCATCCATTTCCTTGACAGTTTTGAACAAAATGAAAGCAGACCAGGAAGAAAGAAGGAGTGTGGAAAATAAAGATGTGTAAGATATTGAACAATTTCTCTCTCTCTCTCTCTCTCTCTCTCTCTCTCTCTCTCTCTCTCTCTTCCTCTCTCTCTCTCTCTCTCTCTCTCTCTCTCTCTCTTCTCTCTTCTCTCTCTCTCTCTCTCTCTCTCTCTCTCTCTCTCTCTCTCTCTCTCTCATTATCTATTTAGTTTATTAGATTGTCCCTTATTTTATAAATTATTGAAAATTTATGCACCGTTGTATTTTTTAAAACTTCTTTTTCATAGAAGAAATATTTTGAATACAAACATTTGCTTTCTAGATAGCTATGTCGGTGGAAAATATTTCTCCTGGCAGGGTCACCCATGGCGGACAAGTCAAAGGATAAAGGCCAGATTAAGTTTAATCTGTATCAGTGACTAAGAAGGGAACAACTGAGAACATCCAAAATAATCAACCCAGGCCATTTTTCGGGTAGTTTGAGCTCACAGAGAATGGAATGTCATCGATCTAGGAGGAGGACTCTGAATAAAAATAAAAAATATGGTTGAACAGGACTTGTAAGCCTCGGCTAGCAACCTGTCTAGAGAAGGACACTTAAATAAAACCATCAATGTCTTGTGGACATATTTTTTTTGGAAGAGTAAAGGCGAAGAAAAATCATTTGAATTGAAAAAGCCAGCTAAAGACAGTCACTGAACCAAAAGATACTCATAGACCAGCCAGATGTAACTGCCAAATCTGATAACTGACGTGCACCTACTCCCTTCAATCATGGGGAATGAAAAAGAAGAATGAAATATCTAAGATTTATCTATTCAAGATTTTAAGCTAATTATGATGCGCAAAATTACAAATTGCAAAGACCAATTTAATATGTTATAGTTATTAACTTTATTTTGTTAATGCTATGGGGATATTACACTCCTAATGAATTGTAACAGAAATTATAGGGTCGAATTCTAATATTTGTACGTTTGTGTAAAAATATATAATAAATACATAAAAATTTTAACCTCGGAAGTATTATTGAGAGTCTAACTGAACAGACAGGTTCTCTTACTGACCTACATTGTTAGTTGCCATATCAAAGTCAGTACAGAAAGAATATTGTTTCATGATGGTATCAATATTCAGGCCTGCCATTTCCAGATTGCGATTATTTTTAAACCAAGTTTTTAAAGTAAAAAGTGATTTTAAATATTGGGAAGAGGGGGAGAGGTGCTCAAAAATGGATATACAACCAAATAGAACATACTACATCAATTCCTGGGCATTTTGTGCTCTCACCATACCCAGATGTAAAATGAGTATCTGGCCATTAACAACGTTGTCTCTGTCCGGAAATTTGGAATATTGACTAAATGGCGTCATATGTCGTCCTACATGTTAAAGTGGCTAGGGACCCCCAGTAAAGTACTTTGAGCATGTGGATGTTGCACTATATATATATATCAATATAAAAGCTCAAGTTGTTTATTTTCTACTACTTCTTCTATTACTACTATTACTACTACTACTACTACTACTACTACTACTACTACTACTACTACTACTACTACTACTACAACGACCACTACTACTACTACTACTACTACTACAACGACCACTACTACTACTACTACTACTACTACTACTACTACTACTACTACTACTACCACATTTATTTCATTGGAATCTGCATATTGCCAAAACTCTTAAAGTCGACTTTTGCATAAAGTCATAACCTGTTGTTGGTCCCAAATTTTCTAGTCTTTTTCTACTCGATATGTTCCATTGATGATGGTTAAAGTCAACCAATCTATCTGATCCAGTAGTGTTGGCTTTATCAGGATTTCTCTGTACTGTTAGTTTTTTTACAAGAATGTTATACCCTTTTGCATTAGCACATTGATTGATTGATTTATTTATTTTTTATCATTATCCTTTTATATCAAAGGCCTTCCATGGATGAGTTTATTGTCAATGATAATGATTCATTACCATCCGAAGCTGAAAGTGATGACTCTAACAACAACAGTACTGATGATGAAAATAATGATGATTATCTTTTTTATATCAAGACCAACAATAAGCTAGACAGAACAGAAAGAGAGGCCCGAAGGTTTGTATTTGCATTATATCAACCTGAAACTGGACCAAGTGACATGTTTCTTTCTATTTGCACAATCAGATAAAGAAATTATGAAATGTGATAATATGAAACATTCAGAAAAAGGACTCAAGCTCCAAATACGAATGCATGCAAATATTTTTTTGAGAATCAACCAAATCAAAAGCCATTTATCACTACTGGAATTAGCAGTATTTATACTTTGTGTGCCAGCAAAAAGTACATTTCATTTCAACTCATCACCATTCGTGTTATTGGGAATTACAAGTACACTGATGGTGACTTTTATGCCTTGTGACTTGGAAACAGAAATAAATGGGCTTTTAGTTTGAGGTGAGGTGAACGGAATTTGTTTAAGAGAATAAAACGTGCTCCATATATAGCTCTTCTTTGTTTTATATCACAAAAGACATAATAATGCACTGCTATGCTCTTTGTACCAAATGGGGTTTGTGTCTGCAGGCTCAGTTTGCTGAGCGTCAGGTTTTACTTTGTGTTTTCCATTATTTATTTTGATAAGTCGGTGAAAAAGCAGCCCTTCAGAGCTGAAGGGTGCCTGGAGCCAGAGTTTATACCAGTGTCCTTAGTGATAAATGAACAATAGCAATTGCTTGCTACTCCTTGAATTGGAGTCTAGTCTATTTGCAAAATGCTTTCTGCCAGATTTAAGAGACCCAACTAACCAATCACTGCTGGATGGACAAGGGATTCAGAAAAAAATATATCTCATCTGCTTCTGTCACTTTGTTTGTGATGTGAGTGCTCTACCAACTGAGCTATCAGCACCTTCTATAAATCGATACTCAACCCTCATTTTTCATGCTATTTTATGACAGAAAAAAGTCATTTTATTTACATTCAGTCCACCTATTTTGATTTTCAATTCCGAAGGTCCTTGGCAAAGCTTGATAGATTCATCACTGTCACTCGTAAATAATAAAGATTTAGACACAAAAATGCATATCAAGAATTAATTTTTCAAACAATATGACATTAAAAAGAGTTATTGTTTTTGATAGTCCTGCCCGTTTTCAGACATGGCAGATTTAGCAGACAGTACGGGCAGATTGCTGGGTATTTAGATGGAATCTGTTGTTCATAGAAAAGGGTATTTGTATTATACTAGTTTGCTGTGAGAAATTCTGTTCCACTGAAATGGTAGACATGTATTAAGGCAGCGAGATCTTATACAATCTGTGCTCTATTTATGTAAAACATTTACATAATTATCACAAATAGCAGGTCAATTTCTGAAACGTATATATCTATGTCTAACTTTAAGCCACCATTTTGTATGTTTTCTCATTAATTTTATTTTTATTTCCTCCTTTCAGAAAACCTGAAGAGAAGACATATGTTTATTACAATTCCAGCTCATCAGAATCTAATCATGAATCTGATTTAGATTTGTCAGATTTTATTGAAAATGATGAGAATCCTCAACAAGAAACAAGGAAAAAACGGTTAGATTTGGCACAAAGTACAAACAATGAAGAGAATGAGAGGAGCAATGAAAGTTCAGTAGAAAGTCCTGGTTTTGTCAAAACCATTTCCACAGGTTGGAGTGAGGAAGGCATAGATATAGATACAAAGAAAAAGGTCAACAAAACTGGAAGGAAATTGAATTTATTAACACCAAAACAAACACATTTGGTGACCCCTTCTAAGTCCAAAGTCCCTGGCAAGAAAGACAAAGGTGAAGTAGAAGCATGTCCCTCAGGGAAGAAGAAGCTGCTGGCGAAAAGCTTTATTCCATCTTGGAGCAGCAGTGGAAGTGATGATGATTTTGTTGTGAAAGAAAAGGACACGCCATCTCGATTCCCCCCAGTTTCACCAAAAATGACGAGCTTCAAAACTCCAAAGCCTGCTTCCAAATCAACCTCCCAATTTGAGACGCCTATTAACAGAAAAGGTAGTTTCTACAACACACTGTTTGTTTTGTCATTTAAAAAAAATCTGTTCTCACTTTCTGTTTTAATTTGCTCTGAATTTTTTTAAAGTGAAAATCAATCACAAATGATGTTTTTAAAAAATCTGTGTTGTCTTGATTCCAGTCATAATATTTATAAATCTTAAATTATTTTTGCAATTTTTATTCGTTCATTGATTTATTTCATAAGTGTTTCATAGACAATAAAATGAAATTACGATAACCAGATGAGATAAAATCTTACAGAAAAAATGTTAAGACTTCTACCTTGCTCATTATAAAGAAATTTTGTTCTTTTTTTTTTTTTTGTTCTTTTTTTTTTTGTTTTTCACTTCATGTAACTAGTTTACTATCCCATAAGTCTCCTCACATTATGATTTTAATCAATTGCTTCAAAATGCAGGCCCTCAAACTCATCCATGGACAGCCCCTAAAGGTTTCAATCACCCTTCCAGATCAAACTTTGAAGACGATGACAACACCTTCTTTCTAAAATCCCTTTCTGCCAATTTTGTGGAGTACAGGCGTCACCCAGAGGCAGCCAGGTAATAATGACATGTAAACAGTTGTCTTATCATTCCTATAACTTGCACGTTGAAAAAAAAAAAGATTTCAGTCAGTGTGCGTATGTATTATGACCTAGTATAATTTGCAGAGCTACTACTTAAATTTAATTGTTATATGCAAGTTTTTTTTTAATTGCCACATTTGTCAAAAATTCGTATTTCTTGCTCAAAACTCAGGTTTTTACATTAATTTTATTAAAAATCTATATTAGTGAAAGTCTGTTGTTTTTTCAAATCCATAAATGTCATGTCATGTAGTTCCATATCTGAAGCAGACGTCGGAGGTCATCTTCCGCCAAGCTGATCTATCTCTTGCCAATTCTATTAAAGCAGCGCCACCTTTCTCAGCTTCATCTGTCCAAGTTCTTATCCCTTTCAAATACGTTATTCTTTGTCTTCCTCTTATTCTTTTTCCATTCATCTTTCCAGTCAAGGCGAGTATTTCCAAACCAGGGTGGCGGATAATGTGTCCTAAAAATTCCATTTGGCGTTTGATGATTTTTGTTATCAGTGATCTTTTTCTGTTTGCCATTTCTAAAATTTCTTCATTTCTTTTCCTTTCCATCCATGACACCCTCATCATTCTTCTGTAAAACCACATTTCCACTGCCTCCAGTCTTTTAACCATGGTCTTGTTTATGGTCCAGCTCTTACAACCATATAGCAGCACAGACAGTACATAGCAATCCAGGACTTTGATTTTTGTTTTCATGCTAATATTCCTGTTTTTCATAATTGTATGCAGCTGGTTGAATGCATTCTTCGCCATACCTATTCTTTTCTTTATTTCACAATCTGATTTTCCATAATATAATGAAAGATGAAGTTAGGAACGTCATGAAAAGCATGAAAAATGGAAAAGCTGCAGGACCTGATGCCATAACAATTGAAGCCTTGACTGGCCTGGGTGAATGGGGGATTGAATTCATCACAAACCTTCTAAATCAAGTGTATGACACAGGAAAAATGCCAACTGATATGAAACGATCCATTTTTATAGCACTACCAAAAAAGCCAGGGGCAGTTGATTGTGAACAACACAGAACTATTAGCCTAATGAGCCACCTCACAAAAATTCTTTTGAAGATAATTTTACTAAGAATAAGAAATAAAATACGACCTGAAATTGGGGAGATGCAATTTGGTTTTGTTGAGGACAAGGGTACCAGAAATGGAATATTCACATTATCAATGCTGATGGAAAGATGTATTGAAGTAAATAAAGATCTGTATATGTGTTTCATCGACTATTCAAAAGCCTTTGATAAAGTACAACACGAAAAACTATTCAAAATTCTATCATCCTTGGACATTGATGGTAAAGATTTAAGAATATTACGGAATTTGTACTGGGAACAAGAAGCAGCAATGCGTGTTGACAATGAACTAAGCAGTTTTACACCTATTAGAAGAGGAGTTAGGCAGGGGTGTGTTTTGTCTCCAGATTTATTCAACCTCTATAGTGAAATGATATTAAGAGATATCGAACATAAGAAGGGGGTGTGTATTGGAGGAAAGAATGTAACAAATCTGAGGTATGCAGATGATACGGTTCTACTGGCAGAATCTGAACATGAACTACAAGAATTACTGGATGTTGTAGTCAGGAGTAGTGAAAATATGGGACTGGAACTGAATATATCTAAAACAGAATGTATGACGGTATCTAAAAATAATAACCCACCAGCCTGTGTAATAACAAGCAGAGGACAAACAATACAACAAGTTGAATGTTTCAAATATTTAGGCTTCAATGTAACATCCAATGGAAAATCAGATTGTGAAATAAAGAAATCCATAAATATATATTTCAAATGATAGTACTCAACACCCATTTTGAGGTATTTTAAAGTGACAATTCATTTAAATAAGGTGAAAATTATACAAATTTTGTGTTCGCTTTATAACGTAGGTCTGATTTTGTAAATTGTGCATCAGTTCGGTACCTTTTGATAATACATATTTTACAATGTGATTTTGATGTCTGAGATTGTGTGTTTTCTAATGTTTTCTTTCTTTCTTTATATATATATATATATATTTATGAGTGTTGGTGGGTACTTGTAGGTACGAAAGTGCTCGATAATGGTGGTTAGAGCTAATATATAATGCAAATTTTCACTCACATTTATTTGGCGGAGACGACTCGTTTCTGTGTTTTTTACACTTCTTCAGTCGGCGTAATCCATTGTAATGTCCGTAGAAAAGTTCTTACTCCAAACTAAAGTTGTTTCGTTGTGTAGTGGTGATTAGTGTTGATGTGTATTGTGATGTGCTCTCATGTTTATATTATGAGTGTGTGTGTGTATGTGTGTGTGTGTGTGTATGTGTGTGTGTGTGCGTGTAGGTGTGTTGTGTGTATATGTGTGTGTGATATTGTAGTGGAATGTGGTTGCGGCGGGGGGGGGGGGGGGGGGGGGGGGGGGGGGGGGGGGGGGGGAGAGGGGGAGGAGGGGTATAATGGGGTCGGGAGGGGGGGTTATTTGGCCTTTTGCGTTTTGAGCTTGAATTTGTTAGAGTGTCTGCACATTGTCATCAGTTCAGATCTTTTGTTTAAGGTGCTATTGTTTCTGTAGTTGTGTAGTAAAAACTCCAGTTTCTCTGTCAGGCATAAATTGCATTTTCTAGCACCGCATCTGTAGGGGCTGCTTTGCTTGACGACCTCCCAGGTTATTGTTGGTGTTTTTTGTGTGTTTATTTGTTCCCAATAGTGCATTGCTAATTTGGTGCTTTTTGCTTTGCTTTCATGTGTTATGGAGGCTTTGTGGTTGTTGTATCGTGTTTTGAATGGGGGTTCTGTGCTGCCGATGTATTGTGCTGCGGTGTTATCAGTGGTTATGGTGTCTTTGTAGACTATGGCGCTTTTTTGGCAGTTTCCTTTAAGAGGGCAATTGTCTTTCTTTCTGCAGTTACAGTTGTCTTTATTTGTATTGGTGTTGTTGGGTTCGGATATGATTTGTCTGTTGTGGTTGGTAATGATCTGTTTCATGTTTTGTGCACAGCTGTGCACTAGAAAGTAACCTACACCAAGTCGATTTCCTGGACACAACCCTCTGCCTCAAAACTAACACGTATAGACCATACAAGAAACCCAACAGCGCCCCATTGTACATCCACAAACACTCCAACCACCCACCTACGATAATAAAACAAATACCCACCATGATAGAACAACGGCTAAACAACCTCTCTTCAAATGAAAACATATTCAACGAAACAAAACAAGACTACGAAATGGCACTCAAACAGAGCGGACACACCTCAACACTGAAATACAAAAATTTAACACACGCCACAACACCAAAACAAAACAAAAAGGAATATAATATGGTTCAACCCGCCGTTCAACAACGCAATCACTTCAAATATCGGCAAGCAGTTCCTTGCACTCATCGATAAACACTTCCCGAAGAACCACCGTCTGCACAAAATAATCAACAGAAACAACGTCAAGATAAGCTACAGCTGTGCACAAAAGATGAAACAGATCATTACCAACCACAACAGACAAATCATATCGGAACCCAACAACACCAATACAAATAAAGACAACTGTAACTGCAGAAAGAAAGACAATTGCCCTCTTAAAGGAAACTGACATAAAAAAGCGCCATAGTCTACAAAGCCACCATAACCACTGATAACACCGCAGCACAATACATCGGCAGCACAGAACCCCCATTCAAAACACGATACAACAACCACAAAGCCTCCATAACACATGAAAGCAAAGCAAAAAGCACCAAATTAGCAATGCACTATTGGGAACAAATAAACACACAAAAAACACCAACAATAACCTGGGAGGTCGTCAAGCAAAGCAGCCCCTGCAGATGCGGTGCTAGAAAATGCAATTTATGCCTGACAGAGAAACTGGAGATTTTACTACACAACTACAGAAACAATAAGATCTGAACTGATGACAATGTGCAGACACTCTAACAAATTCAAGCTCAAAACGCAAAAGGCCAAATAACCCTCCCCCCCCCCCCTTCCCCCCCCCCCCTCCCGACCCCATTATACCCCTCCTCCCCCTCTCTCCCCCCCCCCCGCCGCAACCACACTCCACACAATATCACACACACATGTACACACAGCACACCTACATGCACAGACACACATACACACACACACACACACACACACTCATAATATAAACATGAGAGCACATCACAATACACATCAACACTAATCACCACTACACAATGAAACAACTTTAGTTTGGAGTAAGAACTTTTCTACGGACATTACAATGGATTACGCCGACTGAAGAAGTGTAAAAAACACAGAAACGAGTCGTCTTCGCCAAATAAATGTGAGTGAAAATTTGCATTATATATATATATATTTTTTATTTTTATTTTTTTTTTTTTTTTTTTTTTTTTAATATATTAAAAATAGAAATGCAATTGAGCTAAATGGCTGCTGTGATGTGTGGCTAAACAATATGACTGTTGTAAAAACATTTTTTCTGACCCCCTGTCTATCTATCAGTGGCCTGGTAGCTGGTTGTAGATCTGGCAGATAGTGCCATATGATTGATTTGAAAGCAAGTAACTGTTTCTACCTTTTTAACGCTACAGAAATCTGGATAGCTTGGTTTTAAAATCATCTGTACAATGGTATTTGGTTTATAGAAACACCTGATGCTGTTCCACAATCGGTCCCACACTCTTTTACACTAACAAAGTTGCTCTCTAAACATGTCACTCTGAAGTTTAATATCTGATACTCTGCATCAGCTGACATTTACTAGCAACATCAACAAGTAGATTTCATTTTCTTTGATTAAAGTTTGTTCACTGTCATTAAGTGTCCTCTCTTGCTATTTTGGAATTCAGGAATTTTCTTCTCAAACTCTAGATCATTTCTCCACCCCTCATCATGATTTTACCCATTCAGCCCCTTCCAGCCCCTTCCAGCCCCCCTTCCCCCTCCACACATACACACACACTCTCTCTCTCTATCTATCTATCTCTCTCTCTCTCTCTCTCTCTCTCTCTCTCTCTCTCTCCCTCTCTCTCTCGCTCTCTCTCTCTCCTCTCTCTCTCTCTCTCTCTCTCTCTCTCTCTCTCTCTCTCTCTCTCTCTCTCTCTCTCTCTCTCTCTCTCTCTCTCTCTCTCTCTGTGACACGTCCTAACTCTGCATCTGACTTAAAAGATGGCTTGCAAGGATTCTTTCTGCTGGACAAAGGGAAGTCATTCACAATGTGCTTTTGATTGAAATAGACTGTCTCCCTCTCTGTTGTAAAAAGTCCTTCTCTGGTTTCCAGTAACACCAGCAGATTCCGATAACAATGTATGCACAAGGCTATGCTATATCACATTACTCCTTGGTCTCCACGTTTTGGTGTATCTGTTTAGAAATTCATTAACTTTACAGGCTCTCCTATCATTTTTAGTAATTCCAGATTTAATGGCTGAAATATTTTGTGTGGCTCACAGTATTGTTAGTTTATGGATAATGATAAAGCCATTGACATATATCTGAATTTTTGAAACGTCTCTGATTTTTTTTTACGCTGATTAATCTACAGATTTGTGAAGAGTTTCAAGTCTCTGAAAGAAGAGCTGACAAAGAAGCTATTTGTTGTCTTTAATGAAACAGTCTTTGAATCAAAGGTATGTTGTATTTATAGCCACACGAAGGTAATCAGCTGGGGAAATATTAATTAAAACAAAAATTATGTCACTTTTTTTTTTCACAAAAGATGTAAACTTGACCAAATACATTCACATCTCCATAATCAGTAAATCTGTAACCTTGAAAACTGGAATGTGGATATTTAGAAATACAGCCTTTTTTCAAGATGAATTAATAGAAAATAGATTGGCTTCCAAGTATGTATTTTTTTTTTATTGCAACAAATCATATCTGTCTCGTTACAAAAATAGTGGGCAAGATGAGTTACCTTTATGGGCTAAAAATCTAATCAAAAGACACAGGCCGTTTTTAAAAAATTGGATTTACACCTGCTTAAGTATTGCACTTTAAAATCCTCAGATTCCAGCCTCTATAGAATTAGAATGGAGTGCCAGATACAGGAAGACCGCTGGTACTTTCTCTTATAAACGTAGCAATCCCAATATGGCCAAAATAACCCTGTCTGTCAAAGTCTGTGACAGACCAGGTGAGTAGTTATTCAATAGCTGATATATATTCAAAATGTTCATGTTTGAATACTCTTTACTTTGATCCTCGGACACCAATATTATTGTTCTTCATTTGGGACTGAATCATTCCTAAATATATTATGTATGTTTATCTTCTGTTATAGAAACATTGAATTCATGACAAATCATTTTTATTACCATTTAATAGCCATCGCAGTCATGAGACATTGCTCTGAAATTGAGTTAACTGAGTTGTACATTCTCAGTGCAGAATAGCATCAACAGTGTTGAGAGATATTTCTGCAAATTTTGAACAAAGACAGGAAACATCTTTTGAATAAGCAAAAAAACATTTTTGTAAGTCAATAATTCAACTGCAGTTCATGAGACAATCAAGTACATTTGATTTTCATCTCTTCATTATTTTTTTTATTTTTGGGGAGTGGGGTGGGATGGAATTGTTTTCTTAAAAAGAGATCTTGCATTTGTATTTCAGAGAGAGTAAGGGACACTTTGGCACATGAGTTGTGTCATGCTGCTGTCAGGATTATCAATGGAGTGAATGAAAGTCATGGCCCTGTTTGGAAGTCATGGTAGGTTTGCAGTTAATTCTATTCGCCAGTTTTCAGACAAGCGTCTTATACATATGTAATTACTATTCAGATTTTTTAAAGCCAAAGTTGACCAAATTCTGATTTTTTCCACCACTCTCGGATTTTTGAACACATTTTTTCTGTGGGGAATGGTTGAAAATAATATTATGTGACCAAAGTTAATTTTGTAAAATCAATTTTAAATTGACATTTTATAGTAATAGGAGAAGAAATTGTGCCTTGTTATATTGATACAAATTATTTTCTTGAAATTCGTTTTTTTCCACAACAAATAAACATACTTTTATTTATTATATTGCCTAAGGCTGTTCTGACAATTTCAATCTCGACACATTTTGAAAATAATGGCTTAAGACAAGCTTATCTGTGTTTATCGATATCTTGAATTACAAGTTAAAATTCTGAAGCATTTCTATTTCTGTCTTATGTTGTTTGAGGTTTAGTGGTTTTATATAAGCTTAACTGCCATTCTTAGTAATTTGTTTAATTAATCACCTATTGATATATGTAAATCTGATTGCCATGGACAAAATGTCACCTGTATAATGTCGTGGTGACAAAATAGATAACAATAATATTTTATAAGATTATATGTTATCCTGAAAAATGTTTGACTCAACTACTCATTAAGCTTGACTGGACTGTAAACTTGTATAATCTATCATCAGTAAGTTGTTTTTGTTACTTCAAATTTTCTGATGGAAAAGGACACATTTCCAGTTAAGTATGTTGTTTTTCCAAACAAATTATTGAACATACATTTCGTAGCAAGCATTCATCTGTTGTAATTTCCTAAATGCTGTTTTTCCAGGGCTAGAAAAGTTAATGCAGCATTTCCCTTCATGCCGGTGGTGGCTCGTTGCCATGACTACATCATACACAGCAAGTACACATACCAGTGTGTCAATTGTAAATACAGGTAAAAATTTTAGAATGTTTCTATTTCATTGAATTAAATGATTTCGACAATGTTCATTTTACATTCAGTCAAAAACAAATTCTTTACCTCTCGATCAATGACTAAATTGAAATCTACTTCATCTTTTTCAAAGTATTATATATTTTCATACTAAAATAGGTACTTGTGGATGTTGCAGAATTTTTTTGTCTTGAAATTCGTGTTTGTTTTGATAAAGATATACAAATTGTTGTTGAGGCCTGCAGCCGTTGATATCTTTTCTAAATAATTCTAGATACTTTTGAATGTAGGTTTTTTAAAAGCCCATGTAAAAGTTTTCAATGGAGTTATAGAAAATAGAAATATACACATCTTTAAGCAGTAATTTTCTGTTTCTTTGTTCTTTGATTTTTCTGTCATCAGGATAGCCCGCCATTCTAAGTCACTGGACACTGAGAAGAAAGTGTGTGGCCATTGTAAAGGGGATTTCCAGGTATTTCTGACCTCAGAGCTCAACTCATCCTCATTTGACAGTTCAGCAGCAGCAACGCCCAAAACTCCACGAACACCCAATAAATTTGCTATGTTTGTCAAAGAGTGTTACTCTGAAGTGAAAAAGAGGAATTCTGACTTCAAGCACGGCGATATTATGAAAGAATTAAGTAAAGAGTTTGCTGAAAAGAACAAGATTCAGTAATAAATTCAGCAATATGACTTAAAGGTTGTATTCTCTCTTCCATTCAGGTTCCCACAAAGCTGAAACGTATTCAAAGGGACCTCAATACTGCTCAAGGACTTGCTTTGTAGTCATTGACCAAAGATTCATATGAGAAATCTTTTTTTTTAAATGAAAAAGTCAAGTCCATTTGGTACAATATCGTTTTTCTTTTATAAATGTCAATGCAGTATTCTGACAGATTTCATAATGTCTGTAAGCAGTCAAATGCTAGATATCATAGCAATGAAGAATAAAAAACAGACTGTTTCCTACAGATAGGTACCATTGAAACTTGAAAATTTTGGTTGAGTTGAAATTGTTAAGGGTAGAGCATCTAGCTATGATTTGATAAACCACTAATGCAGGCTCATAACATTTGAAGTACTCTGTAGTTTGTCGTAAAAGCTAGTACTTGATATAAGCATAGAGTTCTCTGAAGTCAAAAGGTTGATGTGTAAGTATTAGAATTACTAGTTATTTAGTAAAAAAAAAGTCTAGACGATGAATAGAAGTGAGGACGCCAGTGTTTGTCTCCTTGAGGAATAATAATTGGTAGGCTGATATAGGAGGGTCCTTTTCTCAAAGGCATTCTTTGTTCAGTTTTTTGATAAGCGAATAGAACCTACTATCTACTACATTTATTTGAAATATTTGAAGTCAGATTTTATTTTTGTTCTCTTAGAAGTGAAACAGGTCTCAGGGGTTTATTGATAAAACAATCTCAATATCGAATTTGTTCACTGTGCACCGGATGAAGAAAATTTTATCTAATTTTTTAATAATAATAATTACAATCATTCTTGTTTTTGTTTTTCTTTTTATTCCAGTTTTAGAGATTCAATAAAAGCATATCAATTAATATTGATCTCTATCAAATTTCATGATCAAGACTTTATTACTAGACCATCACTCAAAATTATCATTGATCCCCCCTGAAAATTGTTGTTGGAGTGACAATGATTTTGATTTTTTTGTTTGGGAATTATATCATTTCAGAATGTAGGGAGTTGTCCACCAGAGACATGAGCTGTTGTATATCACAATATCCACTAAATGTACTCAAAGGCTGTACAAGTGGTTTGGGGTCTTTTGAGCTCCCGCAGACGGTAGAGAGATAAACCTTGCTGTGTCTTCTATCCCACTATATCTGATTTCCTTTTCCAGGTTGCTTTTTATATTTGTCTTTGAGTGAGATTACTTGTTTGTTTGTTTTTTGTCCTTTTTCTCTGGCCAGAGTCCTTGGTTGAGAGGGAAACGCCAAATGCATAGTGTATTGGTTTTGGGAGATGTGTTTTGAATATATCCTGTAAACATTTGAGTGTGCTTTTCTTTGTGGGATCCTGGTGGTCCTCTTGATGGGAACCTGTGCATGTGTCTGAATGGGACTTTAGGTGATCTCAAACCAAACACATTGAAAGTTTACTCTTGGATTATTCCCAATTCGATTCACTTCCCTTTGTCTTACTTTTCCCAAGTGCTTTAAATTGAAAATCTAGAATTTTTTTGAATTTTTTTTATTTTTTTTTTTTTGGGGGGGGGGGGGGGGGGGTTATCCCATCTTTTTCTTACTGGTGCTGAAATGACATAAAAGTGTGACTGCTCCATCCCAAAATCTAAATACAATTTTTTTTTTTAATGGATTCCCAAGCCAACTGCAGAATAAACATGATATGTAGAATGTAATATAACATCTATATTTTTTTTACAAAGACGGTTTGGTTATAAAGCAGGCACTCATTTTAATCTGATTGCTATGGGAGAATGTGGTGAGTAAAGAGTCTTTTCAATTTTATACCATACACAGCAGGGCGACCTATAGACCTACAGTTAAGGATTTAAATATACTGAACCACAATGCCGCATCATATTTGATATTGCTCAAATCATATAAA
The DNA here is from genome assembly GCF_034508935.2 of Berghia stephanieae. Taxonomy (NCBI): domain Eukaryota; kingdom Metazoa; phylum Mollusca; class Gastropoda; order Nudibranchia; family Aeolidiidae; genus Berghia; species Berghia stephanieae. The sequence continues at coordinate 58,574,342 of NC_088363.1, read as the reverse complement.
TTTTATTTGATAAATGGTCTTCTTGTGAACTATTATTATTATTATTATTATTATTATTATTATTATTATTATTATTATTATTATTATTATTATTATTATTATTATTATTATAACACAACTAATTATAATAATAATAATGATGATACTTTTTAGAAAATAATGATAATTAACAATAGGACGACATAAAGCTTCAACTCCCGTTGAAAAGAAGTCATTTGATTTTGCATATGACGACTTGAGTTGTTGTTTTTCTGGGGTATTTTTTTACATGATATACTTTCATGGGTTTTGAGTTTCTTTTTATTTATTTTTTTTTTGTATCTTTACTCATAATACTATCGTTTGTGAGAGGAGATAGAGAATGAATGATCATGCAGATAATGTATGTTTCGGTAGTCAAGCAGTTCAGAGGTATTATAATTCATGATATGTTTTGTTTGTTTTTCTTTTGTTTTTGTCTCGTGGTGTTTTTTTTTTTGTTTTTTTCGTATTTTAATATATATTTGAATTAACTTCGATATCCTTAACAACTAAAGGTTTTGTAGTTATTAAATTTGAATAAACCTGAATAGGGGAATCGTTTTGTTACAAATACCCTTCACAGTTATTATTTTTGTCTTGTCATTGTCACTGTTCATTATCATTAATTTGTTCTAAGACGGGCAAACAGATAAATGTGGGCGGAGTGCGAGTCTCAGCACCCAAAGACTTCAAATACGGCCAGCCAAGTGACAAACCAGTACAAGGTCGGTTAGCGTTTAAACAGCCTTCGGCTTGATAACTGTCACAGCAAGTCATGAGAGAGGGCGAGTCATTGTAGTATGGAGGCATCGCTGGCGTAATGTTGCGAGGCGAGTTTCACAAGCCGCATATCTTCTCGAATTCGAATGGCATAGTATTGTGTAGTAGTATTTTGGGGCATTGATTTGTTTTCCGAGTTACCTGAATTCCTGTTATTATTGATTCTTGGGCCGGTGTGTGTGTGTTATTCTTCAACGGGGTAGGTTTTAATTGAAGTATTAATTCCTTATAATATTTGTCTATTGATGCTATGCGTTTAGGTAAAATACAACATCTGCCAGACGAATACGTATAACGATAATAATACATATAACCCAATACTATCTGTAACCTTGAGCGTTTTTAGACTGATTAATATAATTAAGTGGGAACTTGTTATCCAAATGGCTGTCTACAAATAAATGCAGAGTTGAGTGACGTCAACTTGGTTCCGTCTATTACTAATACTTGCTTGTCAAATCGCCTAACGCCTTTCACACAACAAAAGGCATTGCTTGCTGCTTATTGCCATCAATTGTATTTTATAGTATATATATGTAATTCTACTTGTCCATTAACATTAGTTATTGCGTGCGCTTGGTGGGACTACATCATGTGGATCCTCTTCTATCATCCCATATCTGCTGGGGTTTTTTTTGGTGGGATGTCCTGTCTTTTCACTGGAACGAGTTTTTGCCTAGACCCTGGCTCCGTTCCTTACCAAGAGGGAGGCATCTAGATGTTTTTGTTGGGGGGGGGGGGGGGTTGTGTTCCAGTGAGATTCTACCACTGCTGCTGCTGTTATTACCTATCTATGTTTTTCGATCCATTTGCTTGGAGGGGAATTAACAAACTGCCATCAATCTCTCCCTAAAACTGACTGACGTTTGTTTACCTTTGAGATCATTAAGAACCTTGATGTCGCTACGATGAAAGCTTATGAAAATATCAGCCTTTGACAAATGAATAGTAAAAGAACCCGTTATCCTACTGACCCAGTGAATTGTCTGTTTTGGTCAGTGGGAGATGATGTTGGGACGTTGTCGTTGTAGTTGTAGTAGATTGTAATCAAATGTTGGATGGAGTATTTCAACCCCTCATGGTGGGATGGGGAAGTCAGCTTTTGCTGTCTAGGCTATCCCCCATTAACCTGATTTCTTGCTCAATGTGGCTTTCTATCCTTGCTCAGGAATGCGATTACAGAACGCGCTGGATTCTAAACAGTGATTAGGTAGCTGTGTCTGATGGATATGAGGAAAAAGTACTGTACGATTGACTAGCGTCCTGTCCAATAGGTAGTTAGTAATTTTTGCTTATAAACTCCGGCTCCATGGTTCCTATGGTTTCGAGGGACTCGTTTTGTAAGCACAGACAAATCGGATGTAATCTGACAATCCTGTTATCTGTTATTTTCTACAGGCAATGAAATGGCCTCAACGTGAGGCACGCGTCTTACAATAATCCCTAAAAAACAGACAGGCTTTCAATCTGCTGGCTTTGCATTCTGGTCGTAAACCGGGGGGGGGGGGGGGGGGGGGATCCTTCGATTGACCTGACATCAGCAGAGTGGCGGCAATGTAATCCTCCCACCCACCCCCATCGCCAATCACAATTAATTATTGAAGGGATCGATCAGTGTACTACAGTACTCTGATGAAACGATTTTTGTTTTATTTTGACCCAAAAGCGTACTGCAAATATCTATCGATTGGAATGATCCTCAACGTGTCAAAAAATCTCAATTCTGACACTTCTTCAAATTGCCACCCCTTCCCCCCCCCCCCCAATCCTTTCCCCTCAAAAAAAAAAAGAAAGAAAAACAACAAAAATTTCTTTTAGTCTCGGGTTTGAGACTATGTGCACATATTTGCAGTTCTTGTGACCCAAATTGCAATGGGCTTATTGTTGTAATGGAAATACTCTCAATCAACGCAAGATATCTTCCATTGTCACAATGTTAAATAAAAACCCATAATTGCGCTCGGTTCTGAGACCTGCAAATACACTCCAGCACGGTTTCCTCGAACTCATTCGAATGTCCAGAATTGTTTCCTTATTATTCTTTGTTATCATTCCATTCCTCCCTCGAACACGGTTTCCTCGAACTAATTTCACCCAGCCAACGTAAGAAAAATTAATTAACTGTTTTGTTTGTTTTTTTTTATGCGCCCGGTGATTTCGATCACTGATGATTGTGATATTGACCGTTACTTCTGTGTGGATCTGTCTACAGGGATGTAGACTGCATGTGTGTGTGTGTGTGTGTGCAGTATGATATACAAGCAGACACTCACACACTCCATCGCCGTTACGCATAGAAGGCACCTCTCTGCTTTTTTTTTAAAAACCACTTCGCCATTATTTCCAATTCCAATGCCACGCGCCATGATTATGATTGGCTATCACGATAAATGAATGTTGTAATACAGTAATTCCCCCCCCCCCCCCCACCACCACCACCACAAAACACACACAAACACAAACACCAACTCCTTGTAACATATCAATAAGGTAAATAATAATAAAGTTCTCTTTATTCATCCTCAAGTAGAAATATGTCTTGGGGTCTATTTCAAGGGAAGACTGGAATAACCCAGGTATCAGCCATAGCACAGGGCCACTAATTGAGCTACGGTGAGGTGGCTTGTTGAAGGTCCCATGATGCTGTGGATATTCGAACTAGGTATCTTTTGGGTATGAAGCAAAGACCATACCGCTGTCCCCTTCCTCCCCATCGAATGCAATGGCAATGTACGGTTTCCTCGAACGTTTTTGCTTGTCCCGAGGAGACCGTGCTGGAGTGTATGTGCCCTCAGGTTTGAAATATTTGATCGATATTTAAAGTAAACGTTTTCGGGCCAAAATAAAGACGGTGTTTTCTCAAATTACGGCTATATTTGAACAGAGTCGAACTACCACTAAACATTGAATGCAATAACTGTCAGCTTTGAAATATCACCGAACGTGTTTTAAAGCAGAGAATGACACTAGAACTATCAAGTCTCCATATCATTTATCAGTTTTAATTGTCCCGCTGACTTCTAGGGCGTGACAAATATATTACCGTCTTATGACCCTTGAAAATAAATACTAGTGATATGGGTTATACTGATATTTGATAGGCGTATCGTAATGTATTGTTGGAACGGATAGGAAAAATTATTTAGAAAAAAAGAACACCTTTATTCATCGTCAAGGGAAATGTTTCTGAAGGGTCTGTATCTCAATGAAAGACAAGACATAACCAATCGTCAGTTGCAATGCCGCGTCACAAAGTCAGCAACAATAAGGGCTAAGTTATTTGCTCAAGAAATGAAGGCCAAAACCAGGTCCTGCGGGTTAAGTGCAATGCCTTATCCATTCAGTCGTTTCTCTCTCCTTTGAAGTTTAAGGGATCTTCCAATGGCGTTTTACCAAGGGTGCTTTGTCCAAGTTTTGTTTAGTTTTTACCAAACCAACCAGAATGCTGAAATTGGAATATAACTTGATATATTGCTGATTCGAAGTCACGAAACATTATGAGAAAAAAAACGCGGTTACTGCCATTGTGACTTCTCTCAAAATGTCCTCATGTAGCCTACCTGTATCACCCGTAAAAGGTTTTTGTTGTGATTGTTACAATAACCTCTTGCAACAAATCGATGCAAATCATGACACCCTGTGTCATGTAATATAATACAATTCTAACGAAATATATCAAATAACCAGCAATATCTGATGATAAAAAGGAAATGTGATTGCTGTGTATAATTAATTCTGTTTTCGTTTTGTTTTGTTTTTTTTTTTCTATTTTGTTTTCAATGTTTATTCCTCTAGATAAGCCATAAAACGGTGATTATTTTGAGCGATGCTAAAATGATAGGAGACATCGCAAGTGTCATAAAGCATTTTTTTAAACTAACATAGATATCCAAGTCTCTACGTGAAAATGGAATCAATTGCAAATAGTCAAATAGTCATGGATGCATCACAAAATGATTATGCTTTCTATAAATGGCCACTGGGATAAGTTGATATGGCCGAGTGGCTAAAACATAAAATACATTATATCGATCCTGTATAGGCTAGAGTCACTTCATGCATTTCATTTCTATTTATGTTTGGAAGAATTCCATAATGATTTGTTCTCTTGGAAAACGTAAAAGAGTTGTATTCACCCCAAGCTTGCTTGGTTATTTAATGTGTGCTCTCTTGATAAACTTGCCACCCAATGACAACTTTATGTGCTTATTCACATGCTCTCACGGGTTCTCTTTTATTCTATTAGTTTCAAACATGATCTGAAGAAGGATTTTGCGTCGCGATAAAGTGACGAATATGTGATTATTTCGATTTTGTCGGAGGTAGATATGTCTAGCTTCCAGTCTTCCGCTACATGAACAAGTGGTTATTGCTTTGATGTGAACTGACGACTTCAATGTATAGAAATAAGGAGATTTTTGACAAATTAAAGTGGCAATGCAATGACACACACACACACACTCACTCTCTCACACACACACACTCAGAGAGAGGTGGGGGGGGGGGGGATGAATAGAGAAACTTGCACCCCACCCACACCCACACCCCTGTCACAACATGCCTTATCTCAGCACGTCAATGTCAAAATGCCATCACACGCATTACTAAGTATACAAATCTTACGCGTTTCCTTTCCATTCTTTGCAAGCTCTCGCCCCTTTACATACTGGGTTTGATTTTAGTCTCGTTTAATACTAAAATCGTCCCAGTCCGATGACAGAGATGCGAAAGGCTCATAGTCAAATAATTCAAATTAACACTTAAGATGGCAGTAGCAGTTTATTTAATGAATGCAGAGTCTTAACGCAACTAATCAGCGATTGCATGGCGAAGACCTTTAGGTTGGCAGGCAAACCAGTTAAATAAACGGAAGAAAACTATTATTCGAAAGACATTTCAAGTCAGCCGTTAAAGAGTTAAATATGTAAATCTAAGACCAAACACGATGGACCGGATATCTTTAAGGAAAATACAAACATCTAATCTCATTACTCAGTCGGGGCATGTCTATCCGTCGTGTTGTCAATGTGTGTTAGTAAACGAACCCATTGAAGCATGGAAGAGGGTATATTATCTGAATTATCGAAATGACAGGCCTAAAAGGAATGGTGTTGGGATTCTCATTTTTTGGAAATGGAGCGGGGCGTTTCGCCTACTTCATTGTCTTCAAATAGCTATAAAAATAAATGCAAGGTCTGCTACACTTGCTTGCATTGAACTGTTGGGAAAGTAACCTGTACACGTTATTTAGGTATCGTTTTACTGAGTTTCTGTGTAAGTGTGTGTAATGAATAAGATAAGTATTTTTACAATTGTGTGTTTTTTATTTTATTTTATGTTTTTTGGTAATGTAGCTTATGACTTGATTCATGTATTTGGCATACTTTAAAGTCATCATTTTTTTCATAACCATCCAACGATCACATCAAAAGCGCCACACAAGGATCGTGGATTCAAAAGATAATGTCCTCACGTTGATATTCTTGAATTATATAATTACAACGAGTTTAATTTATAGATGCAGTTGCTTAGAACAAAAACAACAAACAAAAAAACATAATGCGTACCTCAACAACCACTTATCCTTTTCCTATTTTCTTTGGACTTAGTCGTAGTCATCTAAGATCTTGATGGACTTAGTGTATATGTATGGTCTGTGTCTATTTGGTTTCCGCATTTCCACATTATTTGTCATTAGGCTCACCGAGATCTCTTGATGGATAGTTAAAGTTAAAGGGATTTTAAAGATACAATTTTGATGGACATATAGGTAGATATATAGAGAGAGATAAATACATTGATATATATATATATATATATATATATATATATATTATATATTTTATATATTATATTGTGTATGTACGAGAAATATTTATATATATATATATATATATATGTACGTATATTTTATTATATAAATATTTATATATATATATATATATATATATATATATATATATATATATATATATATATATATATATATATATAGGCCAGTAGGTAGATAGATTTATATAGATAAATTAATGGAAAGAAAGATAGATATATAGATAAATATATCGATGAAAAGATAGATAGATAGAAAGATATGCAAACCGATAGATGTGTAGATCCATGGACAGACATTTAGTAAATGGAAAATTAATAAAGTGAATGAAATGAAATGTGCCCACCCATAATGAAATATGTAGATTTAGGTATGTTGTACATGAGTCACTGTTTCGGCGCGTGAGCTGTTATGACCATCTGACATTTATCTTTGAGGATTAAAACAGTCACCACATCACTCGGTTAGAGATGGGCGTTTTGTTTCATCTATAATTTATTTCTCTCTGGATACAAATTGTTCTAATAATTTCCTTTGTGTGAAGGGTGAAATATGGCGTGTGCCTTGTGAAAGTTTTTATCAGAGAGAGAGAGAGAGAGAGAGAGAGAGAGAGAGAGAGAGAGAGAGAGAGAGAGAAGAAGAAGAAGAAGAAGAAGAAGGCGGGGGGGGGGGGGGGGGTATTTGTGTGAGCGTGTATGTGTGTGTTTGAGAGTGTTTGTGTGATGGGTGTATAGATCATTAGAGTGGGAGAGGGTTGACAGAGTGAGATCCAGAGAGCGATAAAGTAACAACTACTTTTGACAAACTAAAGGTAGATTTAGAGGGGATGAGAGAAAAAGGCAGGGAAAGTTAGAGAAGTAAAATTCTTGTGAAACATTGAAAATTGAACACGATAATGTATTGCTAGAAGACTGGGTTGTAAGATTCTATTTAAATGGTAAAATGAGACGGCGTCGAATAGAAACAATACAAAAACCGTGAACGGTTTGGTTTCTTCCTCAACGCCCCAGGCATTCTTTAGGACAAGTAGGACATTAATTTGAATTGCTATTTATTGTCTTCCTATTTTAGTCTCATTTTTAAAGTACGGATTAATAATAATAATAATATAATTATTATTATTATTATTATTATTATTATTATTATTATTATTATTATTATTATATTATATATTATTATTATATATAATGATAATAATAATAATATATAATAATAATAATAATATATTATAATATAATATAATAATAATAATATAATAATAATAATAATAATAATAATAATAATAATAATAATAATAATAATAATAATAATAATAATAATAATAATAATAATAATAATAATAATAATAATAATAATAATAATAATAATAATAATAATAATAATAATAATAATAATAATAATAATAATAATAATAATAATAATAATAATAATAATAATAATAATAATAATAATAATAATAATAATAATAATAATAATATAATAATAATAATAATAATAATAATTAATAATAATAATATAATAATATTAATAATAATAATAATAATCTATTTTAAGCGTTTATTCCCATTCCACAGCACGCCTCATTTCTTGTCATCAGTCCAGTCACTACTCTTACAGATTGTCACCTTATTCTTTCTTCAGTTTCCTGATACTGATATTCTTTATTTGTATAGCCCTTATCTTTTAAAATCGACGTTTACGTATTTGCAGGTCTGATAACCCAAATTGACATGGTCCCATTTTTGTATTGGAAATACTCTCAAACCGACACATACTATTCTCCATTACAACAATGTTAAAACGAGCCCATCATTACATCCGGTTATCAGACCTGCAAATGTGTTCACGTCGATTTAACTCCATTCATTTCTTCTTTGCTGACTAAACATCTATTTCCTCGTGTGTCATTTTTCTTTCGCCATTTGAAAAGTACACACAAAAAATCGAAGTTGCCGATACGGTATTTTGTTCGTTCTTTTCAAGTTGAAAAAGGCCTATTCCCGAAAAGTCTGGTTTTTGTATTTGTCTGTGTTTTCTTCTTTTACCCAATAAAATTGGAATCTTCACCACAATAATTTATTGGATAGTGATATAATAGTATGTGTGTAAAAAGCGTATATTATTATCTAGTGATGAGTATAGCTGCAGCTCACATAATTTGCTTTGCTACTTAACTTACAGTATTGTCTAAGACTTCTAGGTTTATGCAGTAAAACGGTATTAGGTATGGCATATAAATAAATTGTTTATTCATTTCATTTTCAACACTTAATCGTGTATAATCAGGCATAAATGATCAAAACAAATTGTAACATCGCTTAGCAATTAGGTAAACCACTCGGTTTTGTTTTCTTCGTGGTTTTTTTTTTTTTTTGTTTTGTTTAAAAGTTATTTATACCTCAAAGCTCAACATAAGATTTGTTAGACAATTTTAGGAATATAATATATAATAACATGAAATATACAATTCAGCAGAATTAGTTTTGTCCTATGTTGAAAATATCCTTTATGACACCCATTGATACAGTCTGAATACGATTCGCCCGACTGATTTGCCTATTGATAACGATAATTATCTCATTTGCTGTATGCGGATGTGCTAGTGCCATGGTTTGGTTTGTTTCGTCTTGTTGTTTTTGTTTTGTTTTTTTTGTTGTTTCTTTTTGGAGGGGGGGGGGTGTTTGTTTGTTTTTTCGGGGATTTTTTTTTTTGTTTTTTTTTTTTGGTTTTGTTTTTTTTTTATTTCATTTTTTTAATTATTTGGGGGGGGGGGGGGGTGTTGAAACATTGAATGCCGTATATCCTGATGTCAATTGTCAACACGCCCTTTTTTATATCTCAAATTATGCAAGACGAGTTTAGTTTGATAGATTCAGATCAGTAAATATAAATAGAAAACGGGCAAGACACGATACAAAATAAATGTTAAAAGGATTCGTCATCACCAACAAACATCGATCATGTGATTTTAAGTTTTAAGAAGTCGGACTGCGTTTTGAGCAACGAATTACTATGAATGCAACTTTTGTATTATGATATAACGGGAGCGACGGATGGAGCATACTATAATTTTTTCCGTTGTATCCCCTTATACCCACAGTATTTTATTTTAATGGAGATGCATATTAGAAGTATTAGGTTGAAAAAAAAAAGAGATGGGGGGGGGGATGGGGAGGGAAGGAGGAGGATATAGAGAGTTATGATTCTTCTTATTGAAACGATCTTGTTTTTCAAGTGTCTGGCACTGCTTTTACTTTTCTGTTTTTAACGTTCAATAATATATGAATGTTAACGAGTGTGTGTGTGTGTGTGTGTGGTAGGGGGGGGTGGGGGGGAGGGGGAGGAGGGTAGAAAGAAGTGGGTGAAATTTGAAGTTGAAGCAATCAAAACTTTTGAGAGAACAATAATCGGAAAGAGCATAAGATTCAAAGGAAAGCTTAATTCGACGAATAAGAACTTTACCTCGTCAATACTTAACAAAATGCGATTTAAGAAACTTTAGATGCGTTATTGATGTCAAGCCTTAAAATGCCTCGTTCTCATCACTCATCACTGCCCATCAGATAAAATACAACACATTTTGGTAACGATAACCTTTTCGTTTCTTGTCGATTCCCTTAACTTCACCCCAGTTTATTCACCATGAAATCTAACCACTTTTATTCAATGTGTATAAAATATAATATAAACTATTTTAACCGTACAACGGGCATTTCTAACTCGTTTCCTCGTAGGCCTTTGGTCAGGAGTTCAACTTTAAAGGCTCTCACTCATAATAATAATAATAATAATAATGCTGAAAACTTATATAGCGCTATAACTCCGAGACACCAGACTCGAAGCGCTTAAATTACAAATTACTTTGGCTGAAACATACTCATTTACACACACAAGCACACACACACACACACACACACAACACACATACACACACACAACACAACACACAACACAAACCAAACCTATCTTGCTTCTCATACCATCTACTAAAATCGAAACAAATATGTTTTAAGCGAACGTTTAAAAATAGACAAAGATTCTTTTTCACGAATGCTCTGCGGTAAGGCGTTCCAAATAGAGGGTCCGAAATGAGAAAAGGATCTCATTCCAGCATTTTTCCGAATTCGAGGGACAACTAGTTTTGTGGAATCACTGGCCGAACGTAAGGGGCGGGGTTTTGAATATCTTTCAATTAGTTCTGAAAGGTAGGAAGGGGCAGTACCTTCAAGACAACGATACACTAAAACACAAGCTTTGAATTTAATTCTTTTCTCAACAGGCAGCCAATGCAGGTCATGAAGTAGAGGTCCGGCAGAGTCGCACCTACGCTTCATGAATACTAGTCTGGCAGCGCTGTTTTGGACAATCTGAAGACGTTTCAGATTGTATTGCGAAACGCCAAACAACAGAGCATTACAATAATCCAATTTCGATAGTACGAGGGACACAACCAGGTGCTTGGTCACATCCTCAGATATGAACCGTCTAATGGAAGCAATCTTTTTTAGTTGGAAAAAGAGAGATCTAACCAAATTATTAACCTGATGCTCCATCGACAGTCCAGAGTCTAAGAATGTGCCAAGGTTTTTCACTTTGTCAACAATTTGAATAGAGGCATCCCCCAACTTCAAATCTGTTTCACTTTTCCACTTCCTGTTCCCCACATACAGCACCTCCGTCTTATCATCATTCAGTTTCAGTCTGTTCTCATTCATCCATTTCTTAACACTTTGGATACAATTTTTACTATTGGCTGATACTTCTTGTAAATTTCTCGTATTGGAAACGCAGTACAATTGCGTATCATCAGCGTATTGATGGTAAGACAGACCAAAACTTCTGATGATTTTAGACAGAGGGCCAACGTACAAAACAAAAAGAACGGGTCAAGTACTGAACCCTGGGGAACCCCACAATCAAGAAAGATTTCCTCCGATCTATATTCATCCACCGTAATAATCTGTTTACGATTAAACAAATATGACCTAAACCAATCAAGCGCTGCACCAGACACGCCATAAGTAATTTCAAGACGTTTGAGAAGAAGATTGTGATCAATAGTATCAAAAGCAGACGATAGGTCAAGCAAATTCAGCAAAGAACATGAACCATTGTCTATAACAGAGAGGAGATCATTAACAACCCTAACAAGTGCGGTTTCCGTCGAATGATGTTGCCTATAAGCAGACTGAAATTTTTCTTCAAGACAATTATTTTTAAGATGAGACAGTAATTGTTTCAAAACAAGCTTTTCTAAGATCTTAGAGAGAAAAGGAAGATTAGAGACAGGGCGATAGTTTTTTAAGTTCTCTTTATCGAGATCAGGTTTTTTCAAAAGGGGTTTGACATGAGCAACTTTGTAAATGTCTGGTACAGCACCTGACTGCAACGAATTATTAACAATACATGTAAATGGTGTTAAAATTACATCAATGCATTTTTTTAAAATGGCAGTATTTAAGGGGTCTAAATCACAACTTTTAGTTGGAGACGACATAATGCAATCACGTAAGTCAGCTTCAGTAATCTTTGAAAAATGTGTTAACGAATCACCATGAAACTTGTCAAATGTTGTAGGGATCGATTCAGACGAGAGTTCTTTCCTGATGGTATCCGTTTTCTCTTTAAAATATTGACCAAAGCGAGTTGGTAGATCTGCACGATCAATTAAAGATGGGAGAGCTGGTTGCGTCTGTTGTCCCAGCAGTTCCTTGGTCAAGGCAAAGAATTGTCTCGAACGTCCCACGTTTTTGAGGCTTTCTTCATAGAATTTCTTTTTGGCCCTGAAATTGACGGCTTTTGCATCATTTCTAGCCGCGATGTATCGCTTCTTATCGACAGCATCTCTGGACTTAAGCCATTTTCTTTCTGCCCGCCTCCTGGCTAATCCATTCAATTTTATTTCGGTATTATACCAGGGTGCTTGACGTCTCACTTTTACTGCTCTAGTTGTTAAGGGAGCATGCTTGTCCACCGTACCAACAATTGACTCGTGGAGACCATTCGCATCATGTTTATTTTTAACGTTATGGTCAAGGTCTTGTTTAAAAATGTTCATGTTTATATTCTTCAAATTACGGGATGTTATCATCTTTTTTACTTCGTGCTTCATTGGAAATAAAACGCAAAACACAATTAAATGATGGTCAGAGATTAATTTATCAATATTTGAGACAGGTGAAGAGAGAGAATGTTCAATGTCTGTAATGACATGATCTATTGTGTGGCCATGGTTGTTTGTAGGACCGCTTACAAGTTGAATATAGTTGTTTGTGTCAATAATCTCCCGAAATACTTTCGATTCATTTTTGTTTCCGAAATAATCAATGTTAAAATCACCCATAAAAATATTATGATTTTTGTTAATGGATTGCATAGACATAAATTCTCCGAACTCAGATAAAAAATCAATTGTTGATATTTTGTTTTGTTGGCTTGGTGGTGGGCGGTAGACACAGTGAAACGACTTTTTAAAGTTATTTTCATGAATGGCAAATCCAGCGTATTCAAAACTTCTAAAATTATCATGGTGAAATGATATCTTGTCAAAGAGTGACAAGTTGTAAATAATTGCAATTCCACCTCCTTTCCTCCCAATGCGTGGAAATGATTTAATACAAAAGCCTTCAGGTGTAATTGCTTTCATAATTGGATCATCATATGAATGATTAAGCCATGTTTCCAAGATGACAAAAATATTAATTTTATGATCTTCAATAATGTCGATTATGTCTTGAGTTTTATTACGACACGATCTAACATTTAGTAATCCAATTTTTAAACTGGTATGATCACTACGTGCAGGTTGTTGTTGTTGTTGTTGTTGTTGTTGTTGTTGTTGTTGTTGTTGTTGCTCAAGACGGTGCTGTTGCTGCGAGTTGTTGTCATGGTGGTCGTTAATTTCATACTGACTGTCACGGACAGTGTTGACATTTGACAAGGAACGATGAAGATTACTCATTGAAGTGATTAGATTGGATGGGGGACGAGTGTTGATAAATTGAAGCGAGGATCGAGGTCGTAGGGGGAGCGGGCGTGGGGTTGGCCGATGACCAATGACGGTGGTTATCGGGCGTTGTTTTCGTCTACCCCCTCTGAGTCTGTTCATAAAATTAGTATTATAAATAGATCGATGTACACGGTAGTTGTTAAAAGTTGTAAAATATAGCACAGTGAATAAAGTTTCTCATGCTTCAATATATGTAAATGTGACGACTTAATCGGGTAACTGCGACTATAACTGTCTCGGTTGTTTCAATTTATAATGTGAAGTTTGTCCAGTGACGTTTATTTGACTAGGGACATGTAATTAATTATATGATAAAGGTTGAAATATTATGAATCATAATGAAGCTTACGTGCTTTTAACTGCTTTCAATCTTAACAAGACTTTGTTCCATAATGTAACATTAATTAATTTTCTTTCCTTTCCAAATCCATTGCAGCATTTAGGTAAATCAGCAAGCGCTCCTTTACGGTAAAACACCCTGTGTGAGGATAAATTGAACAAACCAAAAAGGAATTTCAATCAACGATCTCAACCTTTTCTGCTCATCAAAATTCAATCATTATTTTTTTTTAATTATATCAATTTACCATATATCGTGACCCTATCCTTTGAACATCATGTTGAACTCATGATTAATTCACACGCAAACACATCAGAGAATTATATCACGACTATCTATTGAACTGGATGACCAGCAACATCTGTGGTAAGCTTATTCAAAAATAAAACAAACAGCCACTGGCCTTGGTAATAAGGTTGACACCAGGTGACCATCGTTGAACTCCATTAAGATAGAGATACCAACTGTCTACTATTGTCGTTATAGTGGACTGGCCAGGGAGGTCGTGTTTTTTTTTCTGTTTTGATAACCTTTGTGTGGATTTACGGATATTAACGACAAACTGCAACCATGCCTGAGGAGGAAGGTAAGTTGTGATTGCTTTTTTTTTTTTTTTAGTTGTTTTTTTTTTTTTGTTGTTTTTTTTTTTTTTTTTTGTTTTGTTTTTTTTTTTTCTTTCTTCTTTTTTTTTTTTGAAGGGGAAGTGTGATAGTGGTTGAGAATGATGAGTAGTTGAAGTACTGTAGCAGCAGCAGCAGTAATAGTAATAGTAGTAGTAGTAGTAGTAGTAGAAGTAGTAGTAGATAGTAGATAGTAGTAGTAGAGAAAAGGAGTAGTTAGTTAGTAGTAGTAGTAGTAGTATAGTAGTAGTAGTAGTAGTAGTATACAGTAGTAGTAGTAGTAGTAGTATAGTAGTAGTAGTAGTAGTAGTAGAGTAGTAGTAGTTAGTAGTATAGTAGTAGTAGTAGTAGTAGTAGTAGTAGTAGTAGTAGTAGTAGTAGAGTAGTATAGTAGTAGGAAAGGAGTAGTGTAGTAGTTAGTAGAAGTAGAGTAGTAGTAAGTAGTAGTAGTAGTAGAGTATCAGTTGTAGTAGTAGTATGTAGTAGTAGTAGTAGTAGTAGTAGTAGTAGTAGTAGTAGTAGTAGTAGTATCAGTGTAGTAGTAGTAGTAGAGGAGGAGGAGGAGGAGGAGGAGGAGGAGGAGTAGAAGTAGTGGTAGTAGTTGTTGAATTAGTAGTAGTAGTAGTAGTAGTAGTAGTAGTAGTAGTAGTAGTAGTAGTAGTAGTAGTCTAGTAGTAGACGAAGTAGTAGTAAAAGGAGTAGTAGTAGTGGTTGAACTATTAGTAGTAGAAATAGTTGTAGTAATAGTAGTAGTGGTAGTAGTAGTAGTAGTAGTAGTAGTAGTAGTAGTAGTAGTAGTAGTAGTAGTAGTAGTAGTAGTAGTTAGCAGCAGCAGCAGTAGTAGTAGTAGTGTAGTAGTAGTAGTAGTAGTAGGTAGGAATAGTAGTAGTAGTAGTAGTAGTAGTAGTAGTAGTAGTAGTAGTAGTAGCAGTAGTAGTAGTAGTAGTGTAGTAGTTAGTAGTTAGTAGTTAGTAGTAGTATGTAGTAGTAGTAGTAGTAGTAGATAGTAGTAGTAGTTAGTAGTAGTAGTAGTAGTAGTGTAGTAGTAGTAGTAGTAGTAGTAGTAGTAGTAGTAGTAGTAGTAGTAGTAGTAGTAATTCAAACAAATTAAGAAAGATCAATAGTTTATATCTAATCTCTTTTTTTTTTTTTAATTTTAATATGCAAAATATCACTTCCTCACGAACTGCTTAAAAATAAATCAGTCCTATCCAATGGTGACGAAAAGCGAATGGCATCTGATAAATAAATCACCACATGTCTACAGTTCAAAAACTCTGACTCTAATTTGTCATACAATGGATGGCTTTCTAATGAAGTCAAAGCCAAGTTTCATTCACCGCACAATCTAAGTGTTTCATGTTAAGTTTTGGTCTTTTTATCCACCAATCGCAAAGTGTTTAAAATGTCAGCCTATGAATTTTTTTTTTTTATGTTATTTGACTTGTAAAATACGATATCTATTCCATACCTATGTTTTACCCTTGTCTCACGAAGTGATATGGGATAAAAGGGGGTATACTACGAGACGATCTATATTTTTTTATTGTGGGAAAGTAGGTTAGTAAAAACCTACTTGTAATGCGGGACAATCCCTTTGCCTATAAAACCAACCAAATTACGAGTGAATTGTGACTGGTTTACTGACAGGAGGCTCAGTGTACGGTGTCTCAACCTGTCACAAAATTCAAGCAATATTAAGCGTCGTCAGTGGTCACATGGGTGACAGTGGTCGTAGAAAATTCTGGTCCCCGATGTTGTGTCTTTGTTACCCCACTCGACTCAGTTGAGAATGATACCTGGCTATAAGCAGTTTTGGAGATTGTAACAGTGTTGGTAACAAAAATTGGATATATGTTTCAAAAAAGGCTGCTGAGGAAGTAAATAAAACATTGTGAAGGGAATTGAGTATGGTAAATCCTTGAAATGTGCAATATAAATGTCCATATTTTCTGGGCATCAGATCAGTCACAATCTCAATAGTCTGGCTGAGAAAACAACAATGAATGTAGACAATCAACATTCAGAATATCATCTAGATCTATGTGATTTCAATGCAATGCGTCTTTTACAATGCAATCCGCATAAATCAACTGCTTTTCTGTGTTATAATGTCTCGTGTCAGCATTTTCTGGTTTTATCATAATGTAATTATGGCATGCTGACATGATTTAAAAGAAAATAAAACAATCAATCGCTTTCTATTGCTTTATCTATTGATCGTTTGTTTACACACAGTCACCATCCAGGAATGTCTTGTCACAATATAATTGTCTAAAATGTCGTTTTAATTGTTTTGGTTGAAGAAAATTTGGGTAAATATTATATTAAAATATTTGTACAGA
Source organism: Berghia stephanieae (assembly GCF_034508935.2). NCBI lineage: Eukaryota > Metazoa > Mollusca > Gastropoda > Nudibranchia > Aeolidiidae > Berghia > Berghia stephanieae. The sequence continues at coordinate 58,557,397 of NC_088363.1, read as the reverse complement.
AGCTAGGTCTCCACGAGTGGCTGCCCGCGTTTTGTTTTGTTTTGTTTTGTTGTGTTTTTTGTTTGTTTGTTTTTAAAAATATTATTGTGTTTCTCTTTCGTATAAGAAAATGATTTTGATTTGTTTGTCTTTGGCTTTAAAATATCATGTGCTTGTAACTCTGTTTTGTATGTGCCTGTGTTTGTGTGTGTGTGTGTGTGTGTGTGTGTGTGTGTGTGTGTGTAATGTTTGTTTTGTTGTTTTTTCCCTTTCCTTTGCTATATTATTTTCCATTAGGATTTAAGTAACATTTTCAAAATTGTGTCCCATAGATTTTTATTTCAGTATAATATTCTTTCTTTCACTTTCCATTAAAATGTTTTCTATCTCATGTGAGTTGTTGAGTAATAAAAGTGCAATACTGGACTCGCAGCACGACGTAACTCCGGTTCGAGATTCGAGATTCGGTGATTTGGCACCTCGGCTGTATGCCCTTGTGAAAGGTTTTTTGCACACATTTCTCTCGTCTTATCGAAGATGTACATTAACTCAGAGGTCCTCTTCCAATGTAGTAAATGTACGCTTTTATATCGTCCAGAGATAAAAGATATTAATTTGTATTAATTTGGAGCCAGAGATTATCCCAGCTTTTGTCAAACTGAACGGACATTTACAATTGCCAGCGTCGTTTCAGATAGCTGTCTTTTACTATAATTTGCTTTCCAATATTATAGATAGACCCAGTGGCTGTTGAGTGAACGTGGAGAAGAGATTGTTTCAGAGGTTAAAAATGAAACATAAAACAACTGATCGCGGATCCGAACCAAGTCGTATTGTGTATTAGATTGTCCTTGACTAATTGGCCTACCAATACTAGTTCCCCATCAGATAGTTTAATCATTTTTGAATTAGAATTAGAATATTACGATATCATTATTTACCTAAAACACTTCAGAAGAAAAAGAAGGGAATGGGTAGGGGCGGCTATGTGGTCTAGTGGTATGACACTCGCTTTCGGATCGGGAGGTCCTGGATTCGAGCCTCGCGCTCGGCGCATAGTTGAGTCCTCGGAAAAGGCTCTTTACTCACTTTCTCTCACTGTACTCAGGTGTAAAATGAGTACCTGACCGTTAACAGCGCTGTCTTTGTTCGAAAAATTGTAATATCGCCTAACATGCGTTATTTTCCGTCCTACATGTTAAATGTTGCTGTTGACCAGGGACCCCTTGTAAAGCGCTTTGAGCACATTTAGTGGATAGTGCGCTATATAAAGCTCAATTTAAAAAAAAAATTGGAAGATTGTTGTTTGGAGAGATAGAAAGGTCATGACATGCAATGCATCCTCCGATTTATTTTTTTAAATAAACAAAAAAGAACCGACACAGTTGTTCCAAGATTATCAGATATATTTTATTGAACAGCCTGCAAATTATATTGCAATGTATCATAAACAACAATTATCCATTCTATTGGCTTGTGACGACACTACACTTGAAAACTTCACACTCGAATTGAACACAAAGAAACCTTTTCCTCCTCATTTCCACTTCCATTTGACGAGAATAAATTTTATTGCCTCTTTATAAATATGGAAATTATACGAGGCCTAAAATTAAGTTTGCTCCACGGCTTTTTAGAAAATACTATCTAAATAAACAATCAAATGGTTTGGGAGAATGGAGTGGAGGGGGGTCTAAAAAGAGGAACGAAATAATTTTTTCGTCAATTTTCTTTAAGATAATCTTTCAAATCATCAAGGTTATCCTTTAAATCATTCAGGCCTATCTAGATATACTTTGTTGAACGTTAATTGCACGGTGTAAATTAGTCACTACCTTTTTAATAGGATACCAGTCTACTCTAAAGTACTTTCAGCCTGATCTAACAGGGCCAGCTACCTAATCACTGCTGGTGGAAACAAGAGTTTAAAAAACAACAACATTGACTCATCCCAGGAACGAAGCTGGTCTTCTTGCATGTGAAACGAGTTTTCCATAAATTTATCTAACAGGACCTTCTCTTCAAATTAAATTTGGTTTGATACATTTTCCATCACATCAGTAAGACCACGAAGATGTAGATTATCAAGACACGTAGGTTAGTG
>NC_088363.1:58547814-58550314 GCF_034508935.2 Berghia stephanieae | reverse complement strand
ATCAGCGAACCTGGCGTATTTGAAGTACGGAAAGACATTTTGTAATAAAGTGTCATTAAGTAGGCAACATACAATCGAGTCCAAGAGAAAGTTCAGGTTTTTCTTATGTTATTTTTTTTTTACACGTAAAGAATTTTTCTTTCGTATTCAAGATAATGGCCGTTTAAAATAAAAAATTAAAATCTAAGTACAAAATTTGCTGTCGCAAGTTAACACAGAAAATGCGCTTGAATTGTTCAAGTCAGGTCCAAATGTTTACAGATGTTTTCATGTAGCCATAATACCATTGGTTACTGCTATTGAATGGAATTTTCGACAATGAATGTCACCTTATTATTTATTTACATTTATTGCTTTCCTTACTGATCACTGGCGCGCATATCTTGTGAGTATCTTACATAAACGCATAACATCAATATGTTTCTGATATTGATTTTGGTGAGCTCTCCTCACATAATGTTAGCTGAAAATGAGACTAAATGGGTCTCTGGACATCTCACATCCTCTCTCAGATCGGTATGGATGCTTTTATAAATAATCTACCCCACATCTCTATTTATTGATTTTGTTTCTATATGTGGAGAGATGTATTTTTGGGATGTTCACAAGTTCGAAAAACTAAGTTAACATAGTCATTAGACCAACACACACTCTCTCTCTCTCTCTCTCTCTCTCTCTCTCTCTCTCTCTCTCTCTCTCTCTTTCTTTCTTTCTTTCTTTCTTCTTTCTTTCTTTCTTTTTCTCTCTTTCTCTCTATCTTGAACGCTCTCTGTTCTGCCCTCTCTCTTTCCCCCTCTAGCTCTCTTTCATTATATTTCTCTCCCCCCCCCCTTCTCTCTCTCTCCCTCTCTCTCTCTCTCTCTCTCTCTCTCTCTCTCTCTCTCCTTTCTTTCTTTCTCTCTTTCACGCCAAGGCATAATACCACGTGAAAGCGATGGATCAAAATATCTCTCAATTTAAAAATGTTAGCCGTCTATTTATCCATCCAAATTATATATCTTATAAAACAATTATGTTTCTATAATTCTCCGACGTGAGTGCGCTATCTACCTAGACCTTTTAGGTGGGACATTATTAAGTAGATTTCTATCTGTCGTCGTCGTGTGGTAATAATTTATCTTTTATCTTGTCTCTATAATGTGACCCTTCTCGTCAAACCGGCATTATATCGAGGTGATTTTGAAAAAAATGGATTCACGGATAAAATACTAGACTTAGGTTTCATCCAATCTATTTTTTTCATTGAGGAGAATGAAATAATATACGTTGTCAATAAATAAAAACCTGAAATTTCGAATTTCAGATAATTTTAACTTTAACAAGTACACTTCTCCGAGAATTTAGTTCACTCCGACATAATACCGTGTTGTGACGGCGGGTTACATATTTATCCAGGAGCAAAATGAAGAACTATTCTGGGGAATTCCATTTGTACAACTAATGAGCAAATTGATGGTAATTGTACTTTATATGGGCATAAAATTGGTATAACAATGTTGATAGTCATGTTAATGTTCCGTCGATTAAGCTAAAATGCTTGTTGGGGGTTTTTTTCATGTCTCTTTTATAAAATCCATAGAAGTCAAAGATGACTCTTTATAATGATTAAATTGATAACTGGGGGTAATTTGACAGTATTTGTGTTGGTATTTTCGCAGCAACAAACAATTCTGAAGGCTGCAATGGTCTGCGTGCTGCCATAAAATGAAAATAATCTAGAGAACCAATCATCATCTTTTCACTGAAAATAGTTTGGCAATAATTTAAGTCTTTAAGTGCTCATGGAAGAATTGAAGCTTCTTTTTTGGCAATGACGAACGTATGGCGTCAGTTGATTGTGTTGGTTCTTGTTTTTATTTAAGAAACTCGACGTTCATTTATTTACAGGTCTGATAACCCATATTGTTATGTGCTCGTTGTACGTAATGGAAATACTCTCAGACCAACGCAAATGATTACAGCAATGATTAATCAAGCCTATAATTTGGGTTCTGTTATCAGACTTGCAAATATATGCACATAGATGGAACTCAATCGAATGGGAAGAACACATCTTATGTGATCCACGAATCTGGTTTTTATGTCAGAATCAAATACAGTAGATGAGAAACATAGAATCTATCGGCAAAAGGTCAGAAAATAGGATATTGAGTAACAACTGTTTTTAATGTTTTTATTGGTTTGGTTTGTTAATAAAACTAAGTCTTCTCAATTAAGACATTTGCTCTAACCGACGTGCACCTATTTGCAGGTCTGATTATCAAATTCTTTATGGGCTCATTGTTGTAATGAAAATCTCAAAAATGACGCAAAATATTGTCCATTACAACAATGTGAAACTAGGCCCATAAAATCGATCGATTAAAATGAACCTCATTTTGTCAAAAACTTCTAGAGTATGACAGAATAAATATTCAAGGCTATTATTCAGTCAGAGCTCTCTGAAACCCTTGCAAATACAAGCACATACAATTTGCTTTATGTCTCTCATCAATATTAT
>NC_088363.1:58530314-58542814 GCF_034508935.2 Berghia stephanieae | reverse complement strand
GAGAGTGCCTGTGGGTGTGTGCGTTGTTGGGGGGGGGGGGTGTTGGCTTAAGTTTAAAAACGAATTCTGTCGTCTGTTATTAATAAGAAATGTTATTCATTTAATTTGCTTATCATTTTACTATATTATAATTATATGGATTCTTAGTTAAGTGCATGATAATGCTTTTACAAGGTATTGAAGAGTCATCGTACCGATTTAAAATTTGAATTTATGTTATGATGTGCTTTTATTGATTACATTATTTAGTAAATAAGAAACACTATATCATATATTAGTATGACAACATTTATAAAATAGCTCAATTCTCATTCTAATTCTAAAATTCAGAGTTCCGTTACTTCTGGATTTCCTGGGCGGACCACCATGTGGAAGTGGGCCAGGGTGCCAAATACGGTCAGACACGTTTCCTCAGCTGGCAGGTCCCTGCTAATCGGTCCTTCAAGGTTAACAGTATGGCTGTCGCTACCAGCAGGGCCGGAAAGGGAGAGTGGGAATTTGCGGAAATCATAGGTTTGTTTGTTTGTTTGTTTGTTTGTTTACTTCAAAAACATAATCAATGCAAGTGAGAAGTCCATGTTATGTGTCCCACCCTGTCCAGCTGGTATAATGTTAGAATGACTTATATGAAGACAGTTGAGTTTAAAGTAAAAATTATCGGAATTAGTGAGTATCAAGTTTGTTTTGTTTTTGTTTTTTTGTTGGTTTTTTTTGGGGGGGGGGGGTTGGGGGGGGAGTTGTGGGTTGTTTGTTTGTTTTTTTTGCTTTGTCTTTTTTTTTATTGTTTTGTTTTGGTTTTTGTTTCATTTTTGTTTTGTTTTTTTGCAAGGGAGGGGGGGGGGGTTACATTTTAAAAGGAAAAACTCTATCTTCAAAGAAGGCATTTAATCTATCTCAATTATTATAAATTCAGCTTTCAATTCAATTTTAAGCATCAAACCCATTTTAACATAATACCGTTTTCATTGGAATGGACACATATCTTTAATATTAAAATATTAACATAAAATGTGAACATATCAATATCAGTTACGAATAAAATTACGAAGTGTTTTAAGATGATATTGGTCGTCATTTCAAATGCAGATTGTTTCTGGACACGTGTTTACTTGTGGAATATATTATCTTATTCTGTAGGATTTGAAACCAGGTACTCGTCATGCAAGCAAAGGTTGCCGAGGAAGGCTGATTGTCTGCTTCAATATTTTATTCTTGTTTTTTTTTTTTTCTATTGGTTTTATTAGAGGTCACTGAAAATACACCGTTTTTATGATAATATAAATGTTCGTTATGTCTTGGCATCTTCTCTATTTAGCTGTTCGCATTACTCTTTACTGAAAGCCTTCACGTTTTCCAATTTTAGACAACTTTGTATTATTTATTGACTAAATAATATGTATATAATATAATGATGTGTATTTTATATTTACTCTGTATAGACGAAAAAGACCTCAAGAAAGAAGCCAAAAGAAACAAAATAAAAAATTCTCTCATGTGGCTAGCAAAGAAACAAAAGATGATGAATATTTTAGAAGATGCCTACCCGAATAGCGTCAATATTAACCAGCTTTTCAAGTGAGTTTGCTTGTTCCGTCTATATTAAATTATTCCCTTGTCCATATATCTCCCCTTGTATCTCTTTCCCTGTAAAACTCAATTAATAAATTTGATTTTATTTTCATCATTTTGTGTGGGTTTTGTCTTTCTGCTGAAGAAGACCAAAGCCGAAACGTCTTTTACATTGTTTTAATAATATTGTGTAAGTAATATCTACTCTTTACGTTTTTTTACATCTTCACTGGCTCTCTTAGCTTTTTAGTTTTTCTCTCTCTATCTCCCTCCCCTCTCTCTCTCTCTCTCTCTCTCTCTCTCTCTCTCTCTCTCTCATAAATACCTATAGATACCGATAGATGATATGTTTTCAGGATTTATCAGAAATGACGTATGTCTTGTATAAGTAAATTTAGCCGTAAGAACAATGCTGTATTTCCTGCACTGTGTGAGTTTTGATCTGAAAAAAGTGTGTATGAGTCGAGGAAGACTGATTTTTTGAGATGGTTTTCTTTTCTTGCATTTTTCTTTTTCAGATCTTTATCTTACATCAGTGCCTGATCACTGATTTGTCATCGGGTGGATTTTGGAACTTTACATAACATGACATGAATACTTTAATGTTTTAATATATGTCTTAGTCTTGGTGTTTACAGTTTTTTGTTATTGGTTTTCTTTTGGGGGGGGGGGGGAGAGAGAGTATGTTTGTCTATTTGTTTATTCGTTGTTTTGTTGTTTTGGTTTTGATTTTGTTTTTTGTTATTTTGTTTGTTTTTTGTTTTGTTTTTTTTAAATTTATTTGGGGGGGGGGGGGGGTTCATAGGATTAAAATTGTTTGTTTTGTCAACAGAATATGTAAAGTAGACCAGTCAGAAAACATATCTGCAGTGGTGATGCTGAAGAACATGGAAAGTAAGGGCGTGATCAAAGAACTTGAGAAAGGTGTCTGGATCAGAATGCAAAACAAAGAGGAAATGACTGACCACAGTAAGAATATTTATGGTTGTATCGTTTTTTTCATCTACGTCTATTCGATCCGTGTGTTTTATTTGATGATTGTAAGGAATTAGGCTTATAAAACCTGTTGTCAGTAGCATCTAGTTTTGAACTCAGCAAAATTCCTATACAATAGTGATCAGTTTTTAGTGTTTAACAAACTTACACATAGGCATATTAATGGATGATATTCATATAATATAACAAATGGTACATAATATCAGCATAGCATTCATATGTATGAGAGATAGAGTTTAAAAGCATCAAGTTAACTCCCCAAATGGGTTCTAATATTGCCAAAAAGTTTCGCAAATGCCTTTAAATTTCTGAGGAGCAAAGCAAAAACAAACTCTCAAAACATTGTACAAAATGCAACACATTGTGCTTAATCTCACCAGAGATAATTTCGCACTCTACTTTTAAGATACTCATCATAAATTAAAACTGTTTCATTTTATTACACTCTCCACTTAATCAACGTATATATCCAAATCCTAAAAGGTGTGAGATTAAGTAGAATGAACTGCATCAAACTAAAAAGAAAGTTATAATTTCCTTTGTTGATACTGTATTCATTGATATCACATCGTAACTTTTAAAACCAGTTAACCGCCGTACTTTGGAAAAAACTCGTATTAAAATATTCAGCCAGAACTTGTCCTTTAAATATCGATCGATTTAAATGACCCTCATCTTGACAAAAACTCTTATACCTGATCCTTATTTGAAGGACGAGTTTTCTGGCCAAATTTTCAAATCGAGTTTTTCCATAGTACGTGAGATAAATTGTTAAATCTCTACATTTTTCTCTCCTCCAGATGTCCTGTTGGTGAAAGAGCTTCCTTCCATTGTATCCAATGAACGGCCTGAGTTTGCTATCATCACCAGCATGTACAACGAAAAATTGGCTGTAGACGCCGTGATTGAAGACAAAAAGACTTATGTCAAATATAAAACAGAGGGTAAGGATCAAATCTACGACGGAGTCTGTAGAAATTTTTATTCATTTTAATGAAATAACAGGCTTTGGCAAAAAGCAAAAACAACAACAACAACAACAACAACAACAACAACAACAACAACAACAAAGAAAATGTTATAGCTCTTCTAAAAATCACAACAAGAAACACACTGCAAAAGGAACGTGGACGATTTTAGCTTAAATACACTCTCATCCCATTCCAAGTTCTTAGCTCCAAATATTCTTCAGACAATGACAGATGTATTTACAAATGTTAAATGGAGTGGGAACAACTTGATTGCAGTTTTTGAATGGAAATGGTTGTGATATGTATTGTTTTGCATGCCCTACCACATTGATATTGTTGTATTAATATTATTATCCTTTACATTTGATTTTAGCTCCAAATGACAATGCGTCTTCAAAACATATTTTCCTAAATCTTTATTTCTTAAAGACTGTCATATGTGACCGATCACCTCAGTCCGGTATTATTTCAGGATGATCCTGATGACGAAATCTGAATTCAAGATTAAAATGTTCAGAGACATGGCATTCTACCTTTTTAGCTCCTTAATAATGTATATCCTCCCTTCTGAGTAAAACAAAAAAGAGTAACACAAGTCTCATTATTCCTCGAAATAGATTACTTTTTTACCGTCCCAACACCATACTGTTTTGAGGTGATGTTATATTAACTTTTAACAGCGCTCAACAGTCAAATATTTGCTTTTATAACGTTTGTTTATGTTCTAGTTTTTTTCAAAATACACTTTCCCAGGCGAGTCACAGGTCTACACCATGGGAAGAATAGGTGACTACAAGGTAGTGTCCACCAAACTATCAAGGATGGGGGATGCGGACGGTGACATGATTGCAGCTGAAAACACCGTTACCAGATTACTGGGTAAGAGAGTAGTACTAGTAGTAGTAGTAGTAGTAGTAGTAGTAGTAGTAGTAGTAGTAGTAGTAGTAGTAGTAGTAGTAGTAGTAGTAGTAGTAGTAGTAGTAGTAGTAGTAGTAGTAGTAGTAGTAGTAGTAGTAGTAGTAGTAGTAGTAGTAGTAGTAGTAGTAGTAACTTATGGCTACACCTCCAAATTCGTTTCGTCAACCCAGCTTCGAAAGTCTTCCTCCGCCCTAAGGACGGTTTCATAGCCACCATCAAGTTTAGTCTAGTAAGAGAGTGATGTGATCAAAGAAATTTTACACCCCTTGCCCATCATTTCATTTTTATGACTCTTTTAAGAACAGAGCTTTTTATTCTATGGAAAAAAATCATATAAATTCACCAAGATCAAATTAATTTAAGGTAAACCTCTGAGTTTCAGACATTGTCAACATTATAGCAGGATATGCCTCTTTGGCTCCATAGACTCACGTTATAGCAGGATATGCCTCTTTGGCTCCATAGACTCACATTATAGCAGGATATGCCTCTTTGGCTCCATAGACTCACATTATAGCAGGATATGCCTCTTTGGCTCCATAGACTCATATTATATAAGGATATGCCTATTTGGTCCACAAGCTCACATTATAATATAATATAAGGGAAAATACAAGTTTAGTTGTTGTCTTGGAATAGTATGGAAGTATGTAACGACATTCTTTTTCTTTGTCATAAATGGTTTAATTTAACGAAATTTCAAATTTAATAATGTAAGTTTCGCATTGAACTAATCTGTCAAAAATGGGGATAATTCATAAATAATAGGGTTGCTTTTTGGGGAGGGGGTTGGGGTTTGTTTTTGCTTTGTTTTTTGTTTGTTTTGTTTGTTTGGTTTTGTTTTTTGTTTTTTTTTTTGTTTTTGTTTTTTTTTTTTTTTGGGGGGGGGCGGGGGGGGGGGGGGGGGGGGGGGTTGCTAAACCGCTAGAGACATTATGTTTTGATATTTTCCTAACTTGACATCAAATCTCATCGTCTTCCCCATGAGAGCAGCACAAGCAATATTGAAATGACTTGAGCTTCCTTGAAAAGCCAAAGTCGCATCGTTGCAATAATGAATTGATCAAAATTTTAAGTTCTAAAGAGTAATAGTTGGTTGTATTTAGGAAGAAAAATGTATAATTTATTGTAAATTGTATTTCCATCATTACTTCACAAACGCAGAAAAGAAAGTTATGCGCCCAAATTTGTTTTGTACATCTTGCATTTGTTAGTATCTATTAATATTTCAAATGAAACATATCTATGTGGGTTGTTACACGTTTGTATCAACGAAATACGAAAGGAATTTATTTTCGGTAAAACTAATTTGCTAGAAGGAAGGAATTTAAGGTCACTCAGCTCTTTGTTACTGTTCTTAGCTAACCATTTTTATGAGTAGTTATCACTAAATTCTATCTGTCATACTATAAACGCTCAAGGTTACACAGTTTTGTGTGTTGGTACATTATATATGGCTGGGGGATGTTATGAGTTTTTGTTTTTGTTTAGCTAAACGCACAGCATCAATAACCCATCAATGGGTGTGTTGAAGGTCGTTAAAGTGAGTGACTATATTCTTTAAAAATTAAAAACAAAATCGTGGTCTGTGTCACATAATTCTACTTATCTACCAGTTTTGGTGTGTTACGTGTCAAGAAATGGAAATACCTTTTTTTCTTTAAAAAGAATGGAAATAAACTTTTGAAAAGTAAGGGTCCGCTTAATTGTTTGACTTTCAGCACAACAGTTCGAGTGTGTAGATTAAACAAACATTTCATTTACCATCTTCTCCAGGAATCTTTCAAACAGTAAACCATGTCTTATTGGTTGGAGTTGGTGGAGCAGTTCCAAACTATTCTGACTATAAAGAACACGTCAGACTGGGTGACGTGGTGGTATCCGCCCCTGTCGATGAATCAGAGGCTACCTACGTCTATTGTAGTAAGGTGAGGGATTATATTTGTGATCAGAAAATATTTGTTGTGAGATGACGGCCTGTTGTTAACACACACACACATATATACACACATATATATGTATATATATATATATATATATATATATTTGTGTGTATGTGTGTGTGTGTGTGTGTGTGTGTGTGTGTCATTGTGTTTGGTTAAGAGGAATTGGCTGGAATCACGTAGAGTGATCGACAGTTTCTTGGAGCGAATTATTTATCATCCTCATCCATGGCCGACTAGAGTTACGTCATGTCCTCATCCCATTGGGTTATTTCCTCCTACAATGTTCTTTCATCCATCCGAATCTTCAGGGAGGTATGTATGTATATATATATATATATATATATATATATATATATATATATATATATATATATATATATATATATATATATTGTACGTTCATACTGAATGCACTGACAACACATACAATTCTTATTATTTGTGACCCACTGCCCTAAATGGTGTTATATGTCGGATGAGCCAGGTGACATTAATTATTCTAAATTTAAAATGAATAGAAATGTAAAACTTTAGTCACTGTCAGTATAAATGATAAATTATCTTTTAATTTCTCCTCAATAAAACAGGAAATTGCCCAAGTCTTGTATTTTATCTGTAAATTACATTTTTAGCATCTAAATTACCCCGACATAATACCGCTTTGTTTTGTATTAATCAGATCAACGCCTTTTTTATTTATAGTTGCATTCATTTTTTTAATCAGGGAATACTTTATTCATTTATTTTTTACATTTAATCATTTTTTCGTTCATCCAGTTTTATACACTGTTTGTATTTTTTTATATAAATATATTTTTATGTGATATTCAAATATTTTGTCTTTCCAGGTTGAAAAAATACCAGGTGCTAAAGGATTTAGTTATTCCACAAGGATATTCTCACCTTCAGATAAAACACTAGTCGATGCAGTCAGTAAATTGAGGAATAAGGTGAGAGATAGTTGTAACTGCGATGAGGTAATAAAAAAAATAGTATAATGGAAGGAAGTTGGAAGTAGAAGGGAGAAATAAGAGGGAAAGTAGAAAAGAAGTTGGAAAGATGGCGGCTGAGAGATAGAAGATAAAGAGGGTAAGTAAAAGGGGGATAACGAATAACAATTATACCATACTATCATTTCATTATCGAACATTATTTCCTATAAGTATTTGAATTTGGAATGGTTGGTTAGTCAGTAATGAATTGAATTTGAGTCTCAAGTAAAATCGCATTTGAACATGAAATTTAAAGAAGTTGTTGTCTCATTAATACTTATAATATTTTCACTTGGATATTATGATTCGATCTCAACTAAAGTTTGTGCCATGCCTTGGTAAGATTTCAATTCAAAGTTATTTTATAATGTTTAATCTCATTGTACTGAAACTTGGCAGCTCTGTGTAATCTAAATTCTGTTGCTATTCTACGCCTTTAACAATAGATATGGTCTACAAGATGCGTATGATGTTTTATTTTTTCTATTTTATGGCGCTATTTTGAATGTTGGGTCATTGGGTAAGAAAGTGCTTTTTTTTCTCGTATAGGTCGAGTCTAACCCACACTCTCCAAAACCGTGGGACACCCATCTTGACAATGGTCTGGAGACTCTCAAAGGCCAGGACTCTAATTTCCACCGGCCCAACATCAGGAGGGACATGCTTTACTACACGCAGTCTGACGCCAGTGTCATCAGGGTCGACCACCCTCGCCCAACCGGCACAGAGGCCAAATTTTACAAAGAGGGACAGACACAAGTCAAGTAACGTATCTTTTACTATACCGTAGATTGATTACGAGTGAGATTGTATTTGTTTTAGTAGTTTTTATTCGCGTTGTTGCCAGATAAAAAGGTGACCAGTTCTCATTCTAATCGATTAGAAATTTGCACACATTCACCACTTAAGAAAAAGTTAATCATTTGCAGACGTTTTTATTAAGGCAAGTCTTTACATGTGCCAATCTTTTGTCTTTTCACTTATGGAAACAGGCTAAGCGTATAAGAAAACAACATGTACTTCTCAGTTTGACTTTAATTTTAATTTTTATTGGAATGCATTAAAAAAATTTCCTATCTTTTTAAACTTTCGCAATTACCAATGATAATTCGATTTGTTGCTGTCTTTTTTCGTTATCCCCTTGTTATCAATAAGAGTAAAGAAATTTTACAATTCCACAGTTTCACATACTCATTTCACTTCATTCCTCTTTATATGATCACACAGCTGATCTTATAACATTAGACTTTCCTTAATTGATTTTCAGGATTTACTGTGCGTTAAATCTGTTAAATGTAAATATCATAATTATTTCAAACTGCCATAATGAAGTTGAAATGCATCTTTTTTTTAAAAAAATAATTCATATAGAACTTGACCTGCTCTGATATGCCATCGGGATAGATAAATTGTTATAATTATAAGAATATATTTGTTGCTATTTAATCTGAGTTTTAACGATTTTGGTTATCTAACCATTTAACAAATGAGAAAGATAGCAGTTTTTTTTATTTAATTAAAACTGAAATTATGGTTTGCGACATGATCATTTTTGTTATTATTTGTAAATTTCACTCTTACTAGTGTTGCTCAAAATCAAATGTTAGCATGAATAACTTGATTTTATTTAAGTAAGCTTTTTATTCAATTACTCTATGATCGTAGTCTACCTTCTTTCTAGGTACGGTCTAGTTGGCTGTGGCCAGAAAGTGTCAAGATCAGATCCTCTGAGAAGTGACTTTGCCCGAATGAATAATGTCAAGGCTTTCCACCAGGAACAAGACGTTGTACTGGAGTCTGTAGAGGGGAATCGTTGTGAAAGCTTTCTCATTATTCTTGGTAAGAGAATTAACGATATTCTCGGCTCACCACTCCAACTGGTATTCTGCTACCTTGGGTAAACTAAATATTGAAACTGAAGTTAAAGATATGAGCCAGAAAAAGATAAATTTAGTTGCTTTTTGAAAAAGATTAAATTGGGTTGTTTAACCTGCAGATTTTTTTCTGATCTTTTAAACTGAAATTTCACTTTTCGGCATCTGAAACAGTGGATCACATTTGACATTCCTTACTGAAGCTCAGTGGACTTTCTTCTTTCGTATTATTTTGTTTTCTATTTTCTCCTTATGTCTTAAATATATTATATGGCAAGACAGAAAATTATATAGATGCATTGCTTTTTAAAATTCCTAAAAATTGTATAGAAATCACTTAGTTAAGATTTAGCTACTAACATTATATGTATATATATATAGGGGTATATGTTTGCAATTCCCATTTACTTCATGATTTAATTTGTCTAAAAATGAAGTCAATGTAACAACAATTTCATTTTATAATTTTTTTCTTTTTATTTATTTTAGAAATATTTGTTAAGTGGGTAAACCATCGGACTTTCAAGATTAACCCAAATCAAATAATTTATAATTATATGTGGTTTGATTTATAAAAGAAATAGCCATCTGTCTACAACTAAAAGATTTGTGTCTTTAAAATTTGGCATTATCTTTTCATCATCAGGTATGTGTGATTACGCGGACGGCTCCAAGAAAGAATGGAGCAATTATGCCTCTTTGGCCGCAGCTGCTTACATGAAAACTTTGATCCTGACTTTAAAACCCCATAACAACAACAACAACAACTCGCATGAAACAGCCATTTAATCCATGCTCTAAAATGTACAAATGTACTAGATTTGACCATAGATATCACCTACTGCAAGAACAATATCAACAACAAGGATTTGCATGAAACAACCATCTGAACATGATCTTTTAGCGTCCAGCAGATAACTATTAAATTCGACATAGTTATCACCACAACACGGACAATGAGCAATAACACCAACAACAATAGCATCAGCAACAAAAATAGAGATAACTATAACAAAGTAGGAGCAACAAAAACAATAACAAAACATTGAGAGCCTTATCAGCATCAGCAATAGCAAAAGCAATAAAAGCAAAACTATAATGTTAAAGAACAGAAAAAAAAATTAAAACATCAATAACAGTAAACTTTCAATGGTAAAACAATTATCACCATAAAATATTCAAATCATCAAATAAACATAAAAATTGTATTATACGAAAAATTTGTCTGCGCAATAAAAGTTATCATTTGCATTATTTTTTTCCTATTTTCGGTTAATGTCCTATGTTAGTAATAATTTGTCGGTAGTAATATCAATAGTGGCTTGATATTGCTGACACAGTACTGTAAATTTCAAACTTAAATGTTTTATCAGTGATTTATAGTTTTGGAACAATATGAATATGTGTCCTTTGTCTAAAATGTTGTAGGTTTGAGGGTGGTAATAAGGTGATCTATCTTAAGACGACAGGACATATATATATATATATATATATATATATATATATATATATATATATATATATATATATATATATATTATATATATATATATATATCCCATTTCGCATATTTAACAAAAGGAAATACAGGACAACGTCATTGACTTGATCGGGGAATTAATTACGACCATTTAATTGCAATCTAAACCTTAGTTACCTACCTTTTTAACTTTTGTGTGCGCTACTTCGCTTTGCTTTTTTATTTGCAATATTTTTATTTTATAAACTTAAGAATCAGTAAATATTGAGGTAATCGTCACAACCATTTGCTATTTATTTGAATATATTAAGGTCACGTTTCATTCAAATTGGTCCTTTAGAGCCATAGGCCCATGGAGCCCATGGTTAGCCCGAGTTCTGTAGCTTTAAATGGACAGTACCAATTTCATGCTACCCTTTGGAGAGGATGCTAGTCAACTGTGCCAGGTCTAACAGACCCAGCCATATACTCACTGCTGAGTTGAGAGAGGATTAAATAAAAACTTCATACCAGCCCCATTCCTTATGAAATGAGTTGAATCATCTGAACTCTCTGATTCTCAAATCTCTGATAAAAACGGTTGCGTTTCATATCACTTCTCCAGATGAAAATGCGATGTAATTAATCAAACGTTTTGTTATTTTTTAAAAGACTGTCTCGTGTTCTAGTTTAATTCATCACCACAATTTCATTTTTTTCTTTATGTGCATTTCTTTTTAAATCATTAGATAGTAAATGACGGAACTTAAGTTTCAGTTTTGATTTCAATTTTTTACATTTTTGGAAATATTACTAAAGGCTTGCATCAAGAGAACTATTGTTGAACAATATTGTATATCATATTGATGAAAATTGTCATGATTGATCTAACGATACCTGAAATCTTTGTTTTTATTGGTAAAATATCTGACGAGATGGCGACACACACTCATAAGGAATTGCGCTGCTTTCTTATTACAAGCTTCCAGGTGTCTCTATCTTGACAAAAGGTGTCAAGCTGTGATAATCATTTGATGTTTGATATGAGAAGGGGAGTGTATATCATATCATATTTCTACCTACTAAGTGACCAATGACAAAGAAACGACAACAGTTTCATTACGTTTATTTAACTTTCTTTATTTTATCTAAATTTACAGAAAAATCATTGTTTGTAAATATGTAAATTAAATATACATTGTTTTTAACAATTAGAATTATACTATGACAAATTCGATGTCCTTT
Organism: Berghia stephanieae; assembly: GCF_034508935.2. Lineage (NCBI taxonomy): Eukaryota > Metazoa > Mollusca > Gastropoda > Nudibranchia > Aeolidiidae > Berghia > Berghia stephanieae. Next base: position 58,530,844 of record NC_088363.1, on the reverse strand, counting down.
ATAATGCAAACAATTTAATTCCTTTGCTTCTATCTCAAGATAAAGAACTGAACAAGCGTGTATGAAAAGTGCCAGACAAAGCTAGAAAGAAAAACACAAGAAAAAAAACCATCCCAAAAATTTTTTGGGATGTTTTTTTTTTTTTTTTTGGTATTTTTCTTTCTTGCTTTGTCAGGCCCTTTTCATACACACTTGTTCAGTTCTCTATCTTACACCGGTGCCTGCTCATTAATTTCTTAATTTGATATTTTCTATCTCTTGTTGATGCTCTCTGTAATGTCTAGAAAAGTCATCATTGCCTGTGGAGAGGTAATTAGTCCCTGCCCTTCAATCATGTTATTCCTTTCACTGAAAGTGTAACCAGCTTAAACTTTCTTCCAAAATAGACAATTAGTCGTCACTAAGGTTAGACACCAAAGTACAATCTTGTTGAATAATCAAAGTTCAGCAAAAACTAAAAAGAAACTGATTGATAATACTAGAATGATTTTACTAGAATTAAATAGATATCAATTTGTAAGACTCTCTCT
>NC_088363.1:58480314-58527814 GCF_034508935.2 Berghia stephanieae | reverse complement strand
AGTCATGTTGTCCCAGTGAGAAAATGGGAAAAGAACAATCCTTTAACGTGAGTAAATTGTAAGAAGCCGGAGAAGGTTTGAAAGTAGTTCACCAAATTAAACCATGCAATGACTTATCCACTCTATTTTTCTCGCCTCACGTCATCCAACAACTTACTACGCTTATTGTCTCTGGACAAGGTAGAAGACACCGGAAAAAATGGGCGTAGAAGAAATTTCTTGACGCCCCCCCCCCCCCTCCACCCCATCTCCCCTCCTCTTTCTCTTTCCCACGCAATGCCGTGCAAGATAAAATACACTAAATGTATTGGTGAGAAAGGAGATATATAAAAATGTGTGAGAATGAATATCTTAATACCAATCAACAAGTTCAACGGCTTTGTGGTGTTGACGTGATGTCATCGAACACTCTCAAATTAACCACACAAAAAAAAATAGGGCAAACTCGTGTTAATGGATTGGTCAATTTATCAAACTAAAGCCAGGGGGAAAATCCACCTGCTCCTTTTTCAACAATGGAATAAGCTCATAGTTCAGGTAATCGTAAAATAGCTTTTAAGCCATTAGTCCGTGCATGAATTTGCATAATGAGACTTAATATGTTGAGTACAAGTCTTATTCGTCATAGCATTATTGAATTCGTGTCAGCTGTGTAAACAGAAAATGACGGAAAATTGAGGTTGTGGGAATAATGTGTACTTACTTAGTGTGTTTTGATTTTTAAACTCAAAAGTGAAAAACCAAACTTTGGAGTAAAGTTCTTATTTGATTATAACTATCATCATATAGAGGAATTACAAGACATTTTGGCTACATAAGCGGTAGGTAATGCTATTCATAATGCGCATTAGTGTGAGGAACTTGTTGATTGGTATTAAGATATTCATTCTCACATTTTGATTTTATTTAATTGTTTTAATTTGGTTTTTGTTCAAAGATTGTTGACTCTTTTGGGTCATATTATGCTCTATTGGCTTTTGGGACCAAAACATAAAATTTGTTATTAAGTATTCTGATCACTTAAAAAGGCACCACATTCAACAATACTAAGATAGTGTTCGGTGCCGTGTGTCACAAAAGATGTTTGCCTTATAATGTTTAGAATTAGACTGGGGCCAGTATTGATATGTTGATAAACAACGGTGGATTAAAATGTTTGGTATAATACGGATGAGGGATAGAACAATAGGTGGGTTCAATTTTGTTTTGTTCTTTTCGTGTTTTGTTAGGGGGGGGGGGTGTAGAGAGAGAGAGAGAGAGAGGAGAGAGAGAGAGAGAGAGATACATACATAGATAGATAGATAGATAGATAGATAGATAGATAGATAGATAGATAGATAGATAGATAGATAGATAGATAGATAGATAGATAGATAGAAAGGTAGGTAGATTGATAGATAGATAGAAAGAGAGATGTTATTGGTTTGTTTTTAAGGGTGGGGAGACGGGGCAGTTTGTTTATCCTGTACGTTTTGTAAATGAGTAAATTGAGTTTTTTATATTATATTCCATAACTGATTATTTGATGATTGGGACATCAGAGTAATTGACATATATTGGTCTAATTACCAAATGTAGAGTGCACATTTTCATTACAACAACGAGCCCATAACAATCTGGTTTATCAAACTTTCAAAGTAGTATACGTTGGGTTATAGGAAAGTGATTGCATTTAGGGAATAATGTGTATATCTCTGGTTAGTCCATTACACATGTCTAACATAGGGAACACAAACGTATGAAGGGGCGGTTTGGGTATAATTATTAGGAAAATCCTTCAAAAAAATTATCTTGAGATTTAGGTGGAAAACGATAGATATATTATAGTCATCTTAGAAACAATATTATTGAAGTCCAACTTCTTAAAATAGACCTTCAAGGCACGAAAAACACAGTCGAAAAGGGTAGTAAGAAAAGTGTGAAAAACGGAAACCTATTTCTCTATTTTCTCAATATGTCATTTTTCTAAGGGCATGGGATACTATGCCAACCTTTTCTCAGAATCTACTCTACGAAATTGTCTGAAAATATCAACAGTTATCACAGAGATAATGTATAATGTCGCCATAGAGAGATTGTTAAAAAAAATAAGGTACCTACGTGTATTTTGAATTATAATCCAGTTTATACATTTTTAACATCAATTTTGTCACAACTTTTTGATTTTCAACTTTGTAATATTCTATCTAATAATAATCTCTCTATGGTGACACACTATGCTACAATGTTGATAAGAGGGGAGAATATGGAGGTCCTTCCTTCATTGGATTTTGGAATTTGTGGAATATTTGCCACAATATTGTTATATATTTTTATGCCAGACCCCCAAATTAGGTCACAAAAATGTTTTTTAACCTATAATGGCGATATAGATGATTAAACCCGCCTAATATAGGTAATATTTTTTTAAAAGACCCAAACCACTCCTTAAACAATATTTTGAAGGGTTCGATGATCTCCCCTAATAAATGACAGCTCTCAAATCACAAAATCCACATATCATTACAACGCTAAGATAACTCATTCGAATATGATGCCGAGTTCTTGTTATCGTTTTTATTCAGCCATTGATCAATGGACTCCATTCTCTCATTTCGGACATCAAATGCGTAGTTTTAATACAAGCTAAAGCTGGTGTGAGTTTAAGTAATATTCTCACCTATTCTACCAACCAGATCAATCGGAGATACGCAAATGGCTATATGATATGTAACGTTAAACTTTTATAGTCCGATTGAGAGAATTAAGTGAGAATTTTTCACCCAATTGTCGGTCTAAAATTAAAAACAAAGAGCTAATGACATCAACTTAACTCATTCTATTCTTGGTTGCAATGACATGCATTACAGGTTCCATGGCGTCGTTAAATTTGGGCACATACGTAAACGGAGGAGGGGGTGGTGAAAACGAAAAACAGGTGAGCTATATAATAATGGTGGTGATGATGATGATGATGATGATGATGATGATGATGATGATGATGATGATGATGAGGAGGAGGAGGAGGAGGAGGATGAGCTGGAGAAGGAGGAGGATGATTGTCATGATGGTAAGGGTGGTTGGGATGATGGCAGTAGTTGTTGTGGTGATGGTGGTTGTGAAAATGATGGTGGTGATGAGGATGATGATGGGGGTGATGGTAGTTGTAGTGATAATGACGGTGATGGCGATGATGAATGACGATGATGATAATGATGATGATGATGATGATGATAATGATAATGTTAATAATAAAGATGATGATGATACTGGAGTATCATTGAATCGATCGATATTTGAAGGACGAGTTTTCTGGCCAAATTTTAAACACCTATTCTTCCAGAGTACGGCAGTTAACTGGTTTCATACAAATTGGAATTGCTTGGACATCCATGCAGGTCTGGTAACCCAAATTGTTATGGCCTCATTGTTGTAACCGAAATACTCTTAAACCAACGCAAAATACTGTCCATTACAACAATATTCAATCATGCCCAGTATTGCTTTCGGTTATCAGGCCTGCAAATAATATGTGCATGTAGACTTGGACACAGCTAGCTGAAAATGAATAAATCTTGTGCGGATATGTGGTCTAGTGGTATGACACTCGCCTTCAGATCGGAAGGTCCTGGGTTCGAGCCTCTCTCGGCGTATAGTTGAGTCCTTGGAGAAGGCTCATTACTCACATTCTCTCACCGTACTCAGGTGTAAAATGAGTACCTGGCCGTTAGCAGCGTTGTCTCTGTTCGAAAAATTGCAATATCGCCTAACAGGCGTCATATACCGTCTTGACTTACTTGACTTGTTAAATGTTGCTGTTGGCCAGGGACCCCTTGTAAAGCGCTTTGAGCACGTTTAGTGGATATTGCGCTATCAAAGGCTCAATTTTTTTTTTTTTTTAATCTTGAATATCATTGTTAGTTCTTGGAGGAAGCGCTGAACAGCAGTCACAGCAACCTGGCAATCACCATCGAAATGGAGACTACCCTACCCATCCATGAAGGGACCCTCAGTCCGACTTTCCTGACGCCCATCACGATGGAGAATGAGGAGGAGGATTCTGGGTGGGAGGATTCCGATAACGACGTCGATGATAACGAAGATAAGAATGCCAGCAAAAAGCAATGCGTTGGAGGGAGAATTATAGTCGGTGTGGTGGAGAAGACCCAGAGTTTTGTGAAAGCCATTGCCGGAGGTGTCCAAAGTGTGACCAGGGGCCATTTTACCAAAATAGTCTGTCTTTCACTGTACCTGGCCTATTTTATTACAGCACTGTGTTACAGGTAAGGAATAGTTCAAGTATTTACCTACTTGCTTAAGTCCCGTGAATATTGAGTTTGTCGCCATGGGATAAGTGCCTAACTAGTAAGTTTTGAAATGTATCGATCCCTGGGGGCATAACTCCGGGTTTTTTTAAAACATCCCGCTGTTACATAATTACCCCCAGTTTCTCGTAAAATACCACATTTATATATTTTTTAAATATATGTAAGATCTTCAGTTATGACAAGATAAAATGAGGGGGAATATTGTTACTTTGAAGAAATTCATGCTCGCCATTAGAGAAGACAAGAGGATAAAATGTACAAGGATACAATTCAGGCTTCAAATTGTTACTAATGGCAATGATGTAACCTGTCACAGTAGGTGTTAATGGATTTTGAAATAGAAGATCATATTGACACTGGATTAAATCATGATATGTAATGAACGTACAAATGTTCTCTGACGATACTTTTGTTAGAAGTTTGGTGGTAGTAGTAGTTGTGTAGCATGAATAGCAGCTGCTGTGTAATGGAGACGTTAGAGAGCAGAATGAGAGAATAAAGATAAAGATCTGATCCCCAATGTTAAAAATGTTGGACATATCTACAGAAGAATTGACCATTTTCCGACTTATCAATATTCTTCTATTTCTCTCCAAGGTTTTTGAAAAATTCGTGGCAATTTAACTAAAATTCGGCAAATTTGATTTACTCGAACCCTGACAGTCTACATTTAGAAAGTCCCACGACACAGAGACTGCACTTCAAATAATATAAAGGGATTTGTTGGGTGCCGCTGACCAAGGCGGCAATGTATCTTTCTTGCTCTACTCGATCTTAGTGTTGAGTTCGATACTATTGATTATGCCTTTCTTATTGAACATCTTGAAAAAACATTCAACTTAGTAGACACTGTCCGCGATTGGTTCAAAAGTTACATTTTATAACGATCTCTCTTTGAATTGATCAAATTAGTTCACTCCGACCAATCTCCATTTACATTCGGTTCTCCGGAGATCTGTACCTGGTCCCCCAATAAACGCCGTATATACAGAGCCATAAGGTAATGATATCAAAACGCATTGCGTAAACTATCATTTGTACAATGATTTCAGATATACAGATCAATTAAACCACTAGATATTAATGTCTAATGAAAAGGATGCAGAAATGTATGGAAGTGGCGGGGGTGTGGATGAAATACAATAAATTAAAGTGTCTAGGAGAAACATGTTTTAATCTTTGGAAAATTCTTTATCTTGAATTGCGAAAAATTCCACAATATTCAAATATTTTAACCCCTAAGTCGATTCACACACTTGAGTTTTTTAAGGATTTTCTATTCGACTTATTTCATTACATTTTAATCTGCCCGATGCTTTATTGAAGAAGTTACAGATTTTATAAAAGCAAATGGTATAAATTGTTTTGAGAAGAAAAAAAGATGGAACACGTAGCAATTATGAACTTCACTGGTGCCTGGACAGAATTGAATATAAAATTGTAATGTTTTGTTTTAACTCTAAAATGGATCTTTGCATCTTAAGGATTTTATTATTAGTCTCACAATTTCAGGTCATGTGATCAGTATCTTTTCCGCACCCCAAAAAAGGGAGAATATAAAATGTAAAGATTAATCTTTACTTTGCGCCACTCCAACACTTTGGGATTCTTGCCTTTTAATCTGCGCATTTCCAAAATAATCGTAGATCTATATTCCATATCTTAAAACCTGTTGATATTTTAAAATATTGTAAAAATGAATAGTGTATGTCATGTCTGCATTCTCTTCTTCTTCTTCTTCTTCTTCTTCTTCTTCTTATTATTATTATTATTATTATTATTATTATTATTATTATTATTATTTATTATTATTATTATTATTATTATTATTATTATTATTATTATTATTATTATTATTATTATTATTATTGTTATTATCATTATTATTATATTATAATATCATCATTATCATATCATCATCATCATCATCATCATCATCATCATCATCATCATCATCATCATCATCATCATTATTATATATCATCATTATTTCTTATTATTATCATTATTATTATTATTATATTATTATTATTATTATTATTATTATTATTATTATTATTATTATTATTATTATTATTATTATTATCATTATTATTATTATTGTTATTATCATTATTATTATTATTATAATCATCATCATCATCATCATCATTATTATTATTATCATTATTTCTTATTATTATCATTATTATTATTATTATCATTATTATTATTAATTTTTCAAAATCAAACAAATAAATAAACAAATAAGTGTCGATTTTGACAAACAGAAAAACTAAGATATCTCATCTCTATCCCCACCACCACCCCACTACCCAAAAAAAAAAGAAATCATAAGTGTGATTTTTTCATCATATTTATATATTTCAAGAGCAACTGACGAGGGAGCCCACCGACTCATCGGTTGTACTGTATTGATGACCATCATTCTTTTCCGGCACTACATCTTTGCTGGACGGAGATGGTTACGCAAAATGGTGTTTGGGTCAGGGGAACTCAGCCCTTTTTGGATCAAGAGTCTCATATTACTAAGACCAATAGTGCGATGGTAAGATGTCATCTATTTTTAATTGGTTGTCAGCCAACACGTAATAAATGAGCTTTTCAAATATCAACGAAGTCTAAGAATAATTTATATCATTAGATCTTCTTATGGTTCGTTGAACTCATGCAGAGCATGTCAATATTTAAATCTGAAAGCTACATCGATTTTATAATCTTGTTTATTCTTTTATTATTTTTTTTTAATTGGAAAAAAAATGTGGTAGGATACTCGCCTTCGGACTGTTATGTCCCTGATTGATTTCCCGTCTTGGTGGTTCACAGTTGAATCCTTGGAATCGACTTTTACTATAATTGTCTCACCAAACTTTGAGCACATTCAATAGATATTGCGCTATATAATAGTTCCAGTTTTCAGTATAATCTTATTTCGAAATTATAGCACATGTCTCCGCGTCTATCTATAGCACTGTTAAACTGATGTTGATTTTTATTTTTGTTAAAAGACTTCTTTTTAAAAAAATTAACCGGTTCATACAAAGTAAATTCCATATAATTGTCAATTTCTAGGACACTTTATATTGTACTGGCAGCCGTATCCCTGTGGACGTTGATAGACGAGGGCAAAGAAAAACCCAGCAATCTCAGATCAATTCCTGGACTTGTCATCTTTGTACTCATTTGCTTGTTTATGTCAACAAAACCAAGCAAGGTAATATAATGGTATAAATCTCATGATTCGTGAAATGTCTTCGGCTCCACAACCAGCATACAATTTGACATAGTTTTGACTTTAATACACCCTGGACAAATACAAATGCAACTGCAGCAGTTAATCTGGTTTAAGATATTTCCACCATTGGGGAATCACGTGACGAAACTGCAGTTCTACATCAATTGTAAATGGTCCGGCAATTCTGCCGTAGGTACTCGGAAAAAAAAGCGTTTTCAAAATTGTGACCAGGAAACTCGTCTCCAACTATTGATCGGTTAAAACGACCTTCATCTTGGAAAATAAAACTCTCAAACCTGGACTCGCGAAATCCCAGGTTTTAGAGATTTTCCAATATGCGGGTGATTTTAATCAATCGATATTTGAAGGAGGAATGCTCTGGTAAAAAATTCTAACAACTTGTTTCTTTTCAAAGTACGACAGACTTCTTATTACGTTACTTATAAAAGAAGAAAATTATTTTAAATCAGATTTTTGTGTTAATTTGAAATGAATGAAGATCTTACAGAGGCCAAACTGAATATTCAAGAGTTATTGTAGAACAGGATTAAGGTGGACTTTGTGTAAGTTTTCCTTTAATGATTTGGATTTGGATTTCGATTATGGAGCAGATGGCAAGAGATAGCTAAAAGTTTTGATTATATTGACATTAGGATGTCTACTCAGAGCCATCTTTATCAACTTTACGATGGTTATATTACCATTGATGTAAGGTAGGTTTTCAGGTTTTTTGTACAACAACTTACTTGAAGTCAGAAACACATGATGGAATTTTAAATATTGTCGTTTATACTTCTAATGATTGACTATAGTTAGGTAGGTTTTTAGGTTTTTGTACAACTACTTACTTAAAGTCAGAAGCACATGTTATCGCTTATACTTCTAATGATTGAAGGATTTTAGATTCAAATCACAAATCAAATAAACTCGATTCTCTTTCCCTTTCTATGTTTTATTAAAGATAATTTCCACTATTTGTTTTTCCTTCCAGATAAACTGGCATACCATCTATTGGAGCCTTGGTCTACAATTTCTCCTTGCTGTCTTTGCCCTAAGGTGGAAGTTTGGCAAGGAATCCATCTATTGGCTCCAGTGTAGGCTGGACGAGTATTTTGCCAATACTAAGGCTGGCTCGTCGCTTCTCTTTGGAGAAAATTATCAAGAGCATCAACTTATTTTTGGGGTAGAGTTACAATATTGATGTTATTGGTGTCCAATTTCTCAATCGGGAAGTTGTTTGAAATAGACCAGCACCATAATTATTTTATCAGTAAATAATCCCTATTTATCTTTGTATGAAGCGAACAATTAGGGCGATTTATACCATTTTATATGTGCTTGAGGCATGAACCACCTGTCAAAACGTGTCAGAGCCTAAATACATAAAACAAGAAAAGATATCATAATTTCCAATTTTGCAGATTATCAAATTATAGAATTTTGTTGTAGACGTCTAGTGTGAATTTGGTCATATTCATAAGTCGTGACATTGAACATACGTGTTTGATCATATCCCTTAGTTTAGCCGTGCATTCTGAGTCATACACAACTGTTAGCGGAAGGCCTATGTTTTAAAATTAAAAGAAATAAACTAAATTTCCCCGATCGTGATTTTCAAGCAAAATTTCTCTAAGTGTGAATGTGATAGCCACGGCGCAGCGGCTCAAGTTTAGCTGTAGAGGCTTAGTTTCTTGAACATAAAAACTCGAGATGCCGACATGAGCGCAACTCGAATCCAGATCTTCGGGATGTAAGTAAAAACCTCACACACGTCCGTCAACGTTTGATACAATCTTTTCAATAATCATGTTTTCAATTTTTCTGTAAATCTGCCTTTTAAAAAATTAATTAAAATTGAGCTTTCTAAAAATAAAAAGACCTCTTATTTAGGACATAAGTTATAAAAGCTCACACGAATACAATCTAATGTCGTTGTTCGCATCGCTGCATACTTCATTTTTACACCTCATTCCTTCTTCCTACAGTCTCTGCCTGTCTTCATCTTCACCAATGCCACCATCGCCATCATGTACTATCTTGGGGCAATGCAGTTCCTCATCAGAAACATCGGCAATTTTTTACAGTATGTTCTGGAAACTTCACCCATAGAATCGACTAGTGTTGCTGCTGGTATTTTCCTGGAGGGTGTAAGTAAAACTAGCGTCGGATACACTGCACTGACAATATGGTGTTTATAAGATGTCATAGTAGGAGTTACAAAACTCTACTTTTAGCTTTAGATTGTGTTATTTCTAAACATGCGCCCCAGTATCCAGTGATAATCATATAGATAGACATGATCAATTCATTTTCACTTGTAGCCGAAGGAATCCTTCCTTCCTAGTCAGCCATGACTCGTGAGGCGCCCAATTGAAAAGGGTGAAAGCAACTTTTTCTGTCCAGGACGAACCCGGTTCTGAAGGACTGCTTTTATTTGCTATCATTAGATTGTGCCTTGCCTTGCTGCGCTGCGGCCTTGAGAAATTCACCTTGCCCTAGCTCAATTTGCGGGGCTGCACTGCGGCTGACGCCTGAGTTATTTAAGTCCTCCCTTGGAATAGACCCTACAATAAAGGGAATTTTTTTTATCAACCTCGGCAGACAAATATAAATGGTTAACATCCCAATATTATATTAGGATGCTTATTTAAAATTACATTATTTTGTACTAAATGCAGGCCAATCGTCGTGCACATAATGCAGGTCTGATAACCGAACGCAATTGTGGTGGCCAGATTTAACATTGTTGTAATGGATAGTATTTTGCTTTGGTTTGAGAGTATAATTTCTATTACAAGAATGAGACCACAACGGTTTGGATTATCAGACCTGCAAATAAGTACACGATGATGCAAGCCCATCACATTTGAGATGATTTCATTTGTTGAAATCTTCCAGATTGCATCAATAGCGGCCTTGATTCCCTACATGCACAATGCTACACGGTCTCAATTATTCCTCATTATGACGTCAGGGTTTGCATCTATTGGAGGCGCATACTTGGCCCTACTCTCCAGCCTTCAGGTAAAATTACGTTAAGGTCATCATCATCATCATCATCATCAGCAGCAGCAGCAGCAGCACCGTGATCATCTTCTTCATCACTATCCTAATCAAATTATTATCATAAATAGCATCGTCTCGTCATCATTATCAATTTTTTCACTGTCGTTGTTGTTGTCCTTTTCGTCATCAACATCATCATCATCATCATCATCATCATCATCATCATCATCATCATCATCATCATCACCATCATGATCATCATCATCATCACCATCATCACCATCACCGTTATTATCATCAGCGTCGTCGTCATCAGCCCCATGACAGAAAAGGCGCCATCTGTTTCTATGACTTTGTATAGGGGTGTTTGTATATTTCGATTTGAGCCCACATAATTTATTCATTTTCCTCTGGTGATCGTATGTCTAACAGGACACATGAAAAACTTAACATTTTTGTTTTATGTTTGTTTTCATGTTTGCATCTTCTTGTTCTTTTCTCCTTTTTTTTTCTTTTTTCTTTAATTTAGAGTTAATTTAGTGCGTTGGGGGTTTTTTTCGGTTTTTTTTTTAGTGACATTGATGCGACTCAGACATTGCACGCGATGCTCTCATGGTGATAGTTTTCCTAAATTTAATATAAATTTGATGTTTACGATTAATTGAACCTAATCCATTAAGTTAAATCAAGAGGTTGGTCCTATGAATGAAAACATTTTCAATAATTTATATGAGCACTCAAGTGATACGTCCACAAACACAACTTTAACCCCGGTGAGTTCCGTTTTTTTAACAACAAATAAACAGCACAAAAGACGGATAAAAATGCGCAACGTATGAAGATAATTATATCATGTCCTCAGATATTATTTGGGGGTTTGTCCCACTATTGACACTTGCACACGAATTAGAGAGGTCACTCATGCGATTCCCCGTTTTGGTCCCATTCCAGAATTAGACAAGGTTAAGTTCGTTATACTTCTACAAGATTTCTTTTCTCTTCATAAGATCCCCGTAGAACATCTGATCGCAGCAATGGTCATCTCGGCTCCTGCCACTTTTGCCGTCAGCAAGTTGATGATGCCGGAAACTCAAAAAGTCATCGTGCACGTTGACATCGATGTTGGAGATTCTGAAAAAAAGTAAGAAAGACCATCATATTATGAGAACCACATACGTCAAGGTGTAGAATTTGAGTTAAAATTCTAATGTCCTCATTGAAGAGAGTGTTTTGTTATAGGATTAAAACTTAAAATTGTTAATTTTGATATTTTGACTATGCAATAAATTTCTTTATCTAGATGATTCCGACATAATACCGGGTTACATACGTTATATTCAAATGCATGGATAGACTTTAGTGAATATTATATTATCAATGCGCTTTTAAAGTAATTTAGCATGACGTGAAGTCATGATTTGTCTTATTATACAGAAAATGTATGAGTTGTTTGAAGGTGTGTTCCTACACATAACCATGGTTGATAACGATAAAGATTTTGATTCTGATTTTACAAAAGGATTGGGATATGAAACATTTATTTTAAAATACTATCACTATTTTGAGAAGCTTGCATGATTTTAATCATGCTGGATATTTTTTTTCCTGCTTCTTCTTCTTCTTCTTCTTCTTCTTCTTCTTCTTCCTCTTCTTCTTCTTCTTCTTCTTCTTCTTCTTCTTCTTCTTCTTCTTCTTCTTCTTCTTCTTCTTCTTCTTCTTCTTCTTCTTCTTCTCCTTCTTCTTCCTTATCCCCCTCCTCCGCATACTCTTCCTCCTCCTTTTCTTCTTCCACTTCCTCCTCCTCTTCTGCCTCCTCCTCCTCCTCCTCCTCCTCCTCCTCCTCTTCTTCTTCTTCTCGTTTGCTCTTGAAGCCTCTGACATCTCATTCAGCGTAAAATACATACCATTGTTTTGTGAACACTAGTGCTAAAATATCTTCGTTTTGTGTTTACATTTGCAGAAATGCTCCACTTTCTTACACTTCAACAAAACATATAAGATTCTAAGATTTCCTATATCTATAATGCTGGTACCAGAAGAGATTATTATTGTTCTGTCACCGAAAGAAAGGTGAGAGACAAGATAGATAGATACACTTGTATTCTATCCATGCAGTTCTTCCATTTCAGAAAATACACCAATCTTCTGGACGCTCTCCAGTCAGGCTCCATGGTAATGTTAGGGATCGTGGGTAATGTGGCCGTGAATGCGTTTTCCTTGTGGTCTTTCATCTCGTGGATAAATGCTACGTTAACCTGGTTTGGAGATCGAGTTGGTATTGAGGAACTCACTTTGGAGGTTTGTGTACACCTTGCATGGCTTTCTATTGGATACATTAAATTTTTCACCCATTCATTTAATCATTCATTTATTCATTCAGTCATTAATTCATTTATTTAATTCATCCATCCATTTCTTCATTCATCCATTCAATTATTCATTAAGTCATTCATTCATTCATTGTCACGCATCTATTTTGCAACGATTCGATTTATGTACCACTTTGATTAAATGTACCACCACGTTAAATTTGTTATCATCACCACACCACCATCAACGTTATCAACATCTTCATAATAATAATCATCATTATCACCATTATCGTATAATCCTTCTCCTCCTCCTCCTCCTCATCATCATCATCATCATCATCATCATAATCATCATCATCATCATCATCATCATAACCATCATCACCGTTGTCATCGTCATAGCCATCATCATCATCCTCATCGTCATCATCATCATCATCATCATCATCATCATCATCATCATCATCATCATCATCATCATCATCATAACCGTCGTTGGCCATCATTCTAACCAGAGCCACATTTTTCTATCCTTTTTCAGGAAATTTCATCTTACCTTTTATATCCAGTATCCCTTGCCATGGGAGTAGAGCCTGAAGACTGCAGGAATGTCGCCATGTTATTAGGGTACCGAATCTCAAGTACTAATCTTGTAGCTTTCATAAAGGTAATAGTAAAACCTTACCGCTATTTATGAAAATCAGAAAATGTTAGTAGTTAATAGATATATAATAAATATTTAATATTCATATTTGTCTTTTGCAAGGTCCCACCAATCTCAGTGCGTTTCATAATAGCAAACAGGTAATTTAGGTCCTTTTAGTATAGGATGGTCTGCCTGTTCAGGTATCCATCACGTCCGAGTCAATTGGGACAATGTTTGTAATCAGCAATATCCAAAAAAAAATACAACGCCAAAGCCAAAGTACTATAGTCGCCCGTTTGGTTGCCGCTTGATTTTGTTACAAGACAAGACGGATTACAGTTTGTTTACCGATATGTTAAGAGAAAATTAAAGTCAAAGTGTCTCAAAAGATAAAGTATCATGAAAGTGTTACGTTAATGGTTATTCAATTTAATTCAGTCAAGTAAGCAAGATATCAGTGGTTAGATTTCAATGGAAGCAACTTTTTGTGGGTTTTGCTGCTACTGTATTTTATCAATTGAAAAAGATATCCCCTCCTTACCTCCAACTTGTCCACTCTTATTGACGGTGATCTCGCGTGGTGTTTAATGTCAGGTTTTTTTTTTGGTATGAAGTCAACAGATATATTAAGTTTTGGTTTATATTCCTCAGATGTTTGAGATGAAGGTGAACCGCATGAAATATAATCATTACCAGCAATTGACGAATTTCACAGGACCTGTCTCTCATCGTAAAAATGACATTATCCTGGACGCGTGGAATATGACGCTCAAAGACGGCTTTATATCAGTAAGTAATTAGAAGCATTTTTAGTTTATTTTTTCATAACTCTTTCTAGAGATATTTAAATATGCATGTAATAAAACAATCCGTTTTACTTGTTGCGCTGTGACGGAAAAAAATGTAATATCGCCTAAAAGGCGCCATGTCTTGTTCTAAATTTTAAGTGACCGGATCTTTGGCTTACGCAAAAGATATTGGATTATAATATCATTTTGCTCGATTCAAAGGATTGGAGTAAAATTGCGTACACGAAACATTGGCTGTGGAATGTGGGTCATCTGAAAGTCAGTCTGGGACGACTTAAGGCTCTGGTAAGACCAGCTCGTGAAAAACTGATTGTTGTCTGGACTACCCAGTACTAATACCTTGGGTCTACCACATGATAAAAATATTACAGTTGATATAATCCTATTTTTGCCTGTATAAAAACTCACAATTGACCAATATCGCCAGACCACCGATTGAAGCTCAAAGGAAGCAAGAGTATATAATAAAGGCCTGAGAGACATCTATTTATACTAAATTATGGGACTCACGAATACAACTATTCAAAACGACGAATTTTTAAGGGCATGTCAGGAAACCACGTCAAACTTCGTCAGCGAAGGAAAAGAAGTTGTGATGACGAAATATCTAAAAGAAATGTACAAGTTCTCTGAAAAATCTTATATATTGAGCTTTTATATAGCGCAATATCCACTTAACGTGCTCAAAGCGAATTACAAGGAGTCCCTGGTCAACAGCAACATTTAACATGTAGGACGAGACATGAAGCCTGTTAGGCGATATTACAATTTTTCGGACAAAGACAACGCTGTTAACGGCCAGGTACTCATTTTACACCTGAGTACGGTGAGAGAATGTGAGTAAAGAGTCTTTTCCAAGGACTCAACTATGCGTCGAGCGAGACTCGAACCCAGGACCTTCCGATCCGAAAGCGAGTATTATACCACTAGACCACATAGCCGCACAAAATCTTGACGTCGCACTTATATTTTCAAAACTATAATAGATACGAAACGGACAAAGTTATCATAACATAGCTTAGATTATGTACTCTCCGTTTTTTATTTTGAATGTCATCGTAGTCACCATTCCCATCCACACAGAGCCGCCACGACGTAGGCTACCAGTTATTCTATCACGTCGAAGAGGAATTCACGTGGACACCACCGAGTCACATTTGCATGCCCCTCGACATCATTGCCATAATTTGCCCCCATTGATTTGTCTCAAGTCTTAGAAACAGGAAAAAGTCACTTGGAGCTAAATCGGAACTGTAAAGGGGTGTTCGACGACTACAAGAAAACTTCCTTTTTCAATATGATCATGCGTTTATGTGAGCATTCTTGGTATCCAACGGGCACATACCTCTCTGTAACCCAAGATTTCTCGAACGATACATCCAGATGTTATGAATTTTCACGCATTTGCGAAATGTCTGGTTGTTTTCTTCGAGGATTGGCACGGTGAAGTTTGTCAATTTGTTTTTGATTTACTTTGCTCGGTGCAGCTTGTGGACGGCCACTGTGAGTCTGCTTATTAATGATGGTGGAGACGGCATCCGTACCAGTAAAGCGCTTAACCCACCTTTAACTCTTCAAATATCAACTCACAAGTCACCATAAACACATTTCAGCCGTTTATGAATGTTTACGGGTGCACATCTCTATGCCGTAATGATCTCAATCACGATACTTTATTTATTGCTTTAATGTTTTGTGTGATTTCTTCGACCGACATGTTGGAATAGGGGTTCTTTCAAATAACATAAATTAAAATTTAAAAATAGCAGCTAAACTGAATTTGGTCACACTAATATAAGAATAAATAAATATATATATATATATATATATATATATATATATATATATATATATATATATATATATATTATACACACATAAACAATAATTTATTCGTTGTCATTTTTTCAGGAAAGATCAGAAGCAATAGCCACCTACTCGCTCACAGGGTTTTCAAGCTTTGTCTCCGCTGCCATCCTTTTAACATTGTTGTGTGTTTTACTACCAAAAAGGTGTGTAAGAATGTCATTTATGTCAACATGTTACGCCTTCTGATTGAAAAAGAAAATGGGAGATGTAGGCTATAACACTAGTTAAGTTTTCAGATGCTTGGGGAATATTTGTAATTGTTAAAATTTCAACAATGTTAAATGATATATTCGTATGTCAAAAAAAAAAAAACAAAAAAAAACCCCGGCAATTTCAAGTAAACACATTAAAATTTGGACATTGAAGAATTGATTGCAATAGTATTATAACCATTTTAACGAAATTAATATCTGATACATTTAGTATTTGTCAATTTGTAATTTTGTGGAATTTTCTATAAGGAGTACGGTAGACGGCTTGATAATAATTTGAGCCAGATACTGTTAATTGATTTTTTTCAAACCACTAAGAAATTGTGATTTTTTTAAATGTCAAAATATTGGCTAATATGCCTTAAGAAATTATTGGTAATTATAATATTACCATGCCTACATTTTGACGTGAAATTCATAAACGTTAGAAAGATAAAAAGGCATAAATAAAATAATCTAACAACTCTTACTTTAGCATCTAAATATCAATCGATTTAAATGACCCTCATTTTGGCAAAAACTCTCAAAATTGGGAATTCACGAAGTCCCAGGTTTGAGAGTTTTTGCCAAGATGAGGGTCATTTATATCGATCGACTGTTAATTGACAAATTTTCTGGCCAAATTTTTAAATACCTATTTTTCCAGAGCACAGAGTTAACCGATTAAAAAGAATGCTCAAAAATATTAAACTTTTCATTTATGTAAACATTCTACTGGAAGTCTCAGTCTTTCAGTTAATTGAGCACTCGCTACACAAGCATAGGGTCCGAGATCGATCCCGGGTGCAGTCGAGATTTTTTTCCTCTGACCCCCATGTCCCCCAAGCAGTGATTGGGTACCCTGGGTCTGTTCGTAGCCATCGTTAACTTATAATAGCCTGACACTGACCAAAAATGGCGTCAAAAGACCAGTCTTTGGCCACGAAAGAAAACAAATCGTGAGTTGCATTCAATAGTTCAACCGATGAGACCACTTGTTTCCATGAGCACTACTAACGACAACTCACTAGACGGTGCAAAAACCAAATAATGCCGTCAAAAGACCAGTCTTTTTGGGTTTCAGTGTCAGACTATAACTTAACAATGGCTATGGTCTTAGATCTGTCGGGACGTACTTTGCTATAGACAAGCATCCTATCCAAAGGATAGCAAGCAATTGCTATTGTCTGTCTCACGACCTAGAATCCGGGACAAAATCCGGCTCCGTGGGCCAAATGGCTCTGAAGGACTAAGTGGAAAAAAACAAACTAAAAAAAAACAAACATTCTATTCGCCGCGCATATATTTACAGGTCTGATAACCGAACCTAAATTATGGCCTGTTTCAGTATTGTTGTAATGAACAATATTTTGCGTTGGTTTGAGAGTATTTTCATTACAGTGATACCATAACAATTTGGGTTATCAGACCTGCAAATATGTACACGTCGAGTCTACCCAATTAAACTAATGACATTAATCCATGATTCATAACTGTTTTTGTTTTTTATTATAAGGATAAGAAAATATTTTCAGCATTCAGATAACACAGAAATAACACCGTTTTTGAAATGATGGGTCACATTTCATGTTTCAAAGTTACAGAGGCTTTAACCATCTCCTTACCACCCATTAGAAAATCGTCATGTTCGTTACGATGTAACCGACAATTTTCTCATTCTGATTTCTCTTGTACATCACAAAACTTAAAGAAATGCTTTGATTACAGCTATAAATACTAAATACTGTGTGGTAGAGCTCATTTAGTTCAATGTATAGAATGCACTTGTTACTTTTTTGTTTGAGTAAGAGAAGCCTATTTTTGTGTTGGATGGGTGTGAAGTTTTGGGTGAAATTCTAAAAATGGCTGGTAAGGAGAGAGTTAATATTTTAATCTATCGAACTACAGGAAAGCATGGGTTGCCAAGACAACTGTTTTGTCGCTGATTGCCGGCAACATAGCCAATTGTATGACAGGGTGTTTCGCCAGTAAGTATGTAGGCCTATCATGTTATTTCATAAATTAATTAATATGGAACGAAAGAACAGTCACATTCATAATACGAGGTGGCATTGAGGCTTAATAAAATAGAATTCCTTTTGACGCGAAGAGACCTAAATTTGAGTCCAAAAACTCAAAATTAGTTTTCTTTTTAATTCTTTCCTTTTTAAATTAGTTTTGCTTTGTTTTTGTTTTGCTTTTTTTTTTTTTGTTATTTTATTTTCTTATTTGTTTGTTTTTTGTTTTGTTTTTTGTTTTTGGTTTTGTTTTGTTTTTGTTTTGTTTTTTGTTTTTGTTGTTTTTTTTTGTTTTGTTTTTTTTTTTGTTTGTTTGTTTTTGTTTTGTTTTTGTGTGTGTGTTTAATGTTTTGTTTGATTGTTTAGAATTTTACCTTTCTTGAAAACGGATTGTGACTGTCAACCTCAATGCGTGATGCATAGTTACCAAATGGACATGTTTCTTACTCGAGGGACACATGCCGGCAGCTTGGCTCGAACCCTTTTCCTCTTGGCGTTAGGATGGTCTCGAAAATAGAATGGTCAAATGAGGCTCATTGAAATGGGGACAACACAAGACAAACTTCGTTACGGCCCCTGGCTTTCGTCAGGAAACAAACAAAAAATAAAGACATGTGATCATATATTTTATTTAAATATATTTTTGTGTCTTGATTGTTTATCATCTGAACCCAATGTCCGAAACATTGCTTTGTATAGTGTTTTTATGTATCTATAGATAGAATGCACTTGGCTAAGAAGTTTACAACATTGCCATCCGGAAGTATAACTGACCAACACACAAAACTGTGTAATCATGATCGTTTATAGTCTGGTTAATACAGTTTAGTGAGAATTACTCAGAAACGCGAATGGCAAGAAACAATAACAAAGACAAGAGTGACTTCAACTTCGAACTATCTATAAGAGTCACAATTGCCCAATTTATATTTCTCCCCATCTTAACTGGCTCATTTGGGCACCTCTAGCTCTTAGTTTTACAACGCTTGGTGTTCGTGTTGAGTCTTATTCACTCAATCATTTTGAAGACGATGAAATAGAGGAACCCTTCAACTCAGCTTTGAATCCTACAACTCAATCGGTAGAACACGACGTATACATATATGCAGGAATGATATCTGAACCAGTTTATGGGCCTAGTTTAACATTGTTTGTGCGGCTATGTGGTCTAGTGGTATGACACTCGCTTTCGGATCGGAGGGTCCTGGGTTCGAGCTTCGCTCGGCGCGTAGTCGAGTCCTTGGAGAAGGCTCTTTACTCGCATTCGCTCACCGTAATCAGGTGGAAAATGAGTACCTGACTGTTAACAGCGTTGACTCTGTCCGAAAAAATTGTAACATCGCCTAACAGGCGCGATGTCCCGTCCTAATTGTTAAATGTTGCTGTTGGCCGGGACCCCTTGTAAAGCGCTTTGAGCACATTTAGTGGCTCTTGTGCTATATAAAAGCTTTTTTTTTTAAACATTGTTGTAATGGACACTATTTTGCGTCATTTTTTGAGATTTCCATTACAACAATGAGCCCATAAGGAATTGGGTTATCATACCAGCAATTAAGTGCACGTCGATAGAAAACTAAAACAAATATAAATTGGCTTAGTACAATTTCTCAATGTCACCGCGACAGGTTATGATATAATTATACTGATAATATAGGACAGAAAATAGGGCAGCGTGGTTCCGCTGTGTGGTCTTTGATTCGTATCTGAAAGGCGCCGAGTTCGATTACTCACTGCGCTGTGTGGGGCAAGTCACCTCGCCCTACTTCACATTGCGGCGCTGCTCTGCGGCTGAATTCTTGGTTATTCGAGTCTTCCCTTAGAATAGATCCCTAAATACAAATTTCCTTTTAGAGATAAAAAGTGGAATATTGTTATTTTTATTTTATTTTTGTTTAATCATCCTCTGATAGGGTTGTCTCGACGTATACATATATACAGGTCTGACATCTGAACACACTTATGGGCCTAGTTTAACATTGTTTTAATGAACAATATTTTGCGTCATTTTTTAGATATGTTCATTACAACAATGAGCCCATAAGGAATTGGGTTATCAGACCTGCAAAAAGTGCACGTCAGGTTGTCTCCTTTATTTAAATCGTTATTGTTCGCTTCCGCCCTTTGGAAACCAAGATAATTAATGGCGTCTTTATTATAGACCGATAATGTCCTTTAATAGTGTCAAACACGACGATGATGATGAAGATGATGATGATGATGATGATGATGATGATGATGATGATGATGATGATGATAACGATGATGATGATGATGATGATGATGATGATGATGATGATGATGATGATGATGATGATGATGATGATGGTGATGATAGGATTAAAGAATTAATAACTTTCCATAATACGACTTATTCTCCTGTTTCTCTGTTCAGGTTTATTCTATTGAAGACTTCGTGTTCTTTGCAGTTGGAGTGAATGAATTTGGTCACATCATTATATCAAACATTTGATTGATTGTCATTCTTACCAAAGATTTTATATCATCATTTTATTGAATTTTTATTTTATAAAATTACTCGCCATGATTCAATGTAACTATTATCATCATAATGCCATGTCAACAAATGTAACACCGACAATATTTGTTTTTTTTTCAAATAAAATATTTACAAAGATCTGAGAGGGGTTGGAAGAGAAAGAGCATGTAGAGAGTGGAGTGAAGAACGGCACGGGATGGAAGTGAGAGAAAGACGATTTGTTGAATAGGGCGAGAAGCATAAAAGGACAAATTGGGAAATTATGTCTTTCTGTGTATGTGAGAGAGAGAGAGAGAGAGAGATAGAGAGAGACATAGAGAGAGAGAGAAAGAAAGAGAGAGAGAGAGAGCGAGAGAGAGAGAGAGAGAGAGAGAGAGATTCAGACAGAAAGAGAGAAATTATTGTGTGTATGTCTGAGAGAGAGAGAGAAAGAAAGAAATAGAGAGAGAGAGAGAGGGAGAGAGAGAGAGAGAGAGAGAGAGAGAGATTCAGACAGAAAGAGCGAAATTATTGTGTGTATGTCTGAGAGAGAGAGAGAGAGAGAGAGAGAGAGAGAGAGAGAGAGAAGAAAAAACGACGTGAAAATAAAAGCAGTATATCAATTGTTTTACACACAGCCACTTCGTTTGCGTTGTTTTACGTCAATCCTTCATTTTATCCTAAATATTAAATAATAATAATAATAATAATAATAATAATAATAATAATAATAATAATAATAATAATAATAATAATAATAATAATAAGAGATCTTTATTGTCCATAAATATGGATGAGACATCTGAATCAAATGATTGGAACACGAAAGGCCCCTTAGTCAAGAAAATGAGATGTTGCACAACTTTTCCACTTTGACAATTGAGCAGAATTTTTTTACAGTGAAATGCGCATCGGCAAAACCGGGAATTGCCGAAGATCTACAAGGAAGTGTCACAAAACTAAGAAAAACAAGAATGATATTATTGGAAATCTGCTCATAAAAGACAAGACAAATAGCAGAATCCCAGAATATTGTCCTTCTAATTTCATAGATGAGGACTTTGTTAATATGATCATTTCACACCAGTTAAAACCACCAGTCATGTTCTTGTTTCAAAATATGAAATGAAAAAGATGCTCTTGAAAGAGAAACATGAATGATACCTCCTGCGATATCTGTAAGGTTAGTCACGAACTTAACATCCAGAGAATAAGAGAAAATATGAAATGAATATGTGTGGGGTGTAAGTGTAAGAAATATTGCTAGACAGAGCAGGTTAGACAGAACAGGAAGAATAAAAACGAGGAAAAACACATATTAAAAGGGAGGCCTTCCGAAAGCTCCTACAAAGGGAAAAAACTCAAATAATATTCCCTCAACTAACCCCAAGAAAAAATAAAACCTAGTACCTTTAACTAACCCTAGCAGGAAAAACAAATACCCTACCACCTTTGTTAAGACTTATGACTAACCCGAATAGAAAAAAAATCCTCCGATCTCAAGCTAACCCTAATAGAAAAAAAACCCTCGGACTGCTTTGCACTACCTTTCAATACTTCACAAATCAAAATGGCGGCCAAGAATCAAAACAATGGTCAAATTAGGAAATTTTAAACTTTCACAAATCTATTAAGGTTTGTTCTAGACCTTTTAAAATGCTTCAATATGATGATAAATTGAATAAATAAACGCCTAACACGGTGAAAATACAAATTGAAAGAAATGCTAGCTCTAGGAGCTTTCGGAAGGTCTACCACACATTTTTTTAAATCAGCCTCCCTGGTGGTCGAACCTCAGACCTCCCTGATTTCCTGTCAGACGTTTTACCACAGAATAGAAGTTAGCCTATAGCCCATGTTGTAACGACTCAGTGTTTATATATTCTTCACAAGAGTGTACGTTTCCGATGTGAATCATAGGACAAGAAACAACAAAGACGGATTACGTTCCGGTTTTTTTTAATCTTCATTTTTACTAGCAATGACTATCCCGCACAAATCTTTGGGCCTCTTTTTCGCTTACGAAGTGCCCGAATTCGCGTCAAAATATGGGACGAAGCCGTTTCGTATATGCTATTTTTAAAAATTAATTACGACGCTGTTTATTGATGGATATGACTGTAAGTTGGCACACAGTTAGAAAAAAGGTCATTTTAGATTATGTCAAGCGACAAAAGTCGTGCGATTACCAGAAAACCGTTAAAAATAGATTTTTACTCTTTGGAGTAAAATATTTCTAAAACTATCGGGCGTGGAGGTTTTGTCGCTGACAAGGTAATACATGAACATTTCTTCTTTTTGGTTGTAAAATTTCATATGAATATGACGAGTACTTTTCCCGTATTTTACAAAACACCATCCTAATTTGCTCTTCAAGTTTCAAGCTTTTAATCCACTTATTACGCAAGATACAACCAAAGGTCGAAAAAAATGCCAAAAAAGCGTCCCATATTTTCGCGTTTTTTTCCTCTTTGCGGGTCATCCAAATAAATGACACCTTTGAAACTGCATAACTTGTTTATTTATGAATGGATTTTCAAAATTCAAAAACATTTTTACTCAGTGGAGATAGGGCTTTGATTTTAGACAAAAATTTTCCTCAAAAAGAGAAAAAAACATTTTTCATAGTCATTGCTAATTTTTACACCTCTGTGGTATAGGGGGTCTGACGTTCGATCACATTCTGGACATGCAGATTTTTTGGATAATTTTAGTTTTCGTATTTTTCTTTCTGTTTTATCTGCCATTGTTTCTTATACACTTTGTCCTATTTTATCGAGGACCATTACATACAGCATTACTTTTTCTTTAAAGTGATGACAAGAGGAATTGTTCAAGTGATGCCACTTTTAAACATGTGGCCATGTCACTGCAGAATTTTCTTCAAATTTGAATTGATTCCTTTGTAGTAAAAACGACACGTCTTATTTCAAAATACTGAAGTTAAGATAATTTGACACGAGATTAATTACTTTTTTTAATATACGTAAATATCTGAAAGGTGCGTGTGAAATACTGCCAGACAAAGCAGAAAGGAAAGGAAAGAAACCATTCTCAAAAGATCATCCTGCCACGACTGTGTATTCTGCCGTACTCTGGAAAAAACCATAATTAAAAATTTAGCGAAGTCCCAGGTTTGAGAGTTTTTGGCAAGATGAGGGTCATTTAAATCGATGATATTTGAAGGACGATTTTTCTGGCCAAATTTTTAAATATGGTTTTTTTTCCGAGTACTGCTGTATTGCCAAGACTGTGCTTTAGACTGCTCTTCTGGTTTCTCTTAAACTTTTCACCAAGTTCAGCTATATCTATCTGGCTAATGGCTATTTACAGCATTTTATATGTTGGACAGAATACTTTTCACATCACTATTCAATTCTTAAAATCCTTGGCTTTTACATATCGCAATATCCCTCTTAATGTGCTCGAAACGCCATACAAGGGGTTCCAAGCTGTCAACAAGTTGTCAACAACACTTAAAATGAAAAATGAGACTTCATATGATTACTTATTAAAAATGTCCCAAATATTTTACATGAAGAAATAAAAATAAAATATTGAAAATATCAACAGGTTCTGAATAAAATTGACATTAGTGATTCTCTCTTTTTTTCGCCAATTGTATTTCACTCTTTAAAAAAAGAGCTTTGTGAACTTTTAGAAATGCATTTCTTATTGAATATACAAATGTGGATTAATGAAATCAAATGTCATTTTCTTCCAATATTAAAGATTAAAGAATATTGGAAAAATAAAAATAGAACTGTATTTTTCAATACCAAAATATATTCTCCGTTTCCTTATTCTTGGTGCTTATCATAAAGATATCATTTAAATCAAGTTGTCCTGTCTTATCGTTTACAGATCATAAGACGATCCAACAACAATGAGTGAAGAAGACGGAGAAGCTGCCGAGCTAATAGTCGTATTCCATCTTTTCCTTATTACTTTGGCAGGAGCTTTCATCAGTCAGATTGGTGGGAAAATAGGCCTAAAATACCCAGCTGGCATCTTGTACTTTTCGGGGATGCTCGTTGGTTTTTATTTTATCCAATTCCCACGTCACAGGATTGTCGTCTTGGACTATTTAGGTTCTAGCTTGCTGCGCTCGGCTTACACGCCTTTGTATTTTTTTGTTGGAACTTTCAAGCTGGAGACTGAATTCATTCAAATCCGTAAATTACCCCATGCAATTGCGTGCGTCCTTGTGTTGGTATCGACTACGTACACGGTACCGATTGTCTCCTCCTATTTTTTCGACTTTGCTGGCAACATATACAATATAATTTTCATGACCATTATCATCATCACGCCCGATCTGAGAACCACCAGACATTTCTTAGAGGCTACCAGCCACAACTTTTCCAGCAAAGAATTATTTATCCTTCTGGAACTAGAAAGTTTAATCGGAAGTATATTTGCCTCCCTTGCGCACGATCTCCTCGTTGATAGAACTCGTCTACATTCTTTCGAGATCATCACATTTATATTAAGAAATATTTTTACATGCCTTTTTGCATTTTTCGTTGGAAAATTCACGGCAGCGTCTATCAACCGGATGCACTACGATAATTTAAATCAACTGACAGCTCTCTTTACGTCTCTATATTTTACTTACGCACTGGCTACAACCATCGAATCGTCCGGAGATCTGGCCGTTGTGACACTAGGTATTGTTCTTTTAAGAGCTAAACCTAGAATGACGCCAGAAACAGTCAGCAACATGAATCGCTTCGTCGAAATATTTAGATATGCATTGGGCAGCTCCATTTTAATCGTCGCAGGCATATTGTTCACAATGTCCGTCTATTTCACTTTCACAAAAAGAATCTTATCGATAATTGGAGTTATCTATCTCATTATAGTTGGCTATCGCTTTGTCATTATATTGGGATTCTGGGTTGTATTTCGTAAAATCTACCAATTGAAATTGATTGCAATTTTGACCGTATGTGCTGTCAATATCAAAAGTATTTTTAACATTGTACTGGCTTTCGATTTGATAAATGACGTTCCCCATTTCTTACCTGAGCCCAACGAACTGTTCATTATTGTAAACTCTCAAGTTTTTATGTCTTTTATACTTACAACTGCAATTGCTTCTTTCATGCTAAACATTGAAGGTCAGCGGACTGTTAATCTTGACCAATCGTTTATGGCCCGAAGAGCCTTGGAGAGAATTAATGAGAGTAAGGAAACGACGATCAAAGTTTTGAGAGGCATTCAATTAACAGTAGATGCTGACTGGTCAAATGTCTGTCAAGCAACCGCTATTGAGAGTAGCTATTTCAAGCGATTTGCACACAGAGTAGACATGAAACAGATGGACAACAGCTCCCATGTTTCAGATATTTCCCGAATGAGATCTAATGCTATAAAAGACTTGCTACGTTTACAAAAACGGTTTTTTGAGGAACAATTTAGACACGGAACGTTGGAAGGCCGATCTGCTAAAAGGTTTGCATATTTCTTAAGACGCTGTATGCACAAGTCAATGTTTATGTCAGCTCAGCAAGTCATAGACAAAACGAGGCCGAACGCAATCATTCAGATCATCATTCGAGATCTCATCCGTGCCCTTAATATGAGGAAGAAAACGAGCACCTTGTGGCTGATCGTTGCTATAACAATGTTTACATTTGATGTATACTTAAACTTCTTTAACGCTTTCAGTAAAATCTTCATGTACAGTAACATTAACCAGCTCACTCCCTTATTCAGCACCTCCTACAATTTGGTTCTGGGTATTTTGGGAATATATACTATCTTCAAAACTGGGTCTTACTATTTACACTCCGTCAGTTATAATCTGTGGAATTGGTTAGCATGGGCATTCGCTCTCCTCTCATTTTGGGCTTTTGTCTTGGAATTTTTGTCCTTAAATCTCGTAGTGAAAAATCGAGAATATCAGATTTCAACCAATGACAAGTTTGACGTGGAACTAAAAGTGTATTATTTCATAACTTTATTGACATCTGTCATTATATTACTACGTTCTTTGACATTAGCGTGTACCTTGCACCCTGTACAGTATTTTATGTTTCGTGTTGCATCGACAATGCTCAACGCACTTATTCACACCCAGTGTGATGGTTGCCAGGGATTTTTACAGGTCATGGTTGATACACACCAAAGACTAGAGAATCGCGCAATCAACCCAGTTTTCGAGGCTGGTGCGTCGGATCTCCTTCACCAGCAAGGTCTTGCCATGCGACAGTTCCTCGGAGTGATGGAAGTACTCACGCCCGACGTCATGACGGCTTTGAAGACACGACTTGCTTGCCGACTGGTCCTGATGTCACAAGAAAAAATAATCCGTGATCTTGACGAAGACGGAAAGTTGGAAAGCAATGAAATTGATTTGCTGACCAATATACTGAGAAATAAAATCCTCTACCTTCGGAATTTAAAAACGACTCTGACCGAGCCTTCGGTGACCGAAATTATTAGGAACATACCTTGGGTGGCAATGACTGATAGTGTGCAATATCAAGATATCGTAAATGCCGGGGTAATTTTGAACTTCCATCCAGGAGATGAGCTGTTACATCAAGGTGTAAAAGTAAGTGGACTTCTCGTTGTGCTCAGGGGCTTGATAAGAGTAGAGATCGCTTCTTTTTTTAAAAAGACAGGAAAGCAAGTGATGCGCAAGTACAGAAAAAGTCGATATATTATCGGTCGATCTAGCTCGTCAAGTGTTGATGCCATGGACAAATCTGTCGAACTCTCTGATTTCTACACAAGGGGAAATGTCATGGGAGAATACCCTTTTCTCACCGACAAGCCTTGTCATAAAACTTTCCGATGTGTGACCGAGGTCAAAGTTCTTTATCTTCCCAAGGAGATTGTCAAAAGTTTTATGAGAGGCATTTCTACTTCAGTTGAGTCATTAAACTTGCTTGAGTACAATATGTGGACGACTGTAGCAATTCGCCAGGCCGCAAGACTAATTCAGTGGAGCGCCTCGTATCACTTATTGACAAGGCGCCAGCTTTACATCATGATGGAAGATTCGTATATCATGGGTTGCGAGGAGTATGGAGAGGTGGAATTGCAAAATTTACACCGAGCAGCAGTCGTTCTCATCTACGGTGAATTGTCTTGCCCATCAACAGACCAAATCTATCAAGGACCAGCCATCATTCCTTCAAGTCTTGTTCACCTATATGCACGACGTCCTGGTGCAGTTCATGAGTATCTTGAGCCTCACAAGAATATCATTCTTATCCTCCGGTCTTTCAGAGAAATGAGGTTATCCAAGACGCGCACACCCTTAATAGAAAGTGAGGCCAGTCAACCGAACTTGGGTGAAAACGAGTCCTTACTAACGGTGTCGTCGGGATCTTCCGATGGCATTCCATACAGGCACAAATAACTTGGTTACTTATTCAGTCACTGCGGAACGGTCAGAGTGATCAAAAAAGATGTCGACAGCTTACAAGTCCGACACCGATCCCATTGATGACAACTCTTCTAACTGAACTAGTGAACCATCGGAGATTAATTTAAGCTACATTTTAATTTCAAAAGACGGAAAATTATGTTTTGGCTGTCCCTTATATTAAAGAACAAGATCGATGAGTTAAACATGGTCGCATTTTCTAATGTGTCATCTACATTCTGACAATGGGAAAAATCTCAAACGTCCTGTACAGTTTATTGATGCTTAAAGTAATTCAACTTCTTTTTTTTTCTTTTTCGAATTTTAAACAGCATTTGCATAAACTGCTTCGAATGTAATGCTATGACAAAAAATAAAATGTTCGAATAATTTGTTTGTTTATTTGTTTGTTTGTTTATTCTTTTTATTTTCTTGTTTGGTTTAGGTAGTTGTTTATTTTTTAGTTTTATTTCGGTTTTGTTCACATGCTCATATTTTCTCTCTGTTATTAGATATTTGTTTTTCAAAAACTGCAAAAACCGGCGAACCTAAAATCTAAGAACGCATATTTTGAAAGTTGTCACTTTTATTAGTCTTTTCAAAAAACCTGAGTGCGTCGCAGCAGAAAAAAATTATTATGTGTAGAAAACAATTAAAGTTGAAACATTGATGCGGTTATCAGTCGGAAAAAAACCCTCAATACACTCTCTGTCTGGTAATATTATAACTTTCGATATGTCATCACCAGAGCCTTGCCAAAAATAATTCCCTGGGAAGCAAATTTATACTTATTTTTGTGGGATAGAATACATATATATATATATATATATATATATATATATATATATATATATATATATATATATATATATATATATATATATACTAGTAAAAAGCCCGCAATTTCGCGGGGAAAAAACTATTTTCATTCGATACTGTACTCACCGTCATTTAATGAGGGCAGATTGGTAAACAACGTTGTCTGTGTAATCACAATGGCGGCCGAAAATCAAAACAATGATCAAATTAGGAAATTTTAAACTTTCACAAATCTATCAAGGTTTGTTCTAGAGTTTTTAAAATTCTTCTATATGACAAACTGAATAAATAAATGCCTGACAAAATATCAACGGTGAAAATACAAATTTAAAGAATACTGGGGATGTAAGAGCTTTCGGAATGTCTCCCCTTTACTTAACTTATGGAAAAACAAACACCCTAGCACCTTTAATAACACTTATGACTAACCTCTCGAGCTAACCCTAATAGTAAAAAAAGAATCAAAATGGCGACTGAAATACCTTCATGTGATCAAGTGAATAATATCACTATGAATGACACGATTTGCTGAAAAATGCCAACACACTTACACACACATGTATACACCACACACAACACACACACACAAACATACACACACACACACACACACACACGCAAACATACACGCAATTAGAACATAACAAAACTGATCACCGCTAAATCAACAACACAACGGAAGTAATAATAATACTTGGTGTCATAAATAGATGACGCAAATTGACAACTTTTTACAGTGTCAAAATTAGTTGATTTTGAGAGCCAAGTGTCGTCAGTACATATTTTATGATATTATCTGTTTGACTCAACGAACTTTCAAACTGACTTTAAATTATAAAAGGAAATCAAGTTATCTTTTTATCTATCTGTAAAAAATACATTTCAAATTTTCAAATCTTTCAGTAGAGTTGTGCGCCGTATCAATTTTTTTATTGACTCAAACAAGCACAATGTTCTCCACAATGCTATATTATTTTAAGAAAGGATATATATATATAATAGATGTCATGCTTTGAACGTTTAATGTTTTTTTTTCTTTTCTTTCTGTTGTTATTTGATTTTTTAAATTGAATAATTTGAAAATACAAATCAGCATTGTATTGTCCTTATTGATTTTACCTTTGATCAAAAGGCAAAAGTCGAATTTTGTTACTTCATTTATTTTAAAACAGTTGAGCACACAGATTACCAGATGATATGTCTAAAAATAAATACGATTGTTCCGATCGTAATAGTAACATTTTGCTCGTTGAACTGATGGTTCCTATGGTATTTTGTTAACCAATTAACTTTCTACCTCTAGTAAAACATGCTTTTAAAAATTTGGCCAGAAAACTCTTCCTTCACATATTCATCGATTTAAAGGACCCATGTGATTCCCAGGTTTGAGAGTTTTTGCCAAAAGAATTCATTTAAAACGATCGATATTTGAAGGACCAGTTTTCTGGCCAAATTTTTGAATTCATGGTTTTTTCAGAGTTTTACTGGTTAACACAATGAATATTAAAGGAAAAAAAGATGTCTTATTCTTATCAGTAGATGTATACACCATCATATCGTGTCCCTATCATAGCATGTTACTATACACATAATGCTACTCACAAGATTAATGCATGGCATGGAACGAAATCTACCAAGTCATTCCTGGGGTCGACAAAATAAAATTACTTCTGACCACTATATTACTATTATACCATAACAGCGCAGTATCCACTAAGCACGCTCTAAGGGCTTTATAATGGGTCCCTTGCCAACAGCAACAAGTAGGACGATATATAACGCCGGTTAGGCATTAATACAATTATTTCGGACAGAAACAGCGTTGTTAAGAGCCATGTACTCATTGTACACCTGAGTACGGTGAGAGAATGTGAATAGAGAGCTTTTCTAAGGATTCAACTATACGCCGCTCAGAGTAGGAATCGAGCCCTGTGCCTTCCAATCTGAAGACCACCTAGCCAACCATCCAAAACTAATAATGATAGGACCACACAACAATAACAGTGAGATGATTAACAATGGAATAAAATATCTCTTTAAAATGGTACTATACATTTGACAGTCTCCCTCCCAGCTAAAGATTTCGGACATAACCAGGGAAAAACCACCAAGCAATCTCAATCCAGAAAAAGGGTTTCATGGCGCTTGCAAAACATTTAGGTTATATCAGCGCCAGTAATAAAAAAAAGGAAAGAAATGGGATAGTGAAAAAATTAAAGTATCCAAGAAATTCCAAAAGCATACCATCAATGTACCTAAAAGTCTCATTCAAATGTTTAAAAGACATTTTCAACACAAAAATGTAACGATCAGTCCATAAAAGAGAGGATTTACAATGAAAATCCTTGCATACTTTTAACTATTTCCCTCTCAGCCAAGGATTCCGGAGAGGATCAGGACAGAACCAAGTAAACCCATTCCAAGACAAAGGCAAGGACAGAAAGCAACTCATAAAACACATATGTATATATAGGGGATAGAAGACACAGCAAGTGACCTGTTCACCATGAGAGAGCAACATGGAAAGGGAAAGAGATAAGAGATAAAAGACACAGTGAGTGACCTCTCTTTCCACCATGGGAGGTCAGAAGACCCCATCCGGGGAAAAATAAAGAAATAGGAAAGATGAGAACGGACGTGGAACACAACAGTCAGCTGGAGAAGCAAAATCCTTGCATACTTTTAACTATTTCCCTCTCAGCCAAGGATTCCGGAGAGGATCAGGACAGAACCAAGTAAACCCATTCCAAGACAAAGGCAAGGACAGAAAGCAACTCATAAAACACATATGTATATATAGGGGATAGAAGACACAGCAAGTGACCTGTTCACCATGAGTGACCTCTCTTTCCACCATGGGAGGTCAGAAGACCCCATCCGGGGAAAAATAAAGAAATAGGAAAGATGAGAACGGACGTGGAACACAACAGTCAGCTGGAGAAGCAAAATCCTTGCATTGTGCATACTTTTAACTATTTCCCTCTCAGCCAAGGATTCCGGAGAGGATCAGGACAGAACCAAGTAAACCCATTCCAAGACAAAGGCAAGGACAGAAAGCAACTCATAAAACACATATGTATATATAGGGATAGAAGACACAGCAAGTGACCTGTTCACCATGAGAGAGCAACATGGAAAGGGAAAGAGATAAGAGATAAAAGACACAGTGAGTGACCTCTCTTTCCACCATGGGAGGTCAGAAGACCCCATCCGGGGAAAAATAAAGAAATAGGAAAGATGAGAACGGACGTGGAACACAACGGTCAGCTGGAGAAGCACAATTCTCCCCCCCCCCCCCCCCCCCCCCCTTTCCCCATCCTAAAGAATTCGAGAATTAAAAATTGAACATGTGAATCTTTAAATTCAAATCTAAGAAAACAATGTTGAGTTCTAAATTTTAATACAGCATCCATACTCATGTACATCAATAGTATGAAAAAATGGCAACAATAAACGAAGGCAAATTAAAAAGTTGACAAAGGTTCCTCAAGACGACTTTTAAAATGTCAACGCTGGTATGGAGAAATGTATTAAGATCAAATGTAGGATCCCTTTGAATCCATAAAATCTCAATAGAGAGTGGTTTGTAATAAGATTGACATATCAAAATATTGGAAACCAGTAGTTTGATTTCCTCTCTTTTTAATTTTGTCTTCAGAGGTTAGGTGAGAAATACGTAATCAATTTTAGTTGAATAAAAATGTATTTATACCCCAGTGCTTCAGCCAAGAAAATATTCAACTTTTAATTCATACAACATGTTTGGTAATAATTGTTTTTTGTTCATTTATTATTTACGGCATCAAAATTTTTATATCTATTAATGTTTTGAGTTGACAAGTCATCGATTTGTGTCATAACATGACCAAAAATAAAAAGAATATAAATACAGATATAATGTTGAAAAGTCATAACATATTCATAGTCGACAACTCAGAGTCCAGTAGCTGCATTTAGCTAGAGCTTCAGATTCAATAATTGTTTTTTGATTTTAATGGTTTTACGGCGCTTGCAACAGATTCAATAAAGATCCGGATAAGAATCCTCATTTTGCTATTATTTAAAAAGCCATACCTATGTTTATCAAGCCATAAGTGGGTAGCTAAGTCATATTCAAATTGGCAAAAAGTACATTTTAATATGATCCACACATAGCAAGCAAACTATTCTCACCAAAATACAGGAAAACCTGCAGAAACGGGAATTAATTTGGATTCCAAAGGCGATTCACGTTTCAAATTAGGGAATAAATTAAAATTGAGTTCTTTTACTTCAGGAAGTGATGTTGAATTTGATTTAAACTGATTTATGTAATAATCTGATAATTGAATTTATTCACAAGTGATACAAAATTATGGCGAAAGAAAGATCTTTCTTTTGTTTGCGGGAGTTAAGCTCTAAAAAAATCAATGAGATAACATATTTGTCACAAACACAATAAGACGTCTATAAACACATATTTACATATCACGAATTAAAATTTTATGTAAGAGTGAGGCAGTTATTCTATAAGTTCTATGTGTAATAACCATTTAGATGGTGCCAAAAAATAAACAAAAGACAGAAAAAGAAATGTTCGAAATATTGATAGTGGTGATTTCTTAAAAAGATGCCTAACATAATGCCACATCTAACTGCAGTATAATTTTAATTTTCAAAAACATAATATATGACTAGAGCAATATTTGCAATATTCAAAATGTTAATGTCTAAACTAAAGAAGAAGAAGATCAAGAAGATCAAGAAGAAGAAGAAGAAGAAGAAGAAGAAGATCAAGAAAAAGAAAAAGAAAAAGAAAAAGAAAAAGAAGAAGAAGAAGAAGAAGAAAAATAAAGAAGAAGAAGAAGAAGAAGAAGAAGAAGAAGAAGAAGAAGAAGAAGAAGAAGAAGAAGAAGAAGAAGAAGAAGAAGAAGAAAGAAGAAGAAGAAAAAAGAAGAAGAAGAAGAAGAAGAAGAAGAAGAAGAAAAGAAAAGAAAAGAAGAAAGAAGAAGAAGAGAAGAAGAAGAAGAAGAAGAAGAAAGAAGAAGAAGAAGAAGAGAAGAAGAAGAAGAAGAAAGAAGAAGAAAAGAAAGAAGAAAAGAAAAGAAAAAGAAAAAGAAAAGAAAAAGAAGAAGAAGAAGAGAAGAAGAAGAAGAAGAAGAAAAAGAAAGAAAAAAGAAAAAAGAAAAGAAGAAAGAGAAAAGAAAAAAGAAGAAGAAGAGAAGGAAGAAGAGAGAAGTGAAGAAGAGAGAAGGAAGAAGCAGAAGAAGTGAAAGAAAGAGAAGAAGAAGAAGAAGAAGAAGAAGAAGAGAAGAAGAAGAAGAAGAAGAAGAAGAAGAAGAAGAAGAGAAGAAGAAGAGAAGAAGAAGAAGAAAAGGAGTGGAAAGGAGAAGGTGAAAGAGAAGTGAAAGAGAAGAGAAGAAGGAAAGAGAAGCAGAAGAAGAAGAAGAAGAAGAAGAAGAAGAAGAAGAAGAAGAAGAAGAAGAAGAAGAAGAAGAAGAAGAAGAAGAAGAAGAAGAAGAAGAAGAAGAAGGGGATGGAGAAGGAGAAGGTGAAGCAGAAGAAGGTGAAAGAGAAGCAGAAAGTGAAAGAAGCAAGAAGAAGAAGAAGAAGAAGAAGAAGAAGAAGAAGAAGAAGAAGAAGAAGAAGAAGAAGAAGAAGAAGAAAAGAAGAGGGAGGAGAAGAAGAGGAAGAGGATGAGAAGGGAAGAATGTAACAGAAGAAAAAATTGTAAAAAAAGAAGAAGAGAAGAAGAAGAAGAAGAAGAAGAAGAAGAAGAAGAAACAACAACAACAACAACAAAAAAAGAATAAGATGAGGGAGGGGAGAGGGAGAAGGATGGGAAGAGGAAGAGATGGGGAAGAATGTAAAAGAAGAATAAAAATTAAAAAAAAGAAAGAAGAAGAAGAAGAAGAAGAAGAAGAAGAAGAAGAACAAAAGAAGAAAAGAAAAAGAAAAGAGAGGAGAGAGAAGAAGAGGAGAGTGAAGAAGAAGAAGAATAAAAAAGAAGAAGAAGAAAAACAGAAGAAGAAGAAGAAGAAGAAGAAGAAAGAGAAGAAAAGAAAAGAAGAGAAGAAGAAGAAGAAGAAAGAAGAAGAAAAAAGAGAAGAGAAGAAGAAAAGAAGAAGGAAAAAAGAAGAAAAACACAAGAACAAGAAGAAAAAGAAAGAAGAAGAAGAAAGAATAAGATGAGGGAGGGGGAGGAGGATAAGGATGGAAGAGGAGGGGGGAAATGTAAAAGAAGAATAAAAATGAAGAAGAAGAAGAAGAAGAAGAAGAAGAAGAAGAAGAAGAAGAAGAAGAAGAAGAAGAAGAAGAAGAAGAAAAAGAAGAAGGAGGGGGAGGAGGAGGGGGACGAGTGGTCATAAAATTTATACAACACCAAAAAAAGAAAATGTTTAGAAATTTGATAAAGGTGATATCTCTATGTTATAAATTAGGCAATCATCATTATAACATACAAAATGAGGTGAATGGATATCAAAATCATATTGGTGAACCGTTTCCTCAAAACAGTTTAGGGTAAATTTGGCTGGTATGGAAAAGTGTGAAAGAAAGGAGAGAAAAAAGTTAACATTTTGAAAATGACAAATTCATTTTATCTTAAGCAGAAGTGCACATTACGTTACTAGGTACTGCATTTGTAATTTCAGGATATGAACTTTCACTCTTTTCACTTAATATCTAACTTTGGATTCAGTCACATGAAAATGTGTCATCTCCAATTAATCAAACCACAAAAAATATGGTTTCTTCTATAATACATCATAATTTCAAAACGTTGGAAAGGACAAAACTGTATTCCTTTTAGCAGAAGTGTTTATCATTTCACAACTGCATTAATTATTTTTACAACAAGCTTCCTGACAACTGAAGGCATCCACCCAGACCATGCAGCCATATACAGAGTGCATTCATGGAAAGAATGGGACTGCTGCCCAAATGATGCCATTCAGGAACCCAAAGAAGAACTGCCAAGCGGAGTAAATCTCCCCAGGAAAGATTGGTTGACACTGAACCGGGCAAGGTCTAAAGTGGGGAAGACCAAAAAAAACTTACAAAATTGGGGACTTTCTTCAGACTGCCGATGTCAATGTGGACACACGGCTCAAAACATGGACCACATCCTTCACTAGTGTGAACTTGGACCATATATCAGTGATATGGACCTGAGAGGCTGCACCCCTGAAGCCATCCAATGGATCCACCACTGGTGCGACACAATATGATGATGATGATGATCTCCAATTAATCAAACCACAAAAAATACATAATACATCATAATTTCAAAACGTTGGAAAGGACAAAACTGTATTCCTTTTAGCAGAAGTGTTTATCATTTCACAACTGCATTAATTATTTTTACAACACGCGTTTTCACTCTCACCACTT
This sequence comes from Berghia stephanieae, assembly GCF_034508935.2. Classification (NCBI taxonomy): domain Eukaryota; kingdom Metazoa; phylum Mollusca; class Gastropoda; order Nudibranchia; family Aeolidiidae; genus Berghia; species Berghia stephanieae. The sequence continues at coordinate 58,491,374 of NC_088363.1, read as the reverse complement.
CAACCATAAAAATATCTTAACTTTAGAATTAGTCACACTAAATCGTGTGACAATATCAAATTTAACAAGCCAAGAATCTGATTCAAAAATTAAACATTTTCTCTGAGTGGTCTGAGCTGATATAATTGAGAATTATGAAAGTTTTGAGTGGCAGGTCACCAGACAGTATGGAAATAAAATTGGATCAATTGTAAAAAGACAATATAAAATACAGCCCCACAAGTATATGTGGATTTTCTATATACAATGAGATTACATATGTATGTCCTAAATACATTATTATAAACACTCATCAAAACTATATACAATGTCATTAAATATCACGATTTTAAAATCTATGTTAGAAAGTGGTAGCATCTTATAATTCATGCGAGCAATAAACATTTAATGGTTATTACAAATCATTAGAACATGTTGGTGATTTCTTTAAAAGATGCCACATAAAATGCCATATCCAATTACAATGAATTTCATTTTGTTTAAATTCCATATATGACTTTGCTTAATTCAACATCGTATTATATATTTAAACAAGTAAAAAAGATAAAAATACTTTTGGCCCATTTCCTTACAGAAATGATATATTTCTTCCTTGGCAAAAAGCAAATAAAAGCACAGTCCAACTGGCAATATATGTTACTTCTAAACTACTCTATTTTACCAATTAATGATTGGGCGACTGAGATGTTCATTATTTGAAGAAAAAAGGAAGGTGAACTACATGTTGAATTCAAATAAAAACAACAAAATACTTGCTTATTTATATAATGACTACTTGGCCATGACATCATATATTCGAAAACAATGGATCTTTTTGTTTCTAATCCTGAACTTATTCAAGCTAAATTCTAGACCCCATTTGTCATATAGCTAATATTGTTTTGGCGTGAAAAGTGTGAATGTACATTCTCTCTCTCTCTCTCTCTCTCTCTCTCTCTCTCTCTCTCTCTCTCTCTCTCTCTCTCTCTCTCCTCTCTCTCTCTCTCTCTCTCTCTCTCTGATGTTTATTTAGTAATAATGGCTGGCTGAGAAATTTATCGTTTGAAAATTGATGGATCAAAAAAAAAATTAGAAGATCAAATCTATATATGAGAATATATTTTTACAATGATAATGTAAATAACGGATTTGTGTAAAATTGTTGAGCTTGTAATTTCTTTCTCAGATAAAAGAATATAATTTTTATATCAACAATAATTTCTTCTCTAAGCATTAAGTATTAACATTATACAAAAATATTTCAATATTAAATAAATGAAGTATCTATTCCTTTTGTGAATCGCTTATGTCATATTTGCACAACTGCCATAAAGTATAAAACAAATTCAAAATTACATTCCATTGAAACTCAACATATATGATATGATTATAAAGCACGAGATAATAAAACATGTACAAGAACATGATGATATTGTGATGTAATTTTGTGTGAATAAGATATCAAACTGTATAATGATAGGAGAAATGATTGGTAGATGCATTATTATTAAAGCGCAACGTTGATGAGACGATTTCACTATCTGTATGACAAAACAAAGCCTATCCAACCACAAGATAATTGTAAAACATATTCCTAAATGAAAATGTGAGTTGATGTCAACCATATCATTATTGTTTTTTGAAAACGATGGGATATTTTAAAAATCAAAATTAAAACAATGCTTACTCATAAAAATTCATCATTTTTACCGCTATTTTCATATGATTGCGAATAAATTAAAATTCTATCAAGCGTTACTTACGATGACATGTGACAAATGAAAAACAACATTACTCAATTAGGGTGTATAAGAAAATCAGTAACACAAAGTCCTATTCAACTACAAGTTAATATAAAATCTAAGAACGAAATTTTAGAAATGACTATGATTTTAATAATCTCTGAAAAAGAAAAAAATGATAATGCATTTGCCTACAAACAAAGATCAATTACATATCAATCCAGATAAATACATTCAAATTATTGTTTACTTTAATAATGATTGCTTGGCCGTAATATCAAATATTTGAAAACTTGATGGATCATATTTAAAGAAAAAGAAAATAAATTCTAGTATTTTAAAACATTCTTTTAAGTTCCTGAATGTTATGCTTCATTTGTTATAAATCTATGACTGCTATACTAAAGAGTGAAATTAATTTTAAATTACTTAATATAAATGATGTAATAATAAAATATATTCCTATTAAAATTAACAAACTACATGACAAAAAAGTGTTGTCATGACAAAATTAAAAGGGCATTATCTATAGAACATTTTGCAAAATATTTAAATATTTATAGTTAGGTAACATATCACACATTTTATACAAATGACAATAATAGTTATAACATTAAATTTATAAAAGAAATATACGAAACACCTGAATTTCAGTTTATGTATATAATGATAACAAAAGCGTTCTTGAACCTGAATGTTTTTTAAACAAACTGTAACATATTTTGTCAACATGTGCATTCTAACTAAATACTAAAATATCAAATTATCAAATTACTACGGCTGACTAAGAAATTTATTAATTGAATAACGATGAATATTAAATAAATTAAAACCATGTTTTATAAAAACTTAACGTATTATTAATATTTTGTAATAAGTGCATCACTCTTACCTTTCTTTTAAGAAAAACTATTATTACTTTTGTATCATTGCTAATAAATCAAAAGTGTATAGGCATCCCAAAATTAAAAGGGTATTAGAATATATCTATAGAATGATATGTCAAGCGATCTGTGTAATGTTTAAACAGAGAGGTTTCTAGAAACAAATCACTTCTTTAAGTAGTAAGCATTTACGTGTACAGAAAAAATATACTCAAGCTAATCAATATTAAATAAATGAATTGTTCTCTTTTTAAAAAGCTACTGTTATATTTGCATAAATAATGTTAAAGTATTAAATGAGTTTGAAATTACATTCCAATAAAACCAGACATTGATATGACTTTAAAATATTAGACAACAAAACTTATAGGCAATGAATGATACATGAATAAGAGATTAAAATAAGGTAAACTGAATGTTGGATGTAATGAAAGTACATTTATCAAAACTTTATACAAAATGAAAGCTATTTTATACAGTACGCGAGTCATTAACATTAAAATGGCCATTGAAAATTCTGAGACAGGAAAAAAATTTCTTTTAATTTTGATGAGATGACTTTTCTTAAGAAAATTATCTTTCTATCCAACTACAAGGTAATTGTAATAGATATTCCCATATGTCATGTTGAGAGTTGATGAAATATTGTGAACAAAAAATTAAGATTAAAGAAAAATGACACATCACTGTAACTTGAAAAAAAAACGACAAAAACAACTGAAAGTTTACCATATCTGAAGTTAAAGATTGGGCATTTAAATCTTATTAACGGTGAATGAAATTCTTTAAGTGCTTGAGTGTATAATATAGGCTTGACAAAAATTGGAAAGGACGCGATGAAAGGAGCAATGGTGATAAGAGTCACCATTGATGGTGAAAGAGACAATGGTGATAAGAGTCACCATTGATGGTGAAAGAGTCAATGGTGATAAGAGTCACCATTGATAGTGAAAGCGGCAATGGTGATGATAGTCACCATTGATGGTGAAAGTGGCAATGGTGATAAGAGTCACCATTGATGGCTTGACTTGCTTGACTTGCTTGCCTTGCTTGTCTTGCTTGCCTTGCAAGGTGGCAGGGATGATAAAGCCACTTCAAATGATCATGGCGTTCTAAGAGTAATTTTCAGGGTCAGATCGGCAGAGATTGCACCAGCAGAGCTCAAGAGGGGGGTAAAGGAGCAGGCCCTGAAATGGGTTTAAAAAGGGGGGGGGATGATGGAAATCATTCCGGCAGGGTGGGGGTGAAGATGAGGATGGGGGGGGGATTTTGTGGAAAGGTGGTTGGAGGTATGGGTTGGGAAAGGGGAAAAGGGTAAAGGAAGGAAAAAGGGGTTGTGTAAAAGGAAGGTTTTGGGTTTGGAAAAGTGAAACCCGGTTCAAAATTAAAAGGTTTCCCAAAAAGTCCAAATAAACAAAATCCAAACCCCAAATACCCCCCCAAAAAAAAAAACACTCCCCCCCCTTTTGAAAATTTTTCCATTCCCCAAACACTTGGGGTTGAGCCCCCCCCCTACCCGGGAGAAACTGAAAAACAAAAATCACCCCCCACCTAAACAAAGATTAAAACCACGGCCAACCCAAAACATTTTAAACAAGCGAAAACCACCCCCCCTAAAATTTAATACCCCAAACCCAATTTCCCAAAAACCCCCCCATTTTTCCCTTTCCCCACTCCCACCCCCCCAAATTCCACCCCACCCCCCAAAACCCCCAAACCCCAAACCTCTCAAAATACTCCCCCAAACCCTCCACCATCATCCTTTTCCCCCCTTTCCCCCCCCCATTGTCATCACCTTCCCACCCCCTTACCCCCCCCCCCCCCTCCCCACATTATTTCCATATCCTGCCCCACAATCCCCTTCACCAAAAATGCAATTTTGGCCCCCCATTAACACCCCCTTTCCCCCCCAAAACCCCAAAAATTTTTCCAACTCATTTACTGCCCAAAAAAAACCCCCGGGCCTAAAATAACCCATCCTTCCCCTTAAAAAAAATTTCCAAAAAAATCCCTTCTACCCCCCTCCGCCCCCTTGGATTTTCTTTTGGGTTAAACCAAATTCGTCCAAAATAAGGGAAAAAAATTTTTTAAAAAAAAACCTTCTTGTTCACACTATTTTAAATTTTGTTTTTTAAATTTTGGGGGCCCATCTTAAAATTTTCAATTTTTTTTAAAATTTTTTTTATTTTTAAAATTTTAGGCTTTTTGGGAAACAAAACTTTTTGGTGGGCCAGTTTATATAAAAAAAATTTTTTTTGGGAAAGGGCCCATTTAAATTTTAAATTTTTAAGGTATCTCAGTTTTAAAAAAAATTTTTTTTAAAAATTTTTAAAATGTTTTGGAAAATAAACATTCTTTTGTGAATTGTTTGTATTTATTTAATTTTGGAGGGTTTTAAATAAATATAATTGATTTTTACATTAGGTGAAAAAAAGATTTAAAAAAAATATTGGCATTTTTTGAAAATTTTTTAAAAATTACCTTTTTTTAGTAGTAGTGTAGTGAATTTAAATAAGATTTGTAGTGTTAGTAGTAATTTTAGTAAATTGAGTTAGGTTTTTGGGATGTGAGGGTTTTGAAATTAGCAGTGGTGTTTTGTGGGTTTTTGGGTGCAGTGTATATTTTGGTTTTGGGAGGATGAGTTGGGGTTTTGTATAATGTAGAAAATGGTGTTTATGTAGTTTTTTTGGAAGTTTGTAAAATTTTGGAGGGTGGTTTTTAAGTGGTAGGTTTTGAAAAGGTGGTGGTGTGAGTGGTTGAGTGGTGGGTTTTGGGGGGGGGAATGGGGTGGGTTTTATGTTTAAAAATATGTGGGGTGGGGGGTTTGTATGTTTTATTGGGAAAATTTTGGGGCGTGGAGTGGGGTTGGGGTTTGGGGGTTGTTAAAAATAAGATAAAGTTTGGGTTTGGGTTTGTTTGGGGTTTTGCATTTTGGGGTTTTTTGGTTTTGATATTAGGTGGTTGTAGTGGTATCATAAAGTGAGGGGTGGTTTGGTTTGAGAAAAGTTTAGTTATGATCGGGGGCTTGATCGGTAAAATGTATTTGGTGGTGGGGGTGTAAAAAGTTTATTAAGTGTGGGGGGTGGGGTTGATGGGGGAATGTGAAATGGTTTTTGGGATTGGGGATAGTATGGGGGGTTGTGTGGGAGTGGGGTTGATGTGGTGATGTGTAGAAAAGTGGGATTTTTGAAAAGATTTTGGCGTTTTGAAAAAGGGGTTTTTTATTTTGGGAAAATTTTGGGGATGAATTTTTTGTTATAGGGGGTTTAAAAAAAATTATGTTGATTATTGAAGAAGTAGGTTTGTGTTTTTAAGTGAAGTAGGATATTGTGGATTAAATAGAGTAGTATATGAAAAAGGGGGGGGGGGGATTAGTAGTAGAGAGAATTAAAAAGGGTCCGGGTTTTTGAAAAATTTTGGTTTGGGGAAAAGGAATTTGGAAAGGGAAAAAAAGGGGGTTTTAATGTTTCTGAATGAAATAAATCCCGTTTTGTTTAAAAGGGGGTATGGATGGGGGGTGTTGTGGTTTAATAAAGGGGGTTAGATGATTGGTGGGGGTTGGTAGAGTGGATGGAAAGAGTTGGTGGTGGTTTGGAGTTATGATTGTGTGGGTGGGGGCAAGTGGGGGTGTTGTGGGCGTGGTTTTATGTTAGGGTGATTTGGGGGTGTGTAAAAGGGATGGGAAGGGTTGGGGTGGTGAAGTGCGGGTAAAATGAAAAGTAGTGGTTTTTTTTTATTTTATTTAATTATTTTTATTGTTTGGGGTTTTTTTTTTTGGGTTTTTTTTTAATAAAATTTTAAAAAAATTTTTTTATTTAATATTTTATTTTTTAAAATTTTAATTTTTTAAAATTTTTTTTAATTTTTTTTTATATTTGGTTTTTTTAAATTTAAAAATTTAAAATTATATTTTTATTTTTTTAAATTTTATAATAATTTTTTTTTATTTTGGATATATAAATTTTTTTTTTATAAAATTTAAAATATGGGGTGGGTTTAGAATTTTTTAATTTTTTTTGGAAAAAGAAATTTTTTGGTTTTGAGAGTTTTTTATTTTTTCGTTTAATTTTTAAAAATTTTTTTTTTAGTATGTTGGGGATAAAATTTTTATTTTATATAGGGTAATTTTTGGGGGGGAAAAAAGTTGAAAATAATGTTTTAAGAACATATGATAAAGTATTTTTTTAAAAATGGGAAAATTGGGGGTTTGGGGTTTTTATGGTTTGGGGAAATATAAATTAAAAAAAAAAGTTTTTGGGGGCCCCTTTTTTTAATTATAATAAAATTTTTTTATTTTATTTTAATGGGGATTTATACAGGGGGGTAAAATTTTGGGGGGTTTTTTTTTTGGACATAAGGGGGGTTTTTAAAAAAAGTTAATTTGATTTTGTTTATATATTACATTTTAATATTTGGGATAAAAAAAATTTTAAGGGGTTTTTCCTTAAAAAATGAATACCAATTTACAATTCCCCCAAAATTTTCTCCCCACCAATTTTTTCTTAGACTATTTTTTGGATACAAAGAATAAAAAATTTTGATAAAATTTTAAAATGAAAAAAGAAAAAATATTTAAAAAAGGATTGGGTTTTGTTTAAAAGGGGAAAGGGGTGGGGGGGGTTTTTTTTTCCCCCGGGGCCCCCGGGGTGTATGTGTAATTTTAAAGTTTAAAAATATTTTAGGATGAATAAATATAAATAGAAAGGGAATTTTATATTAAATATAGTTTATATGTTATTGTTTTAATAATTTGGTGGGTGCTTTTTTTGATATTTTGTTTGGGTTTGGGGGTTGAAATTTGGTAAAATGGGTTAAAAAAAAAGGTTTTTAGTTTAAAAATTTTTTAAAAAAAAAAAAGGGGGGGGGAAGGGGAAATTTTGGGGGGTTGGGGGGAAAAAAGTATTAGTTTTAGATTTTGTTTTTAAAAGAAGGGGATAAGGGGGGAAAAAAATAGATGATTAAAAGGGGGGGGGAGGGGGAGGAAAAATAGAGAAGGGGGAGAGAGGAAGAGAGGGGGGAAGAAAAAAAGGGAAAGGAAAGAAAGGGGGGGGAAAAAGAGAAGGAAAAGGGGGGGGGGGGGGGGAGAGAGGGGGAGGAAAAGAGAGGGAAAAAGAGAGGGGGGGGGGGAAATGAGGGGAGGGAGGGAAGGGGAGGGGGGGAGGGGGAAAAAAAATTAAAAAAAGGGGGGTGGGGTTTTTAAAATAAAATAATTGTTTTGAGAAAAAAAAAAGTTTTTGTTTTTTGTGTGGGTTTTGTTTTGAAAAAAAAGCAAAATAGTTGTTTTAAATTATCCCCCATGTTTTGGGTTTAATATAAAAAATGTGAAAGTTTTGGGGGCCCTCCGTAACCTTTTTTAAAAAGAAATTAATCCACCGAAATTTTGACCAAGAGTTTTATTTCCCAAAAAATTTTTTAAAAAACCTTTTTGAATTAAATATTTCATTCAATTTATTTTTTTGTTTTAGAAAAAACGAAAAAATTTTAAGTAAGGGGGAAAGGGGGAAAAATTTTTTTAAAAGTGGGCGTTTTTAATTTTAAATTTTTTTAATATTAAAAAGTTTTTGAGGATTTGATTTTAATAAGGGTTTAGCAGGGGGGGGAAGTGTGGTTTGAAGTTTTTTTTTAAAAAGGGATTTGAATATGGGTGTGGTTGAGAATTAATAATTAGTTTGAAATGAGTGGTAGTTTGGTTTTAATTTTGGAAAAGTCAAAAAATTTCCCCCTAAGGGGGAAAAAAAATTTTTTTTTTTATTTTAAAGGGTTTTTTAAGGGTTTAAAGGCCTGCCCCAAAATTTTTATTAAATAAAAAAAAATTGAAATTTTAAAAATTCTGAACTATTTTTTAAAAAAAGGCAAGAAAAAAATTTGCAGGTTTTTTTAAAGCCTTTCTGCTTTTAAAAATCCAATGTTTCAAAACACAGGCTTTTTTTTTCAACCCCCTTAAATTTTTAAAAAAAAGAAAAAGGGGGGTTTTTTTTAAAAAATTTTTTAGAAACATTTTTTTAAAGGGGAAAAAAAGAATTAATGAAAAAAAGAAAAAAAGATAATTTAAAAAAGAAAAGAAGGGGGAAGGGGGGAAAAAAGAAAGAGGAAAAGGAAAGGGAGGAAAAAAAGAAGGAGGGGGTAAATTAAAAAAAAAAAAAAAGGGAAACCAAAAAATTTAAATAAAAAACTTTTGGTTTATCAATTTTTCAATTTAAAATTTTTAAAACGTTGGGATGGGGCCCCCGGGGGTTATTTTTAAAAGCACTCAGGGAACCTTTTTAGAAAATAATAAAAAAAGCTTAAAGGTAATTAAAATGTAAAGTAGTGAGTAAGGAATTTAATGAGAATTTGAGGGTTTTGGGGGGTTTTTTTTAAAAGTTGGGAAACTTTTAACATAATTAATTGGGGGGGAAAGATTCCGGGCGATTTTGGGGGGGGGGGGGGGGTTTTTTTTGGGGGCAAAACCCCGAAAAAATACGAAGATTAGAGGCAGGGGTTTTTAAAATGGAAATGATAAAAAATAAAAGGAAATTTTAAAAAATTTTGGGAAAAGTTTAAGGAAAAAGGGGGGGGAAAATGTTAAGTGAAGTTTTTTTTAAAAAAAAGGGGGTAAAGGGGGCCCTAAAAAAAAAAAAAAAAAAAAACCAAAAAAAAAAAAAGCAACAGGAAAAAAAAAAAAAAAAAAAAAAAAGGGGGGGGGGGGAAGGGAATTTTTTGGGGAAAAAAGTTTTTTTTATTTTTTTTATTTTTTTAATTTTTTTTTGGTTTTGTTGGCTGCAAGGGGGTTTTAAAACTATTTTTGAAATTATTTTGAACCCTTTTTTCCCTTTTCCTAATTTTTCCCCCCAAAAAAAAAAAGGGGAAAAAAAAAAAAATAAAGGGGCAAGATCAAAGGTTTAAAAAAGGGGGGGAAAAAAAAGAAAAAAAAAAAAAGGGGGCTAAAAAAACTTCAAAATTATCTCTTCGAAAAAAATTTTTGAAAATAAAGAAAATAACCCCTTTTCATTCCTCCCCTTTTAAAAAAAAAAAAAATGAAAAAAATTTTTTTTTCTTGAAAATTTAATTTTTAAAGAAAACAAAAAAATTGGGGTTTTTTAAAAAAATCAACCCAATAAATTAAAATAATTTTTTTGAAAAATGAAAAAAAAAAAATAAAAATTTAAAAAAAATTTTCAGGAGAAAATGTACTTGAAATAAAATTTTTTTTGCGAAAAGGAAACTAAAGGGGGAAAATGGTTTTTTTTCAAAAATCTTTTTTGGATTAAAAAAGGGCAAAAATGGAGAATGAGTTAAAAAAAGTTAAAAATTTGATTTTTTTAAATTTAAATTGTATAAAAAGTGGGGATTTTTTTAAAGGGAAATTTTGTGAAAATAAAAATTAAAAAGGGTGAGAAACCGGGGAAAAAAAGGGGGGGGGGGTTTAAAAGAAGGCAGACGTTTTTCAATAAAATTATGTTGGGAAAAAACGATTTAAAATTTTTAACCAAAAAAGTTTTAGATTTTTTTGTGTTAGTAAAAAAAATGAAGAAATTATTTTAAAAAAAAAGGGGGTAAAATTTTTTTGAAAAGAAAACATAAATGAAAAGAAAAAAAAAAAAAAAAGAAAAAAACAATTTCCCAAAAAAATTTATTTTAAAAAAGGAAAAAGGGGGAAAATGGGGGTTTTAGGTCAGATTTTTAGACGGTACCGAAAAAAAGGGGTGTTGATTGGGAAAAATACAAAATTTTGGCCTATAAGTTAGTAAGAAAATGAGATTACGGTTTCCCAACCTCACCAAGCCGAGAATCGCCGCAAACTGAAGATAAAAATTTCGCGGGGTGTGTAGATGTGATTTGTTTTAATGAAAATGTAAACAACTCATGGGCGGTGGTTACAGATGGCCCTAATTCTCTAAAGACGCGGTTACATTATCAGCTGAAGCCGTGTCATTTATATGTTAAAAGTACGGCAAGCGCAGAGACAAAATGGTTATTGACCACAATAACGATCTTCAATACCTTCGTGCTGGCGTGATCAACGATTTCGAGGTCACAAAAAAAAAATGACATCAAAAAGTAAAGACATGACAGGGCAATTTTCTACACGAGTTTAAGAATAACCAGCGTGCTTTTAAGTTTAAACCCGATTAACTTCTCCATATGACGTAAATATTACATTATCAGAGTAGTAATATCATGTGTATCTTTAGCGACGATGACATAAAATAGCGTTGTGTTTTATTTATAGAGGTGACTTAACGGCATACTACAAACTAAAATCGGATAACTTTACTCATCCAAAGGGGTGATCAACTAACTGAACCTAATGCTACCGGTAATTGTATGACAATGTGGATACGGCTTTAAGGTACGGTAATTAACACGGAGAAATTATTTCTATATATGACACATTGTTTAAAAAGCTACGTGTGAGATGTGATAACCCCTTAATATACTAATACTATGACTGGTTGTGAAGTAATCAAAACGC
>NC_088363.1:58473152-58477716 GCF_034508935.2 Berghia stephanieae | reverse complement strand
TTTATCCCAAGACCTCAAAGCGATTAACATAATCCTCAGCTTGCCAAACACACTAAAACCCGACAATCCTAAACTGCGATATGGTTAACACTTTTGGGTAAGTTGGGGGTAATTTTGATCGTATAATATTGGATAGATAAGTTAAAAATGTAAAAAAAAATTGTTTTGTTAGAGTATAGAATAGTATAATTACCCTCTCTTTGTATCACTCAGTGAATGATTCAAATGTATGGTTATTATATTCTTAAACATTTTAACAAAAAACAGTTTCTTAGTTTTGGCCAGAAAAAGTCGTTTCCACTATTGAACGATTAAAATAAACCCCAGCTTGCCCAAAGGGGGTCCCGATAGCTCAATTGGTAGAGAACTCGCCTCACACGTAAAGGGACCGAGAACTATTCCGGGTACAGTCGAGATTTTTTTTCGAACCCCACTCTCCACCCAGCAGTGATTGAATATAGCTGCTGGGTCTGTTAGATCAGACGAAAAGTACTTTGTGATAGACTAGCGTCCTATTCGAAGAATAGCAAGCAATTACTATTGTTCGTTTCACGCTTTAGAAACCGGGATAAACTCTGGTTCTATGTGTCTGATGGCGATGAAAGTCTACAACGTACCCAAGAGTCTCGACCATAAGAAATTATCAGTATGATTCAATACGCTTCAACAGTCGTAACGTCACTTCCCTCGTAATGACGCATGGTAACTTAAGTAACTGGATCTAAACTATCGAAGCAATGGCGGACGCCCTTGTGAAATATTTCTCCGACGAGCATAAAATCGTATCCAGAGGGAAAAAAAAACATTATAAATTTGATCATGTTTTGACTTTTACACATTCTGATCACAAGACATATGAAAAGTTCTAGCCAGCATGAAGAATAAAAAGTACCGATTTTCTTTGTTTAGAACCACGATGACCGCCGTTGCTAGGCGACGTGACAGACTATTGAATCCATTTACAGGTAGGCAGGCATACATCCGTGTTTCCCTCTATCAATCAGTTTGTCATTATGTGTGGTTATTATTGGCAGTCTCTTTGATTGAATAGCTCAATGCGTCTGTCTGTCTGTCTGTCTGAAGCGGACGTGAAAAAATGTTCATTTTAAGGTTTCTTGGAAAGATATAAAAATATTGACATTATTGCTAATGTACAAGAGGGTTTTCTATAGCTGGTTGGTTGCTTGAAATGTTGTCCTACGTCTTAACCAAATAACTTCCCTAATCTAGAAAAACATGTATTTAAAAGTGTGGCCAGAAAACTCATCCTTCAAATATTGATCGATTTAAATGACCCTCCTCTAGTCAAAAACTGTCAAACCTGGGATTTCGCCGGTCCCGGGTTTGAGAGTTTTGACAAGTTCAGTCATTTAAATCGATCGATTTTTGAAGCACACGTTTTCTGGCCAAATTTTTAAAAATGTGTTTTTCCTGAGTACGGCAGAGTTTTCCTCTATTGCTTTTGACTTCCGGGTCAAACTCCGCACAGGCACTTCATATGTTTTCATTATAATATTTTATACTTGAGCTTGACTTGACGGAAAACCTTCCGCTGTCGATGTTATCAGACTACGCAGCTTCGGTCATTCCTCTTATTCTTGCGATGAAGACTCCCCGATTATCACTGTCTCGTGCCTTTTCTCTGATGTTTGATAGCTCTGCCAGTGATGGTAATCTGATTTCCAGGGAATATAATTTGGTATCGCTGAGAAAAGGACAGGACATTTTGAGCGTTTATATAGCGCAATATCCACTAAACGTGCTCAAAGCGCTTTACAAAGGGTCCTTGTCCAACAGCAACATTTAATATTTAGGACAAGACATGACGCCTGAAAGGCGATATTATATTTTTTTTTCGGACAGAGACAACGCTGATAACGACCAGGTACTCATTTTACACTTGAGTAGGTGAGATAATGTGAGTAAAGAGTAAAGAGCATTTTCCATGGACTATGCGCCGAGCGAAGCTAGAACCCAGGACCTTCCGATCCGAAAGCGAGTGCCATACCACAAGACCACATAGCAACACGAAAAAGAAATGTTGCTATGCTCCTATTTTAAGACACGTTTTACTGATTTTTATGTTCACTCGTGCGGCTATGTGGTCTTGTGGTATACCACTCGCCTTCTGATCGGAAGGTCCTGGGTTCGAGTCCCGTTCTGGAGGCGAATAGTTGAGTCCTTGGGAAAAGCTCTTTATCCACATTCTCTCATCGTACTCAGATGTAAACGGAGTATCTGCCAGTTAACATGACAACATTGTATCTTTCAGGAAAAATAAATTGTAATATCGCCTAGCAGGCGTCATGTACCGTCCTATGCGTTTAATGTTGCTTTTGGTTATTAACACCTTGTAAAGGACTTATGAACACGTTTAGTGAATATTGCGCTTTATAAAAAGCTCAATATCTTTTTTTTCAATCATCATTTCTCCCTGTTGTCCCTTTGCGTCCGATTCTCTCTATCATTGTACGTCTGTCTATGTTTCTTTCTTCCTTATTTGATTTTATTTTTATTTGTAATAATGATAAATTAATGTAAACAAGTATATTTTTCCAGGATGTTTATTTATTTCTATGAGCAATCCGTTTCCACTTTAACTAAGGCAACAATGAATATATCAATAGCACCAAAACAATAAACAAATTTAGAGAAAAAAAGAATATAGCAAACGACCGTGTCGCATTTTGTCATTGAAATTATTTCTACATAAAATATACACGTATGACATAAACTGATTGAATAAAATATCAACATGACAGTAGAACATAGTAAAAGAAACAGTGAAAAGATTGGAGTTCTCATAAAGCTAAGTAATACCATTTACAAGAACAATAATAATAAAATACGTAATGTGATTTATAAGATAAGTATATATACTGACATAGCGACATTATACATAATAGAAATAAAGACAAAAATATACATTGATAGGGTATAAAGACAAATACTAGTAATATAAAAGATAAGGGGTATTGCCTATAATAGAAAACTGTCCAGCAGTTATTAATAAAGTAGGTTTATTTTCAAACCCATTACCAATAATAAATTATCACAATTTAGATATTCATCCTATTTCATGACGTCAACAAGGTTTCCAGATTTAACCATTTATAAAAAATACTTATTAACATGTTCTGACATTTATTGTTGTTGACGTGATCTAACCATGGACTTGAGAATCACTTGAAATGAAAATAAATACCTTCCGGATATATCAGAACAAAAATCAATATCACATCTTTTTAGAGCCATTTTGGACATGAACGTATGTAATATCATTGGAAATAGAATGCATTATTTGCAATGCAAATATGTTTTCATATGAAATACATTTGAGCACGGTTTCCTCGAACCATCATAGGACATACCCAAAAAGTTCGAGGAAAGCCTAGATAGTTCGAAGAAACCGTATACAAATAATAATGATGAAAAAAAATTTTGGACATGATTTCGAGGAAGCAGTATTCGAGTGTAATAGTAATAAATTAAATAATGTTCAATATCCGTCAACCAGTTTAAGATTTTCCAATTCTAAGGTTGGGGGAGGTAAGAAGAGTTGCCAAATTGTTTTCTTGACGCTCCGGTATATTTTGTTACAAAATTGTACCATAGTAAATGATAAGGATTGTTTCAGTATGTTAAAGTATATAATCTGATATTATGATGGTCTCATGGCCGTATAATGTGCACATTAATTGAACAAAATCAAAAGTGACAAATTACGCAGCAGGCACTGTTGTAAGATAAAAATTTGAAAAAATGTGTATGAAACAGTGCCAGGCAAAGCTAAGAGAAAAATACAAGAATAAAAACCCAGCCGTCCTCGAGAAGTTATGATATATGTCCAATTTTGTTTATTTCTATAACTTCGAGTTTCCAACTACTAGCAGTCAACTATCTGCCAAAACTGTAACAATTAACATTAAAAACTAGAAATTAAATTGTATTGCGACCCCTATCCTTCTCCCATCACACACCGATACACTAATAATGATAGAGGCTCAGAAAAAAAACCAATAAATTTATAAAGATTTGACCAGAAAATGAGCCCTATAAATATCGATCTCTTAAAATGACTCTCATTTTGTCGAAAATTCAAACCTGAGGTCCCACGTTTGAGAGTTATGACAAGATGAGGATCATTTTAATAGATCGATATTTGAAGGACGAGTTTTCTGTCTAAAATTATCAATATTTTTTTTTTCAGAATACGGTAGTCTGGACCCGGTGGGTCACTTGAAATACAATAGTAATAACATCAAGAAATTATCGAAGTAAATTAAATTCTTAAAACCATAAACCGGAATTTCAGCTAACATTTTAGAAATTAATTTCACTCACGAGCGAAAGGCCAAACCAAATTTTTGCCCTACTCTGGAATAAAAAAGTATTTAAAATTTGGTTTGGTGAACTTCTTCTTCTTCTTCTTCTTCTTCTTCTTCTTCTTCTTCTTCTTCTTCTTCTTCTTCTTCTTCTTCTTCTTCTTCTTCTTCTTCTCTTCTTCTCTTCTTTTCTTCTTCTTCTTCTTCTTTCTTTTCTTCTTCTTCTTCTCTTCTTCTCT
>NC_088363.1:58463152-58470652 GCF_034508935.2 Berghia stephanieae | reverse complement strand
GTTGTGTCCGGGAGCAGACCATCAATTTAATTATTTGAATTTGAAGTTTTCAAATCTAACGCCTCGTCCCAATGTCAAAATGAGTCCTCTGCTGTGCTTTCAATCCATAAAATAACATGGAAAATTTATCAAGAATCCAGTGATAAATCGTGCCACGACTTTTCCATGTTACAGTTCCTGGCAGATTTAGACCAGAGTTTCGAAATCCAAAGACCTTGCTTATAAACTATGTTTTCTGGGAGCAGGCCATCAATTTAATTGGTTAAAGTTTAGTTTTGAAATCTAACGCCTCGTAATCATTCATCGTGCAACTGATAGTATAGTAAGGGGAATTAGGCTAAAACCGTACAAATTCGTGTTGAAAGCATGAAAACTTGCATACAGGTTACCAAGACCCATTCAAAACCTTTCTGCTATAGAACCACTCTGGCAATCAATTTTCCAATCTCAAAAAGCGTGTATCTCAACTAACACTGATCTCTCAGAGTGGTTCTTTATAGCATATATTACAGAATTTTTCATATTCTACAACATATGTAATTTTCATGCTTTCAACCCTAATTTGCACATAGTAGGGGGAATTAGGTCCAAAAAACCCTTGAATTGTGCAAACAGGGTTGAAAGCATGAAAATTACTTATGTTGTAGAATATGAAAAACCCTATAATTTATGATATAGAACCACTCTGAGAGATCAGTATTAGTTGAGATACAAGGTTTTTAAGATTAGAAAATTTTGAAATGGACGACAATAATTTCTTTCATTTTTATTGTGTAAAGATTCAAGGCAAGCCAACCAAAGGTTGTTTTACGTCATCCTTTGGATTCCCATTGGTGACTATTTTTAGCGTCGAAGCGGATGTTTTCCTTTCCCTTTACTTTCGATTCACGAACCATACAAATTATTTAATCGTAAATATTATTCAATTTCACTTCTAGCGGGCAATATTCTATAATATGAGATTTTATCTGCATCTGATTTAATAAGTATAATCAATTGGTCTAAAACGGACGGGCAGACGGGAAGACGAGCAGAGGGGTAGACAAAACAGACTAGCAGAACACAGCTCAATAAATGCCGATAACCGGCGTTGACAAAGGACAGTGCTCCTTCTCCCCTCCTCCTGTTTTCTTTTCTTTCCAAAAATACTGCTATAATCATTTTACGTGAGTTAAAACCTATTTCGGTCAAACTTGATGACAGTAAAGAGTCAGCATACCACTTACATTGCTATAATTATCATCATTATCATCATCATCAACCACTATGATGCTGTATTGTGGCAAGTTATTTACTTTACGTTATTTATCGCAAAGGGACAATGGGAGAATGTTCTATTCGTACTGTTGTGTCCTTATATAAGGCACTGCACTCATTTTGCCTGCTGATGATGGGTCTTTAACAGAAAGAACGAAAGAAAGAGAGAGAGAGAGAGAGAGAGAGAGAGAGAGAGAGAGAGAGAGAGAGTAATGAAAGAATATTGCATATGCCTAATAAAGGAATGCATGATTTCAGATACAGATACAATAGCAAAAAGAACTGCTCCCAGAGAATGGGACAAGTGTTTGATATGCCAACAAGATAACACAGACCGTTTATAATGTCCCTCTAAGTCGAGGAGGTATGACAAAGGGCAAGCTATGAAACTCTTTTTGAAGATTTAACACAATTCAATTCTTTGGTTTGTGATGAAAACAAGTTGGGCGTATCTATTTTTTTAATTCATCAGAAATAATTGAGATTATTGAAAGCTTAAAACAAAATGATGCTACGTGGCATAAGTATTGTGTAAAATTTAATGCCAACAAAATTAGGGGATTAGAATTAAAGAAATCTAAAAGAATTGCCCTACAAGAATTCCAAACTTCGTCATTTGACTTGGAGGAGTCACCGAATGAATATATATTGCAACCCTAGAGAATAATGGGACAACGTTCAAAATTAGAGATTGGCTATAATAAACAAACGTGCCTTTTTGTAAAAACATGGAATCGGGAGTACTCCATTCTGTAATGACAACAGATATGGAAGAAAATATTCGTGAAATAGCGTTATCTATAAAAGATTCTGATATGTTGTCATTAATTGCCGGAGAAGATTTAGTCGCTCAGGAGGCACACTCCCGCCCTATACCATAAAATTTGTCATGCACGATACTTAAAAAAAAAAAACAAGCTTTAAAAGATGTCACTGTTGATGATAATCATGATGTCACAGTTCTTGAAAGCAGTCGAGCTTTTGTTAACATTATATCTTTTATAGAAGAAAACCCTGCAACAAATGTGACGATCGACATGAACCACTGTGGAGCTTATTTCCAGAATTGTCAAAAGTGTCCCAAAAATTCATCAACTGTTCATGTAAGAGAGAATTTATCGGCACCCGATGCAAGTATTTAAGGTCCGGTTTGCCTTGCACGGACTTGTGTAGATGCGGGGTGTGTGTGTGTGGGGGGGGGGGGGGGGGGGAGGTGTTAGGTCAGTACAGTAATGAGTAAAATTCTCTCTCTCTCTCTCTCTCTCTCTCTCTCTCTCTCTCTCTCTCTCTCTCTCTCTCTCTCTCTCTCTCTTCCTCTTTCTCTCTCCCGCTCAGTCCCTCTCCCCCCTCTCCCTATTTTATCTACTAGTTAGGTTAGTACAGTAATGAGTAAAATTCTCTCTCTCTCTCTCTCTCTCTCTCTCTCTCTCTCTCTCTCTCTCTCTCTCTCTCTCTCTCTCTCTCTCTCTCCCGCTCACTCCCTCTTCCCCCTCTCCCGCTTTTATCTACTAGTTACAACATGAAATAACCATCAGTTAGCTACCGTAAATGGTTACCGGTGTATTTAAAGTTTTAGAACGCACATTGTATTGTCGTTGTTATTTCTTCGGATAAGTAATGCTATATAGGAAAAAAATAAAAGTGCTAAAAACGCACTGTTATGATAAATTGCCAGAGTGGTTCTATATCAGGTGTTATTTATACGGGTCATAGCTACCTATATGCCGATTTTCAGGATTTCAACCCCAATGGGCACGGTTTTATCCTAATTTTCCGTAATACAATGAATATGAAGAAAATATATATTTTTACGCAGTTATTTCCCTTGTTTAATATAGCTGTAATAGGTAAAATCTAAGGCCTTAAACCGATATGTTATGATTGATTGCCAGACTGGTTCTATATCAGATGTTTTTTCTATGGGTCTTAGCAACCTGTATGCAAATTTTCATGCTTTCAACCCGAATTTGCACGGTTTTAGCCTAATTCCCCCTACTAACACTTCAAGTTGTTTTTTTTTTGACCTAATCCCCCCTACTACGAGAATCTTTACCATAATAAACGCAACATTTTCAAGTCATGTCTTATTTTCTATAAGATTTAGATAGAGTTTCAAAATGAAAAACCTCGTCCCGGGTTATAAGGAGTCCTATGCCATGCTTTCATTCCATAACATAACATGAAAAATCTATCGAGAGTTCCATGCCGTGTTTCGACCAATAATTTTTAACATGATAAACGCAACATTTTCTGATCTTATTGCTTTTCTAAGAGATTTAGATTTGAGTTTCGAAATGAAAACCTTCGTCCCAGTTTAAAACGAGTCACGTGCCGTGCTTTCATTTCATAAAATTTCTAGGAAAATATTTATCAAGAAGCCTTTGATAAGCGCTTTGTTTGCATTTCCTTTCACAACATGAAATCTTTA
This sequence comes from Berghia stephanieae, assembly GCF_034508935.2. Lineage (NCBI taxonomy): Eukaryota > Metazoa > Mollusca > Gastropoda > Nudibranchia > Aeolidiidae > Berghia > Berghia stephanieae. Next base: position 58,466,967 of record NC_088363.1, on the reverse strand, counting down.
CCACTACAAAAGAAACGTGTTCATTTCTTGTTTCCTAGAAAGCACGTATTATGTATGATAGTGTCTGTGTGTGTGTGTATGTGTGTGTGTGTGTTGTGTCTGTGTGTGTTTGCGTGTGTGTTTATGTGTGTTCATGCGCTCACGTGCAATGGTGCGTTACTGAGCTTTTCAAATATTGACCCCTGTAACCAACACTGACATTGGTTGCCCTAAGACACACAACCAATTAAGCTATAGACAACTTTAGTTGTATTCACCGCTTGATATGAAATATCATAATAACCGAAACCAAGACCCACGCAGAGTTTAAAAAATCGGGATTATCCGATATTTTGCTTACCCTTGAAGTTGAATTAATCCAGGTAACACAACTAAGCTTTAAGCCTCCGAGATAACACTCGAGAAGACCAATATAATAATGACATGTAATACAACAGTGGATACTGATTATGTGTCTATATGACAATCCAACTGAAGAACAAGAGTCCAATAACGCTGCCAAGCTCTGGGGAAAAAAACGTATTTTCAAATTTTGGCGAGAAAACTCGTCCTTTAAATATCGATCGATTATAATATTGACCTTGAACACGTTAGAGTCATTTTAATTGATCTATATTGAATGACGAGTTTTCTGACAATTTCTTTTTTTTTTCTCAAAAAATACGTGTCATTATTCCAGAGTTTGGCAGAACTGTTACACCCATAAAAAGTGTGGACAAAGTGAATACGTTGTTCGAATATTTTTTCAATTTTATCAATAAATATCGAATTGAGTATTTGTACAGAGCGAAAGCAACTAAAAGTGCTCAAAGAACTCTACGAAGGGACCTAAGCCCACAAAAACACTTAAATGCAGGACGGGACACGATACCTATAACGCGATGTTAAAATATTTTTCGACAAAGATAATGATGTTAACGGAGAGGAACTCATTTTCCACCTGGATAGGGTGGAAGAATGCGAGTAAAGAGCCTCTTCCAAGGGTTCAACTTTACGCTGCCCTGGGGGGGGGGGGGACTCAAACCAAGGACCTACACATTCAAACACAAGACCACAAAACCGGACAAATAGACCAAAAACGACTCGTAATTTCGGAATTAATCCTTTTCACGTGTTGGCAATCGAGATAATCTATCGATTTATGGATTATAAGTTTACTAAACAGATTGGTGCTCAAACCTATGATCCACAGTCATAACACAAGAAGCCTTATTAATAGCTGGTCAGATTATTATTTGTTATTATTTGAATTAAAAAGACTAGAAGCATGGAAATTACATACAAACCTATGAATCATGAAAGTTATATTGTATGAATATAGTATTAATGGTTAGGATAAATGTTATTTCATTTTACTAAAAAAAATACATAGTTTGTCGGGGGGGGGGGGGGGGGGGGGGGGTTTCTCCAAATTACTTAAAACTAAATTTTCCTCTGCTACAACTTTCCCCAGACATCTTAAAAATAAAAATGGAAATCAGTACATATTATGATGCATCCATATTGACCTGCAACTGAACTGAATATCTCATAGCTTTTGAACTAGATATATCATCATCATGGATAATAATAATAATAATAATAATAATAATAATAATAATAATAATAATAATAATAATAATAATAATATATAATAATAATAATAATAATAATAATAATAATATAATAATAATAATATTAATAATAATAATAATAATAATAATAATAATAATAATATAATAATAATAATAATAATATAATATAATAATAATAATAATAATAATAATAACAATAATAGTATTCATAGTAGTAGAAGTAGTATTAGTAGTAGTGGTAGTAGTAGTAGTAGTAGTAGTAGTAGTAGTAGTAGTAGTAGTAGTAGTAGTAGTAGTAGTAGTAGTTGTAGTAGTAGTAGTAGTAGTAGTAGTAGTAGTAGTAGTAGTAGTAATAGTAGTGGTAGTCGCAGTAGTAGGAGAGTATTATTATTATCATTATTATTAGTAGTAGTAGTAGTAGTAGTAGTAGTAGTAGTAGTAGTAGTAGTAATATTAGTAGTAGTAGTAGTGGTAGTATAATATATATATATATATATATATATTATATATATATATATATATATATATGAGTGGTGGTGGGTACTATATATATTGGTAAAGTCCTTTAAAATTTAATACTCTGAGATTAGTGGATTGAATAAGTATGTTATTCCTTCTACGACAAAATCAAAAACAACAACAAACTATAGCAACTACAACAACAACAACTACTACAAACAACTACAGCGACATTTCCATCGAATTTCAAAGTTAAGAATTCATACTGAATTTTCAGCGTCAGGTCACGCCAACATAACACCGATTTGCAAACATTGTAAATTTAGATTGATTTTATAGAATATTAATGAAACTAGGAAACCTTTGTCAAAAAAAGGAACCTATGAGAAATGGACTTTTTTAAAACACGGATATTGACGTTATAATATCTTGAACATTTGAAATCTCTTAAGTTACTTTATCAAAAAGGCTTATGTGATCCTGAGCATTCTTTCAGAACATTACTTGTTGATTATCATTAACGTTTATTTATCCATCGATGTCTCATATTCAGCTTTGGAGACAATTAATGGCGTTAGATCTATACCGTGCCCATGTCCAGTTTGGTCTTGAATCCAGTCAGAATCGAAATGTTGTTTGTACTTCGATTTCTTCGTGCAGCTCAGCAATTACAACTCCTGCGTTGCTTGCTGACACAGAAAAAATATCAACTGATTCATCAATTTGACTTTCAAGATCTCGGGCATATCACTATCGTCAGTCGCTTCTTATAGCGTCCAAACTGGATTGGGCAAGATATAGATTTAACTCCATCAATTAATGTTAATGACAGAAATACACCAGCTATTATCTAAATATTGTGTATTTTATATTTCCGTCTGGATAAAATAAATTTGATAGTTCAAAGATAATAAAAAATCACACTTCATCGAAAACTCAAGAGACACGAACCCAAGCACTTGTTTTCAAACCTATTTTACTATATGGCTGATGGTTTGTCATAATTCGAGTTAGGGTGTTTCTGAGGACAAAGTAAAGCATACTTACTTTTGCTTTTTAAATCTTTGCTATCCCTATTCCTGCTCCAAAATATTCCTAGTACTATTACTATAAACCAAAATAAAATGAATACAGAACATAAGATTATAATCATCAAGAGGTTTTCAATTTCAATTTTCTGTTCTATTGTAGGTAGTGTCGATTGGATGGCTGTAACTGTTGTATTTTCATTGAAAATCACGTGGGCATTTAGACCTCCTTGTGGACCGTCGACTTGTAGATGTGAGGTGTCTGAAAAGAAAAGATTGGTATAATGTTAATGAGCTTCGGGGACAACATATAACTATGACTGCTGGTACTGACTTTTGAAAATACAATACAAACAACGTGTACAAATAAGTGTATCTGCTACGTCAAATATGTCATTTAAAATTTAAAAAAAAAACACTTTCTGCTAAACTGTTTGTCTGTATTGATATGGAAGCTATATCCTTTGATAGATTACGCGGTGAAAACCGATTATGATCTTCAATATACATTATGATCTTCAATATACGTGCTCATATTATTAGCAGGTCTGATAATCGAATGCAATAATCATGGGTTTGATTTAACATTGTTGTGATGAGCAATAGTTTGCGTCGGCTTCAGGAGAATTCCATTACAACAATGAGACCAACAATGAGGGTTTTTTAAAAAAGATTTGTAAGTTATTTCATTTCTTAAGAGGTGCTTTTCTTTTAGATTTGTAAGTTGTTTCATTTCTTAAGTTTGTAAGTTAAT
>NC_088363.1:58455652-58458152 GCF_034508935.2 Berghia stephanieae | reverse complement strand
ACAGATTTAGAAAGCTCTCTAACTCCATTATCCACTCTATAATAATAACACATCAAAACCGTGTTAAAATTAAAAATAAATCCGATATCAATGATCTTATCGTATTAGATAATATGTTATTCCACTCCAAGAAAATAATTTGAATAGAAGGGTTTATTTATACCATTTCAATATCAACATTCCATCAAGCCTATAAATAATGTTAGGGAGTATTTGTAAAGAAACCTTTACATAGGTTGGACACGATCCCTCTATCATTAATCGCATCATTTCTAAATCTAGAAGGGATAGGATGGGCCCATTATTGATGTTATGCGTTTAGGTATACTCACAACATCCGCCAGTACAAACACACAATACTATGTGTAACCTTGAACCTTTATAGTATGTTTGGTATAATTTAGTTAGAACTAATCATTAAAATTACTGTCTAATGCCAAAAGCAAAGAGCTGAGTTACCTAGATAAATTTTGTTCCTTCTATAGTCTTTTTAAATTAACTTTACAAATTATGTCGTTCATGTTGTGATATTAGATACAAATACTTAATAATTAACAACGCGATACACCGCAAGTCGGAACTCCTGAGCATTTGAGCATTTACATAGTGCAATATATACTAACAGTGCTCAACGCTCTTTCGAATGGGTCCCTAGCCAACAGCAATACTAAAAATGTAGGATGAGACATGACGCCTGTTAGGCGATATTCTATTTTTAAATTATTATTTTTTTGCGACAGAGACAATGGTAATAAGGGCCAGGTATTCATTTTACACCTAAGTACGGTGAGTGAATGTGAGTAAAGAGCCTTTATCAAGGACTTTGTGGGCCGCTCATATCGGGCCTCGAACCCTGGACCTTAGCCTTTCGGTGAAAAGACGAGTGCCACACCACAAGGCGACATAGCTTTAAGCCAAGAGGAAAGCTTTCAAAACAGAATGTCTCTTTACCCACATTCTCTTTATATCCTATCAATACTAGAAAATGTGAAAGCACCTCATGCGATGTGCAGGTAGCTACTTATTTGCAGGTCTGATAACCCTAAATGTATGGTTATAGAAATACTCTCAAACCACTACAAAATATCGTTCATGAAAACAATGTAAAATCTATTTTTTTTATAAACTTGAACATTTATATAATGCAATACTCACTGAACGTGCTCAAAGCGCTTCACAAGGGGTGCTTAGCCAACAAGGGGTCCCTAGTCAACGCATAACATGGAGAACGAGACAATACGCCTATTAGGCGATATTATAATTAATTCTTACAGGTACAGCGCTGTTAACGACCAGTTACTCATTGTGCACCTGATTAAGGTGAGCGAATATGAGTAAAGAGTCTTTCCCAAGGACATTCGAAGCCCACATCTAGCCGATAACTGCATTCTGTTACCAGACCTCTCGTTATTTTTTGTTTCAAAATTATAGTCTTCGTGCGCTTAAATGGCTGCATATGGCGGTCCATATTGCAATGACTTATTCACCATTATAAAAAAGATGGAAACACAAGATGACAATAAACCGTGGAAAAATTATGTTTTCTACCTGCATGTTAATGTTATAAGCTAACATGTATTGAAATAGTGATTGGAATTGGAAGAATAAAGTTCGTGGCATCTTCTCGGGATTGAAGTGTGTAACTAAAATCAGAATATGTGTAACCATTGACCGCTCTATAAATATAAACAAATAAATCATTAGTCTATCACCCCCTGGGGTGGGGGAGGGGGTGATAGTTCGGTTGGTAAAGCACTCTCTTCAAACACAAAAATGACCAGAATCGATCCCGGGTGCAGTCGATATATTGTTATCCCTCTGCCCACCCCGGATTGATAGGGTTACTGGGTCTGTTTAATGTGGCGGAAAGTACTTTGCAATAGACTCGCCTCCTTTCCGAAGAGTATCAGGTGTTGTCATTTAAACTCTATAGAAACCGGAATAAACTCTGACTTCATGAACAGTATCGCTCTAAAAAAGAATTATCCCCCGACATAATATTATTTTCCATTGTTTTCTGGGGTGTGTCCGAATTTTTATATTTTGCCATACACGATTCAATATTCGCAATTAATCTTTCAAAATTGGAAAGATCCATGCAGGCCTAGCGTAACTCGAGACTAAATAAATGATAACAATAATATATTTTGCGATCTGGGTATAATTTGCAAAACCTTACGCAAGAGATGATATCAATAGCAATGATCATTGAAACACATCGATGCATGTCAGGAAGGGGGGGGGGGGGGGATCGAAGAAGAAAAATGTGTTTGTACTGTATTGTTGTTTGTTTTTTTAAAACAATGTTTAAGAAAGAGAAGAAGAAGAAGAAGAAGAAGAAGAAGAAGAAGAAGAAGAAGAAGAAGAAGAAGAAGAAGAAGAAGAAGAAGAAGAAGAAGAAGAAGAAGAAGAAGAAGAAGAAGAAGAAAGAAGAAGAAGAAGAAGAAGAAGAAGAAAGAAGAAGAAGAAGGAAGGAAGAAGAAGAAGAGAAGAAGAAGAA
>NC_088363.1:58395652-58453152 GCF_034508935.2 Berghia stephanieae | reverse complement strand
GACCGACCATTTCTAAAAATTGGCATTGAAAGTACCAAATTGAAACCCCTGTGTGACGTCAAAGCTTTAATCATCTCTACCTATATTATAGATAACTCGAATTCATTAAAAAATGAAGCATTTTTACAATTTGTTATGAAATATCTTAGAAAATTGCTTTGAGAGGAGGAATAAAGGTATTCTTTCACGAGTGGATTTATTAAATTCGCTTTTTTCTTTTTAATCGGAAGGTCGTGAGTTATTTGGAGCGATAAAAATAACTCATTTAATACATCCAAACACGTGAAAGAATACTATATACGTTCCTTTAAAAGACAAAAACTGATATTTCTGGACATTCTAACTTTTAAATCATTTTATAGCATCTGGCTCACCCCGAAATTAAAAAAAAGTCGAGCGTGTATATAGGGCAATGTCCACTAAACGTGCTCAAAGCGCTTCACAAGACCACATAGCCGCACAATAATAAATTATACTTAGTTTGAGGCGGTGGATCACATTTGAGGACAGTAACAAAAAACAAAGACAACAGCGTACTTGATTTGCTGTTGATGGAAGATTATTTTTATGAGTTTCAAGAATAATGCTAAGCATCAACATCATATTAATTTCATGTTTTAATTACTTCCTTCGGCGCGACTTCGTTAGATATCGTCGCCGAGCATTCCACGAAAGAATACAGTTAATCCGCTGTCAACAGAAATGACCCATGTTGTCTAAAGATCACATAATATTTATTAAGTGTAAATATTGTCACTGTGGAACAAAACGACATAAAACGTTTCAAATACGATTTTATATATATATATATATATATATATATATATATATATATATATATATATATATATATATATATATAGATATCTATATATATATATATATATATATATATATATATATATATATATATATATATATATTTAATAAACAGGAAAAGAAAACAACAATAATACTAAACAATAGTTTTTATAAAAAATGAAAAGACAATGTTGCTGTGTTTGAGAATTTTTATTAAATTGATAATTACGAAACAAAAAAGTCACGTGAGTACCAAGACTGTTTTGCATTATCTTCTCATAACATTATCCCGTTGATATTCAAGAGTTATTAGGTATTGTATTGTAATCAAAACACTTTTTAACACTTTGATTAACAACAACAAAAAAACGCCTTGAAGAGTTTTACCTCATAGATCGATATTACGACCCCCGACTTGTCCAAAAAAAATTCTTAAACCCAAGACCCCAAACTTATAACTTACCTGTACTCTGAAAGGTATCCTGCTGATGTTGCTGAAGAAGGACAGAGCGATTCCCAGTGTCAAGAGCATTCTCATGGTCTATCAAGACTGCGCTGAATAAGAAAAAGAACACTTTCAAGTCATAAGAGTAACATTATAATAATTTTTAAATCAACAATCTAAGTCTCCAACTCAATGAACGAATGAGCAGAACTAAAATGAGTTAAAATATTGAATAATTGTATAATTATCTGACCCACCTCGCCAATCAGGGTAGTAGAATATAGAAGCGAACTGAGTAAATCGGAGTATAACATCGAAATGATAAGACTAAGAGAGAGGAAGTTACGTACTTGTTGAGTATTAAGACACAAAACTCACTCTACTCGGTGAGGGCAATTATTATCACTTCAATTCTATTATACGTTAAAGATAAAATTCAAATTAAAGGATTAGGCCAACCCTGATATCAAACCATTTTTAAAAGGTGGGTTCCATATTAGCAGTTGTTTTGTTTTGTTTTTTTTTGTTGTTGTTGTTTTTTGTTTTGTTTTTTTGTTTTTTTTTAATTTTTTTTTGTTTGGGTTTTTTGTTGATTTCTATTTTGTTTTATTTTGTTTGGCGTGTTTTATGACCGATCACTATGCCGTAGCAGATTTTCTATATAATCATTTGAGTCAACGGGTGATAGAATTGTCTTTAATTTCTTTTAAAAGTTTGCCAGTTACTCGTGTATCATTAATCTGTAAAAAATAGTTTTATGGTTTAAATTAACATGTACGGGAAAGTTTTGAAACCTATAGTCCTATTTTTAAAAAAGACTTGATTTGAATTTAAACAGGATCTTTCAACCCGTTTGTTTACTTCTTTTCTCTCCAACATTTACATGTTTCTTTCTGCTTAGTCTGGCACTGTTCTGTACACAACATTCCAGGTTAGTAAATTACACTATTGAAGATTTCACGAATTTTGTTTCTCTCTCTCTCTCTTTCTCTCTCTCTCTCTCTCTCTCTCTCTCTCTCTCTCTCTCTCTCTCTATATATATATATATATATATATATATATATATATATATATATATATCCCTCTCTCTCTCTCTCTCTCTCTCTCTCTCTCATTCTTTCTCTCTATATATCTATCTATCCATCTATCTATCTATCTAACTATCTATCTATCTATCTATCTATCTATCTATCTATCTATCTATCTATCTATCTATCTATCTATCTATCTATCTATCTATCTATCTCTATCTAATCTATCTCACTTTATCTAGATAGATAGAGAAAGAGAGAGAGAGAGAGAGAGAGAGAGAGAGAGAGAGAGAGAGAGAGAGAGATTTCCTCAGCTGATCAAAGGACGTATATTCCGAAAATCTCCATTTGACGAGCCCCATGACCCAGCCATTTAGGTTTGTACTTTGACTCACCAAAGTGTGATCAAAAATGTATAATTGGTGTGTTCAAAGTACATAGTTTGAGATAACTAAACACTAAATCATGAGGGTCTCCCTTAAATTTAAACCTGGCATCATTCCAAACACACCTTTAAAATAAATTCTGTTCCTGGCAGTCTTAATAATAGTGATGATTTATTACGCAGGTAAGAACTGGCGATTTAAAAATCCATTTAATACTGACACAAAGAAATTCTTTTCAAATAATTTTTAAAAAACATAGAGTGTAAAAATATATAAAGGGGGTATGGGGATACTAAATTTTACGACTCTCAGCACTCTAACTGATGACTGAAGGCTGGGGAAACTAATAACTATAAATATCTGCTGACGGGCACTGATTGTGGGTTAACCAAACATTTCTTTTATCGAAAGTACGTCGTAGAAAACTATCTGATGATTGTTATCGTCCTAAAATGAGATTAGCGAGTGAACCCCCTCCCGCAAAAAAAAAGAAAAAAACAATGTTTCAATTTCGGAGAACAAAACTTGTCAACATTTCGATTCCAAAAAAAAATGCGACAAAATAATTTCGATTCTTCTTCCTCTCCACCTCCTCCCTCCTCTTCCTCATCCTTCTCCTCTTCCCCCTTCACTGTCACCATCACCACCCCCTCCCGTCTTTTTCTTTTTCTTCTAATGATAATATTATGAGGGTATATCATAATATAGATCGCGCCAGTGGTGATTAACGATTTTGATTAGGATAAATGTAATCTATCATATACATCGATGCTGATAATGATTATTGGGGGGGGGGGGGGGGGGGATAGAAATGAATAAATAGATGAATAAATAAATATAATTCCATTCATTTATCCACAGCCGTTAATTTGTCTTCGGGGTCAATTCCAAGGGAACACTGTTATGTCAAAGGTGTCAGCCAAAGTACAGCGGTGCAAAGTATGCTAGTGCGGTTGTCAAACACGTTTATTTCGGGTCCGAAACAAAGACCAGACCTTCTGAGCCTCAGTAGCTATTATTATCATTATTATTATTATCATCATCATCATCATCATCATCATCATCATCATCATCATCATCATCATCATTAATATTATTATTATATTATTATTATTATTATTATTATTATTATTATTATTATTATCATTATTATTATTATTATTATTATTATTATTATTATTATTATTATTATTATTATTACTATTATTATTACTATTATTATTATTATTATTGTATTATTATTATTATTATTATTATTATTATTATTATTATTATTATATTATTATTATTATTATTATTATTATTATTATTATTATTATTATTAGCAGTAGTAGTAGTAGTAGTAGTAGTAGTAGTAGTAGTAGTAGTAGTAGTAGTAGTAGTAGTAGTAGTAGTAGTAGTAAAAAAATGTGAGTTTTGTATAGCGCAATATCCACTAAATGTGCTCAAAGCGCTTTACAAGGGATCCCTGGTCAACAGCAACATTTAACATGTAGGACAGGACATGACGCCTGTTAGGCGATATTACCATTTTTCGGACAAAGACAACGCTGTTAACGGCCAGCTACTCATTTTACACCTGAGTACGGTGAGAGAATGCGATTAAAGAGCCTTTTCCAGGGACTCAACCATGCGCCGAGCGCGAGGCTCGAACCTCGGACCTCCCGATCCGAAAGCGAGTGTCATACCACTAGACCACATAGCCGCACATACATTAATTTTATTATCTAATAAAACTATTTATCATCATCATCATCATCATCATCATCATCATCATCATCATCATCATCATCATCATCATCACCATCATCATCATCATCATCATCATCATCATCATCATCATCATCATCATCATCATCATCATCATATCATATATTATTATTTATTATTATTATTATTATTATTATTATTATTATTATTATTTATTATTATTATTATTATTATTATTATTATTATTATTATTATTATTATTATTATATTATTATTATTATTATTATTATTATTATATTATTATTATTATTATTATTATTATTATTATTATTATTTCACATTTTAGAAGTTATATTCATACCTACTCTTTAACCTAACTTCGCATAATATTATCAGGTCTGCTAAACAAATGCAAATATGGGCTTGTTTTGAAATTGTGGTAATGGAACGTATTTTGCGTTCGTTTGGGAGCACATATTTCCAATACAACAATGTACCCATAACAATTTGGGTTGTCAGATGTGCAAATATGTACACGTCGTCTGTGAGAATGTGGGTAAAGAGCCTTTTCCAAGGACTCAACTATGCGCCGATCGCGAGACTCGAACCCAGGACCTTCCGATCCGAAAGCGAGTGTCATACCACTAGACCACATAGCCGCACATATTCAATTTTCAGTACCTTAACTCACTCAACCCTAGAGATTTTTGCTACTTTTCAAAAAAATGTATTAAAAATGAGCATGTGCATAGATAGTTTCATTCAACTACTATTGATATGTAAAAACTTAAAACATAGCTTTGATACAACGCCTATAATTTGTCTTAGAAAAATGTAATAAATTGGCATGGGGTAAAAGGAACCCGGGTAAACAACGGATATAGTCGGTGTTAGGGTTGAATGAGTTAATAATCCCGATCCCGACATAATATCGTTTTTGAGACGATTTACCACCAATACTATAGCTGTAGTTCAAGATATGAATGATAAGTGAATGAATACTTACAATCGAGAAAAGACGACACACTGAACGCAAGCACATCAAGTAACCTTCACATTATGGAATCCCTGGTAATAACTTACAGCCGTTCGTTGTGCTATTATTGGAAATCCCTGATGAATAATAATAAAAGGGGAATCCCCTATAATCGCTGTGTTGATTTTGTTGTCTTCTTCATTATTGTAATTTTTTTATTTTGTTAAAGGTCTAACTTAGGAAAATGGTGAAGGGAAGAAGAAGAAGAAGAAGAAGGAGGCGGAGGAGGAGGAGGAGGAGGAGGAGGAGGAGGAGGAGGAGGAGGAGGAAGAAGAAGAAGAAGAAGAAGAAGAAGAAGAAGAAGAAGAAGAAGAAGAAGAAGAAGAAGAAGAAGAAGAAGAAGAAGAAGAAGAAGATTTCCCAGCCCAACCCAAAATGAGTGTCTTATATACAATATTACTAATTTCCGGTAATACAGTAATATAACATGTTACCCACGAAATCAATCACGGTACTCTGTCGAAATTAAATAGAAAAGAAAATTGTGTTTTAAACGTGAAATGATCAGAATTTGGAAATTTAATTTGTTTGAAGTTCTTAAAACAAAACAGGTTCCTCAGTAATGACGTTAAATTGCACTCAGATGATATAAATAATGCTAAAAATTTAATTTAAAGCAACGGGTTTACCCCGACCTAATACCGTTTTGCGACGATTGTTCACAATATATTACATTTCCCTTTTTTTTCTGAGTTAGATTAAATGAGAGGATTGGTGGAATGTGTAACAGGTTGATTAATAAGTGTAACGACAGGTTGGGCATGTGCCACGTCCCCTGTGTAAATACTCGTACCATTATCTGTGCAATTTAACCCATTATAAATGGGGTTTGGCTTTATTTAAATGAAACTCGAATTAATTCTGTTACTGGCAGATAAATATCTGAAAAATTGTGTATGAAACAATGCGGAAAGAAAGATATACGACTTTTAAAAAACTTTTTTCCAGATCTTTGTCATGTACGGTGCGTCACTATCAAGTTGACACCCAATAATGGTTTATTCCTTTAAAAAATGAACGGCTAAAATTTGGTGAAAATGGTATCAAATGAAAGGTAGAAACCTCTGTAGCAACGGGAAACACCATAGAAATCGAAGAAAATCAAACTATTGCGAATAAAACAGCCAAAGAAATAAACAGAGGGTTGAAAAAATAGCCCATCAAATTTGATGACGAAATTTGAACCAAACAAATGCATAATAATAATAATATGGTAAAGCCAAAACCCGGTTTGTTTTCTAATCTTTTTATTCAGCATCTTGTGTGAGTACCAGCTGACTCTATGCATGCTTGTGTCCGACGTGGCATAGAGTGTGTGAATGCAGAAATTTGTTGTTGGATTATTGCAGCATTCTCTTCTCTCAGCGCTTGTCTTAGTTGCTGGGTAGTTCAAACTCCATTGCGTTTGTTGCCACGTCTCCCCAATTGGATTCAATAGTCTGATGTCACGTCGGCCCAGCAATGAGAAGCCTGGTTATAAACAAAGAAAATCTGTACTTTTTATTCTTCATGCTGGCTAGAACTTTTTCACATGTCATGTGATCAGAATGTATAAAAGTCAAAACATTATTATATTTATAATGTTTTTCTCCTCTGGATACACGTTTATGCTCGTCGGAGAAGTAGTTCAGAAGGGCGTCAGTCATTGTTCCTATAGTTTAGAACCAGTTACTAAGTTACTATGCTGCATTACGAGGGAAGGGACGTCACGACTGTTGAAGCCTGTTCGTCCCACATGTGCTCAATTGGAGACATGTCAGGTGGCATGGTAGGCCAACCAATGGTTTTGATGTTTCAGTTTTTCTGTGTTTTTCTATTTGATTATTGACGGCAGTCTTGAAACAATTTAACTTTTCTCCAATCGTTCTTGATGATGCATCGGCCATATGCATGCCAATAGCTTGATTTGTTTGTGACATGGCTTCACGATAGCTTTGCAATGAATGACTTATTTCTTTGCCACATTTCCTTTCCATGGACCTTAAGTAACGAAATTGAGTTCTTTTTAAACGTCATCCCTGCCTTGCATCTTTTAGAGGTGTGGATTGTATGCGGATGAGCTCACTTATAGCAAAAAGAGTAGACAAAATGACGGAGCTTATAATCTTTAGGTAATTTTGTAGTGTGCGAATTCTACACCCTCCAGCTTTTGCCTTTGAAACCCACGAAGAATTTGATATTTTTCGAGAAGCTTTGGATACAAATTAGACAAAGGATTGCTCTTCCAGAAATTGTTTATTTTATTGTGAATTATAAAGTAATTTACAAGAAATGGACCATTATTCGGTGGCAACTTAATTGTGACTTGCAGTATACATCGGTGTCTGTTCTCTTATTTTTTACTGCCAGATTAGTGAAACCACTAGGCTTGAGGAGATTATATCCAAAAAGGCAGATAATTGTCTTTAATTTATTGTGCGCATTTTTAAAAAAGATTTTGTCTCTGGTACAACGATGAGTAAATAATGGGAGAAATAGTTAATTATGAGTTAATTTAAAAGAAATTTTAATTTTGTCTTACTGTGACGATAGGACTTGGGATCTCCGAAGAGTACTCGCTTCACATGCATAGGGACCTGGATCAATCCCGTGTGAAGCTGAGATTCTTTTTCCGAGCCCCTTTCCACCTAGCAGTCATTGGGTAGCTGGGTCTTTTAGATTTTGTGGAAAGTACTTTGCAATAGACTTACGTCTTGTCCAAAGGGTACAAGCAATTGCTACTGTCCGGTTAACGGTATAGAAAATAGGTTGAACTCCAGCTCCAGTTGCCTCACGGATCTGAAGGACTTACTGGTGGCCAATGCCTTGTCCAGATTGACACCCACCCCTGAAAATTTTTTTTTTTATATTATATATATATATATATATATATATATATATATATAATATATATATATATATATATATATATAACTGATAGTGCTTTGAATTATCAATATCAGAAGCAATCCTATCAAGCAACCCCCCCCCCTCTCTCTCTCTCTCTCTCTCTCTCTCTCTCTCTCTCTCTCTCTCTCTCTCTCTCTCTCTCTCTCTCTCTCTCTCTCTCTCTCTCTCTCTCTCTTTTAGAAGCAATCTATTCAAGCAATCAAAGCGAACGCGTTTTGTAATAACGATTTCATTGTGTAACGGGAACGTCCAACCAACTACAAACGTTTATTCGTTACAGTATCGATATAGATTAGATAAACATCATTTTTAAGGACCATGAAAACTGATACAAATTTTAAAATTATAAATGAAACATTTTTTTTTCTTTTTTCTTTTATTTTCTTCTTTTTTTTTTTTTTTAAAGGGGAAAGCCCGTTCTGAAACTTCCTGTCTTTTTGACGTGTCAGAACGATCTAAAAATAACCTAGATCTAAAAATAACTTAGGATTGTCCCGAGATAAAAATGCCTGTCAGAGAAGTCCTTCCTGCACTGACTGCCGTGGTTGACAAGAAGAGGGTAATAGGATTCAATAGTCGTACCGTCACTTCCTTCCTAATGACGTATGGTAACTTAGTAACACTGGCTCTAAACTATCGGAACAATGGCGGACGCCGTATGAAATATTTCTCCGGCGAGCTTAAAAGCGTATCCAGAGGAAAAAAAACCCATCAATTTGATCATGTTTTGACTTTTACACATTCTGATCACAAGGCATATGAAAAGGGAATGAAAAGTTCTCGCCAGCATGAAGAATAAAAAGTAAAGATTTTCTTTGTTTAGAACCAAGATGGCCGCCGTTGCCGGTCGCGTGACATCAGACTACTGAATCCAATTTAATTTGATCAGTATTTATTGAAGGGCGAGTTTCCTGGCCATAATCTTAAATGCGTAGCCCTATTTGTTTGTTTGTTTGTTTGTTTTTTGGTTGTTTTTTTTTTCGTTTGTTTTTGTTTTTCTTTGTTTTGTTTTGTTTTGTTTTGTTTTGTTTTTGTTTTTGTTTTTGCTGTTGTTTTTTGTTTTGTTTTTTTTTTTTTGTTTCTTTTTTTTTTTTTTTTTTTTTTTTTTGGGGGGGGGGGGGTTGTTGTTGTTGTTTTTAAAGAGTAGATACAGCAGGATTGACAAATTATAATCCTTTTAAAAATATGTTTGGACTAAAATAGTAACTGGAGTTAAGTTAATGAACAAAATATTATGAAGTATTTCTTAAAGAAAGCATTGCAGATTTTCATTTTCCTGAAAATACCCATTTATTGTATGTGGGGTTAGGTCATTGACCTTATAATATCTATGGGCTGGGTTACTCTCAATTTCACTTTTCAGAACGCATCAAATTCACTCAATAGTAACAGATGTATTTTGTATTTCTCTAAGTCAGTTTTTTTTTTTATTATTTAAAAAGGATGATGAAGATGATGATGCAATGATGATGATGATGATGACGATGAGGAGGAGGAGGAGGAGGAGAGGGGGGGGGGGAGAAAAATAAGAGAAGGAGGAGGCGAAGATGACGACGATGACGACGACTGAAAAAAAAAGTTAAATGTTTTCATGTTTGACGTCATGTATCTCACCTTTCAGTTGTGTTTATTTAGGTTGGGGCTAGGAGGGGGGGGGGGGGAAGTAGGTGAATACTTTGTTTATTGACCCAGACAGAGAGATGACCAATAGACCTAACAATTTGCGCGATTAATATTACAAAACCTACCATGCTTTGGTTGCAACTTATTTATACGGATCGAAGATGAAAGTAAGGTCCCCCTCGTTTTGTCTTGGTCTGGAAACTGACTTAGCTCCCGATAGACAGCACGTACCGTCATGCGGCTATGTGGTCTAGTAGTAGTATGACACTCGCTTTCGGATCGGAAGGTCCTGGGTTCGAGCCTCGCTCCACGCATAGTTGAGTCCTTGGAGAAGGCTCTTTACTCACATTCTCTCGCCGTACTCAGGTGTAAAATGAATACCCGGCCGTTAACAGTGTTGTCTCTGTACGAAAAAATTGTAATTTCGCCTAATAGGCGTTATGCCCCTTCCTACATGTTAAATGTTGTTGTTGGCCAGGGACCCCTTGTAAAGCGCTTTGAGCACGTTTAGTGGATATTGCGGTATATAAAAGCTCAATTGATATAAAAGCTCAATTTACCGTCCTATATTATGTTAAACTGAAAAGGTGTGTATGTAACAGAGCCAGTTAAAGCAGAAGGAAAAATGCAAGAAAAAAAACCATCCCAAAAGAATCATCATACCTCGAATGAGGATCGAACCTCAAAACTCATGATTACCGGTCAGATGAGCTACCATTAAATCAAATAGGTTGACAAAGCTCAAGATTTAGCGTTATGATCATTACACTTATTCTCCCTCACAACCCTGATTTGAAGGAGATGACTTGGCCATAGGCGCTGATGTGAAAGTGTGAAAGTGTTGAAACGACGCCTAACAGGCGCTTGGACTTAATACTATTTTTAATAGGTTCCATTTGCTCTGATAGAAGAATAAAGGAAGTATCTTGAAGCGCATTGAACGTATTGTATTATACACTAAATAAGAGTTATTTATTTATTTATTTATTTATTTATGTATCCATTTATTGCAATCCACTCTCTTTAAATTACAGTAATATAAATTACACATAGGTCTAAATACAATAAACTATACGAATTGGTACAATATTAGTATACATGATACATGTTTCAATTCGATAAGTTGAAAATTGTCTGCTATTATTAATTGATGAGTTTCTTCATATTATTTTATTCAGCTACATGCCCACCTCGTAGACACGAATAAACACATGTCGATGTCTCTACCTAAATTAAACCAAATAAAAGACAAACATAAACAATATTATTTGTATTACTTTTGCTATCAAGACTGGTAGATGGCGAATAATTCATGGTACATTTTAAAATTGCGATCTAAGTTTAATCTTGGAGTCCTCAAAATGGCTGCCACCATTGTTTACCCAGTAAGTTCACTAAAACGAATTTTGATTGTTGGAATAATTTTTTTTCCCCATTTATTTTTTTTTTTCACTTGGTACTTTTCTAATCGTATCGTCCCAGGAGATAACATGAATATTTATTTAAAAGATGACCACCATCTCGTCAGGGACATCAACCCCCAAACCGAATTAAGAAGAAGATCAGATTTTTTGTTTTGAGCTTCAACTTCAGCAAACAGTGGTCCGTGGTATCATATTATTTCATGTTTCCAGATTGATTACCCATGATATTCCACACATATTAAAATCAAGCAAATCATGCAGAAAAACAATCATAATATGTTTACGTTTGGGGTAACCCCCTACTTTTATTGTGTAAGGCACAGTAAGGATGCTTTACTTTTACTAGAGTCTAGATACTTATTTGTATTTGGTAGGTGCATCAAGAATGATAATAATAAGTCTGAACTCTGATTGGGTTTCTTATTTAATACGAAAGAGGATAAGAAGAAGAATACTATTATTAATCTTATGTTTAGTTTATGGCCCAGTGCACTATTATTAATCGACATAGACAAATAGAAAATCCTTAGTTTGAATTTGTTTTTAATTTTTTTTTCCATCAGATTGAAAATTTGTACACTTTGAGATCTAGAATGGAGTTGCAGGTCAGAAAGCTAAAATGATTGTTTAAATGCCATGATATATTCGGAAATATCATCACCATATACGTGGATTTTAAGTTGCTTAAACTGATTTCAACAATCAAACATGGAGAGTGAGGATGAAGAAATGGAGATGGATCATGAGCATGATGACGGTGAATGTAATCAGAGTGGAGATGATAACAAACGCCGGGAGTCCCAGGAACAGGACAGTGATGGCAATAAAAGCTCTGACATGTCTTTATCCTTGACTGGGTTTTTATTTGGTAATATTGATGAGAGAGGAGAACTGGATGAAGACTTCCTTGATGAGGTAATGTAATTGATATTGTGCTATTTTGTTTGTTTGTTTGTCCATGATACTACTAATAGATTGATCATTTTTTCGAAGTGAAGCAAAAATTGCTTGAATGCATTTGAGTTTCTTTTTACATTTGATCTGACATCGGATATGAACAGTTGCTCTTTAGAAAAGACAAGGTTGACAAGGTAAAAAATCTTGGAACATTCTTAGATTCAGAACTGTCGATGGACCACCAAATTAAAACAATGATCCAGTCATTAATATGTCAGTTGAAAACAATTGGATCTATTCAACAGTTCATTTCTGAGGATGTTACCAAGAACCTCGCCATTTCTCTTTTATTTTCAAAGCTGGATTACTGTAATGCTATGTTGTTTGGTGTCTCGGAAAATAAGCTCTGGCAGCTGCAAAAGGTCCAAAATAATGCTGTCAGATTGTTTTTTTGAAAGTGGAGGTTTGACTCTGCCACACCTCTCTTTCGAAGATTACACTGGCTGCCTGTTCAGAAAACGGTCAAATTCAAAGCATGTTTCTTAGTTTATCGCTGTCTCGAAAACACTGCCCCTCCCTACCTTACAGAACTCTTAATGAAATATTCCACAATCCTATCTTTGCATTCTTCCAATGACATCACCCGTTTGGCAACCCCACGCATTGACCGGGGTCCTTGCTTCATTTTGGTCCTACTGGATGGAACACCATTCCACAGAGCATTTGGGAGTCCAAATCATTGTCATGGTTGAGGATACCGTGCACTCTATAATTAATAATAATAATAATATTATTATTATTTATTATTATTATTATTATATTATTATTATTATTATTATTTATTATTATTATTATTATTATTATTATTATCCTTATTATTATCATTATTATTATTATTATTATTATTATTTTATTATTATTATTATTATTATTATTATTATGTTATTATTATTATTAAGTAATGTCCATGAAATCTGATTATACAATGGCTAACAAAAGATAATGTCTATACTCATGAAATTTCTATCCTTAATACTTTAATCAATTTGTAGTTTTTCTCTCTTTGACTTTGTTAATTTTTTTGTTATGTTTTTTTCCTCCCCTTGAAGGAATCAAAACGTCACTTGAGTTCTCTAAGCCAATTGGGTATTGGATCATTAGTGAAGGAGATAACTGATGAGGTCAAAGTTTCATTGCCAGAAGATAGTGGGGATACTGAGGGTAGGAGACCATATCTTTATGTGTTCTTAATTTTCTTTCTTTGCTCATTCCAATTGCAGTTTTGGATTTATTTTAACAAGGAGTAGAGGGATTGAGTAATGTTTTGGTCATTGCTCTTGACCTATTTTATTTTTAGAATATTAGTCTCTGACTAAATCATGCTGTTGCTAGGCTCTCTTTGTTTTATTCTTTTACTCAAACCATGCTATTGTTGCTTCAATTGCCTTTGTACAACCAAAAAGAGTTCGAGAACTTTAAAACCTTTAAGTTCATCCATAAAGTGGAAATTACTGGGTTCTTCTGTGTTCTACTTTAATGTTGTAAAATTCTAATAGATTGCAGCTTTCTTCAATTCCCTAATAATCAAATATTTTCCCGTTTTGATTGTTATTATTCCAGAAAAACCACCTTCGCCATCATCATCATCATAATCATAACCATCACCACCACCACAATTAGCATTATCATATCCTCATTTTAATTCCAAATTTGCTCCAAAGTTTTGCTGAAATTTTGTCTCTGAAAAGTTGACATCTGTTTAGTTTACTCCCATGCCTTTTTTATTTGATTTTTTTTTTTCCAACATCCTGCAGTACATTTTATTATTTATAAAACAGACAGAATCATTCCATTCTCTGGATTGTAACATTTCGTTTATATCTACAGAATTTACTCAGAAATCTCCTAATGCCGTGGACTTTTCTGACATTACAGAAGTAGCAGAAGAGGGAGATGATGAAGGTTGGTGAAAAAGATATCATAGTGCATTGCAATTTATGAAAACATTTAAACCATTACTTGAAATTCGTTATCTAGGATTATGGCACTTGATGACTGAGGGAAATATTTTTTCCAATTGGAATATTTGTCTTAATTGTTTTTATAATTATAATCATTCTTTTTTCAGCCACTCAATCATTAAAAAAAAATTTTTTCACATTCCTGAGTATCTACCATCAATATTATAAATTTATTGTATACGTTTATTTATCTTTGAAAAGATTATTCATTCTTATCTTGTGGCCCTTTTGGGATAATAACACATAAAGAAGAAAAAAAATCTATCCCCAAAGAAAAAAAATCTATCCCCATGCAATCTGGAGCATGGAGACATTCAGATCGTGAAGTTCCAGATCAGAGAGACACTGATGTATTTGAACCAACCAACCTCTTATCAAAAATTGTCAGAATATCAACCTATGGCTGAATAGAAATAGGCTGATCTTTTAAGTTTTAAATAAACCACATAGATTTGACATTAAATCTCCCTTTTCAACTTTGCCTTTTATCATCCTGATTGTGTTAGACTGCGTGGGTAGAAAAGACGAACAAGAAGCAGACAGAAAATTGATGCCCCCACCTTCATGGCTTCCTTCTTCCACTCAGGCTATTAGTATAACTACCTCCAATGACGGCATGTATTCAGGTATATTAGTGACTATATTATATGAATAAGGCAGTTTTAGAATATTTTACTTGTCTGTATTGAGCTTCCACTACAAGGCAGGGGTACATTTACATTATGTTTGTGAATTGTGGAATAGGTTTTTGCCACTAATTTGAACTGGTGAAGTTTTAATGTCTTTGCTCTTGTGCATTTTCTATATCTCCATGCAGCCTTCGACCAATCATCCAATCACCATTTGTGGACAATATTTTTCTCCCTTTTTTTTCATCAAATTATTCAACCTTTTCACAAATCAAGTCCTGTCCATAATGTGCTAAAATCAATGAATATTTTTTTATTATTAACACTGCCTGTTCAGTCAACCACGTTCTGTCATCACATGATGATGCAATTGTCATTGACCATAGATGGTTGGCAAAGTATTAAAAGGGAAGCATAGCTTGAGGGTCTATCATAATCACCTGCATTCAGATTATATTGATAGAGTGTGTTAAAGAAAATTTGAGGGAGAGGAAAAGAAAAAGAAGAAAAGATATGTATTGTAATACATTTACAACATATTTGTTGTATTTACCATGTGTATACTATTGGATCTCTTTCACATTTGTCAAAGAAGGTGGCGTGTGGAGTTCAGCTATCCAAAAAGTCAGGATTAAATTGTAGGTTATGAATGTTATAAGGATTAATTTGTGTGTCTTGTGCAACTTCAACTTCAGTGAAAAGATTGTTAATGTAGAGTTTTTGGTGCATAAGATGAATCCTAATCAAGAATACTAGTGAGATTTTCCGCATAAGAAAAGAAATATTGGCATTTGCTTGAATATTGAAGTTTTGTTTTCTGGTATATTTCTGTATATTTTAATTTGTTGTTCTCCAAGTTATTGTCCAGTTTTAAATATATTTTTTTCAATTCATTTTTGGAGAAACAAATCAACCTCAAGTGCAGAATGAAGAAATTATCATTTTAGCAATTTTGTTGCAGTTGCAGATGTTACATATATATTTTTTTTTCTTTGACAGATAGTACATCTAAATATTTTTTCATATATTCCCTAGATGGTTCGTCTTCTTTGACCAGCCCGGAGAGGAAAAGGCTTAACACACCTCTGGCTGACATGATGCCTCCAGAACTTGCCAATATTCCAGTGGAGTCAATTTTTCCAGAATTTAGACATGGACAGGTTGGTTCATCATTGGTATCACATCCGTTAGTTTTATATTTGAGATGCATACTGAATAATACTAAATGATGCATGATTTATGAACTTTGATAGACCTACAGATTTTATATCATTTCATTTAAAATCAATACTAAAATTTAAAGGTTGCAAAAGTATCACAAAAATGACAAAGCTTCTTGATTGACCTTTAAATTATTTAAGTTTCGAATTCGTGTCAATATTCAAGGTGATTGACAGAAAAAGAAAATTACATTTTAATTAAGGACTATTGATGAATATTAGTAGCCTGATATTAAATTTATGCTGCTACATCTGGTCCTTAGTTTCAAGGGAGTTAGTCATATGCTAGTTTATAAGTACTAACATTTTAATGTTCCGCTACAGTTCTTTAATTTTCATAGTAATGTTGATTTATCTTTTTCAAATCCTTTTTCAAGGTTCTCCGCTTTTCAAGGTTGTTTAAACCTGCATATGTTCCTCACATCTGGAGGAAGAAGAGAAGGAAGAAGGAGGATGAGGCAGAGGGGAAAAGTAAAGAAGGCAAAGACCAGAAAGGAAAAGAGAAAAAAGACAAAGGCAGTGATGGAAAGGAAAAGAAGGAAAAAGAAAGTGAAGGGAAAGAGAAAAAGGACAAAGATAATGAGGGAAAAGAGAAGAAGGACAAAGATAATGAGGGAAAAGAGAAGGACAAAGATAATGAGGAAAAAGAGAAGAAGGACAAAGATAATGAGGGAAAAGAGAAGAAGGACAAAGATAATGAGGGAAAAGAGAAAAAAGCCGAAAAGGAAAATGAAGCATTAGAAAAAGAAAAGGAGAGTGATAAAAGTGATGATGAACTTGTAAATGTGACAGATGATATTAAAGAGGAAGTGAAGGTGGAGGTTGAACAAGAGGAGCCACCGCCTACTGAAGATGTTGCCGAAATTGTTAATGGGATGATGTCTCCAGAAATCACTACAGCTGAAGATGAAGTTAGAATAGAGTTAAACTTTGGAAGACCTCCCAAACCAGAGGAAATGTTAATCGATGATGAGGTAGGATTTAGTTGTTTGAAATTTTATTTATGATTATTTGAAAATTTATATGTTAAATACAGTACAACCTCTTTATAATGACATCATCAAGACCAGAAAAGTTGTCATCATAGCAAAGTCGCCACTAATATGAGGGGGGTGGGGTAAAATACTTGACAATGGCTGTCTTTTTCCAGCCATCTATATCGATGGTTTCAACTGAAGCAGGCTACCTTGGGCATGGTGTCTTGTTGCCCCTTGAAACGGCAGTCAGTGGCTTCTTGAAAGCTCGTCGCTCCTTGCTTGTCAGTTCATTTAATGTTTGTAATAATACTGAAAACTTTGTAATGAAATATTGATCATTGTTTCTAATTTATGAGTTGTTTTTTTTTCACATTCGATCATCATCGCCATCATCATCATCATCTTTCTCTGCTTCTTCGCCTCGTCATAGTTATTGTCATCATCATCATCATCATCACCACCAACACGACCATATTGATAATCATCATAGTAAAAGTAAAGTAATCAATTTTTTATTTTTTTTTTAATTCAAATTACTGAATTCTATTACAGGAATTGTTTATGAAGCCAGTGAACATGTCCCATGAAAATGACAACCACCATCATAAGGGTAAGCTGGAGGATGAGGTTGATGTGGCACCATGGCGATATGGTCCTTGTCAGTATTGGTATGACTTGGCAGGGGTACATGAGACAGGCTGTGACTTTGACTACAAGTTCAAGCTGAAGCCTGTAAGTCACGTCGAGATTCTCCATTGATTTTGGCAGGAGGTGGAAGTTCGTTTTTAATAGATCTTAATCCATCTTGAAGTTTTCAAGACTTTGCACAGGGCAATAAGTTGTTGTTGGCTTAGCTTGCATTATTATTTTATATACAGCATGAATGAATATTGCTATGTTCTGAGATGCTTTTGAGTGTAAAGATAACTTCAAAAATGACAGCATCGATAATGATTCAATAATGGTGAAAATTTTGATAATGATAGTAGTAATAGTAATAATAATAATAATAATAATAATAATAATAATAATAATAATAATAATAATAACAATCATCATCATCATCATAATAATAATAAGAAGAAGAATGACAATAATGAAATTTATAATGATAATGATTATTCTAATTATAATGATATTAGTAATGATCATCATCATAGACATTACAACTTAACATGTGAAGCGAGTGCTCTATCAACTGAGCTATCATTACCCCCTCTTGAGATAGTCCAGAAATAAAAATTTCGGTAAACATATAGATAATTATTTCTATATGAATGAAATTCAGTTTGAATGGTCCCAGGGGGTTAAAGTGGCCGAGTAGTTAAGGCATTGTAATATGGCCCAGAAGGTCCTGGGTTCGAGCCCCGCTTCAGGAACTTTGGTTTTTTTTTCCTTGAGCAAGATTATTAACTCCCACTGTGCTCACTTGGACAACATGAGTGATTCCTGTTAACATCAGACATCTTGTTTGATGAAATATCTATATTCCTTCATGGAATGCCAAGACGACGATATTTTAGTGTCACGTGACGGAAGGGCATAATAAAAAAAAAAGAGATTATTATTATTATTATTATATTATTATTATTATTATTATTATTATTATTATTATTATTATTATTATTATTATTATTATTATTATTATTATTATTAATGTATATTATTATATTATTATTATTATTATATTATTTATTATTATTATTATTATTATATTATTTTATTTTTATTATTTTATTATTATTATTATTATTATTATTTATTATTATTATTATTATTATTATTATTATTAGCATTATTATTATCATTATTATTTTATTTTATGTTTGGTAGATGTTCAAAATGACAGTTTCCATATTCATGCAGTTTTTTGTTGTTTTATTAAATTGAAATAAGTTAGTGTGTAAAAACATCTTTTGTTTCGTTGCTTTTTAAAGGATGAACTCAAGAAGAAGGAAGAAGAAGAAAATGATTCATTGGAGTGCAAGGATGTGTTTGATCGTTACTTGATGGTGACACAACAACAATGGGAGGACAAAATTATATGGGACGGGGAAGAGGCAAAGATGGCTGTATTGAGGGACCACAAAAAGAATGCAGAGTTTGCTGGATGGGTACCTAGCACAAACAATAGAACGTTTGCACAATGTGAGTTGTAGAATCATGATTGGTTTCACTCATAATATCACATGACATTTAATAAAGAACTGGAGTTATGAGTTTAACAACATACATTTATTTTTTACTTTATTTATTTATTTATTCTGATTATGCATTTGTCAAAATTCCTTTCTCATTGGTATATGAATGATATATATTTTTTTTAATATTAAAAAGTTTAAGTGTATTTTTAATACACTTTTCATTTAATTTATAATTTATAACTAAGCTGTCACTGTTTCTTTATAAGTCTGTGATAACAGTAGGTTTGAGAAGTCTTATAGCTTTAGATAATGAGAAAGAAAATCTCCATCTTGATCTGAATGCAAGATCTTTGGAGTTGATTTCAAAGGACCCATCTCTACTTCTCTAATTGCTTCTGCACATTAATCCAAATAATTCAATAACATTTTTCTTTTCCTTCTCTTTCAGCCCGATCGCAAACTGGCATTTTTCAGAGATCTAAGTCAATGGTTGGAAAATTGGGTAAATGTTCAAATATCAATTTTTAAAAAAACAAAATATCTCAGTGATATTGATGAAATAATTTAAATCAATTTTAATTTTAACAGATCTTGAGAAAAGTAATAAATTTTTTAATTTAGTATACGATGTGAAAGATAAGAAAATATAAGCGATTTCGGTGTTTTTAGTAAACAAATAACAATGATAGAATGGAATAGGGGCTTCAATTTAATTTACTAAAACAGAATTGTCTTTGTAAATTAAATTGAGGCTTCTATTCCATTTTATTATTACTATTCATTTCTTCAACAGGAATGCCAAATGTCCGTTTTTTCCCCTGCTTTTTTTCCGGGGATTTTTCACACCTCAGTTTTTTTCCTGTCTCCAGTAGGAAGGCCACTGAGGTCCTACTTCTCAAGAGATAAATGGTATTGAAATTGTTGCATGTAATTGCAAAGGCGAGGAGAAAGTTAAGAGAGATGTTTTTGTTTACTCATTCACAAGATTCGTTTTAAGTGAGATGTGATGCTCCTCTCATTTTCAGGCTTTTTTTCGAAACTCATTTGGCATCCCTGCTTCAAGCCTCAAGCAGCAATATTTGAATTATTAGATAAACAAAAATGACTGTAGTCTTTTTCAGAGTTGCTTTGGGGTCAGTTAAAAACATAATAATATTGTTGATTTAATGTCCATTTTAGACATTGTGCATGTACAGCAAGCCGGGATCCCTTGTGGTTAAATGAGTACAAACTTTCTTCCCCATTTGCTCCCACTTTTCGAATTTAGTTTCCACCTATAAACTTTGAATTGAATCTTTTTCTTATGTAAATGATTAGTACTGTTTTTGATAAATAGTCACTATTTTTATTATCCCACCCACCTAGATGATGAGCTCGGCAAAGATCGTGAAACATTTTCCATTTTCCCAATAGAAAATGAGGAATTGAACTACAAGAAGTGGGAGGATGACATTATATGGGATGCACAGGTATCTACAACTACTTTGTTCCAGTATTGTTTGGTTCTTAATTACATATTCTTTTGATACATTATAAGGTAGTCAGATAACCTGTCTGTGGATCACAAATATCTCTTGGGAATCATTTTCTTAGCATATAGTCCTTCAGTTAATCCTGGTTTCCATTGTGTGAGACGGTCAATGTCAATTACTTTGGATAGGATTCTACTCTATCATAAAGCACTTTTTGCCAAATCTAACAGACCCAGCTACCCAATCATTGCTGGATGGATAAGGGGTCAGAAAAAAATCCTGACTTCACCCGGGATCAGTCCCACCCCCTTTGCATGTGAAGCAAGTGCTCTACCAATTGATCTATCAGACCCCCTTTTCTTAGTATAAAATACATATAGCTTTTATAGGTTAGCATAGCAGGGTATGATAGACCTAATTGTCTTTCAGAGCCCTGGTTGGATTGGATATTCAGAAAATCAGTACTAATTGTCATTAGTTTACTACAAATTTACAGCATTGTTTGTAAAATGAATAGTACAGTGAAATGTTTGCTTTAATATGGTTATTGAGATGGGTTTTTTTCATGCATTGAAATTATAAAACTACTAGAACCAGTGAGTTGTTATAATTCTAATCACTATGTCAGACACAACTCGAGAACGGGTTTATTTTCTTGATAATATTGAAAATGAATGTGAACATTTATAAAGCCCATATCTATTTGTTCATCGTGCTGATTGTGCAATAGGCAGTATGGAGCCCAATTTCCATATATACATTATTTGATGTGTGCACTTATTGTATTAGGACTCACAGTATTCATCACTACCTTTAGCTACTTAATCGTCACATATAGGGTAATGTGCGTGAAGTGCCTGCCCGGGAACCAACTCTAAGGACTGAGTTTGGCAGTCAGTGACGCCCATTATGTCACTGATTAAGCTCAACATTGCTTAACTTTTGTTACAAAATGACAAACCAGACCTCAGCAATCTATGATATGATTAGGGTAATGAAAATAAATGATATCAAGATTCAATCCATAGGTGTTGCAGGCTGATAGTTTTAGAACATCGTTTACCTTTTATCTTTTCTGCATTACATAGCACTGATTCATGCACCATAAATACAATTAACAACCTTGGTTTTTAACCTTTGTCATTCCAAATTCTTTCATTGGCATAATGAGCAACACATGATACAGCTTTCCTTTATATTGGCTTGATGTTTACCTCTCAGATATATGAAAATTATGAATAGTCATTCATGAATGCAATCTGCCTGAACAGAGCTCGTTGTATGGAGTATTTTTTTAGATTTCTTAGCTGGATGTTATGACTGTAATTGATATTTGTTTTGAAAGGTATTCTTGAATAGGTATAAGCATTTTTAAAAGCCAAGGGGTTGTGATGGCTTTATGTATCCTTGCTTCTGCAGTTTTTGTTGGGTTTTTTTTTTTTTTTTTGGGGGGGGGGGGATGTTTGTTTTTGTTTTGTGTTTATTAAGTTATACACATTGATTTATTTTTTAAAGTTTCATTATTAAACTCAAAACTTTTCTTATAAATGTTTAAGTCATGGTATTTAGTGTTATGGATAGCTATTGTAAGTATGAATTTATCATCTGCTCTGTAACGCCTTTTCTCTAGTGTGTGGATCACATTCCTAGCCCACAAGTGATGACCCTTGACCCCAATGATGAGAACATCATACTAGGCATTCCTGATGACATTGATCCTAACAAAGAGGTGGATCAGGAGCCAGGAACCAAGAAGGAGAAGGTTTGACCTAAGACTATTTTCCATACTTTTTTTTCCTCCGTGTTTGAAAGATTTACTGTTTTGTTTTTCTTATTTTTTTCACTCCTTTTACAGAAAATTAAACAAAAATAATGGCATATATTTCCTGATTATTTGTTTGGTTTTTTTGGGGTTTTTTTTGTCACTTTGTGTGAGCTTTTGAAATCTGCAATTGGGAAATTTGATTTCATAGTTCAATAATATCTAAATCAATTTATTAGATTAGGAATTCACAATCGAGACATTTCACTACCAAATTGTAATTATTGTGGCATGTTATATAATTGTTAGGAATGTAAATAGGAATTAGTTAATTTTTGTCTGTGACCATATTTTTAAAATGATAATGCACACATGTCTTTTTGATAATTTTTGTGTAAATTTTCTCAATAGATGAAAAATATATATTTTCATATACACATGTAAGATTGTTTACTAAGGTTTTACATCTTGTTGTTGTATGATGGGGCAAGTGACAATCATATTTACTAAGGTTTTACATCTTGTTGTTGTATGATGGGACAAGTGACAATCATGTTTACTAAGGTTTTGCATCTTGTTGTTTTATGATGGGACAAGTGACAATCATGTTTACTAAGGTTTTACATCTTGTTGTTGTATGGTGGGACAAGTGACAGTCATCATCCCTAGAACAACTTGGAAGATAGTACGTTTCCATCAATTGCTATTAGCTGCTGGAAAAGGACAAAGGTTTAGCAGCTGGGGATCAGGAAAGCAAAGCAAAAGTAAATGTTCTAAGTAAATTCTCCATTTCACATTCTCATATTTGGATTCACATATAAGAAAATGGAATTCATTGCAAGGTCACATCCTTCATGACGCTTGACACTTTTGGTCTTAGAATGACGCCTAACTACTCATTGTTACAGATTTGCATTGATGGGCACATAGGCCTTTTGCATCCTATCAATTCAACTTCAGATTCAAATTTATTCATGTGTTCATTTTGTCCTTTTGGTTTGTTCCAGGAAAGTTTGAGGAAGAGCAAGATCTTGCTGGGAAAGGCAGGAATTTTGAATAAAGACGAAGAGAATCAGAATGAAAAGGTAAGTTAAAGGAACCCCCTGAAAGATGATACATTCTGATATTTTATAAAGATTTTAGTTTAAATTCAATTGATGGAATGACAAGATGGCCTATGAATATTCCAATACATTGTTGATTCATAATCTGGGCCTTTTGCACGTCTCGTCACTGAGAAACATTGACTCTCACAGTTAAACCCCATGGGTCTTGAATGTCAACTTTCATCCTTTCTATCTCCATTTCTCTCCAGGTTCCTTCAGCTGTAAATGCCAAAGACATGTTCAACTTGTCCAATGATGAATATTACAGTCCAAAGCAGTTGGATAATGCCCTGCGTCCAAATATTGGTAGCTCTGTCATCCAGCATTCCACACCAGCCGCAGAGCTCCGCCAACCTTTCTTCCCCACTCATCTTGGTCCAGGCAAATTACGGACCTTCCACCGACCTCCACTCAAGAAATATTCCCATGGTCTTTTGTCCAGTGGAGGTCCCCACCCTGTGCAATGTCTAAATAAAGTCATCAAGAGGAAAGCTAAGGTATGGCAATTATCCAATGTTATTAATTTTAGTAACTTAGATTATTTTCAGAACTACATTTAAATTTCATATTTCCAGGAAATATGTGACCCCCGGCCTCGAAACGGTAGTAAATCGGGATTTTCAGAAGTTACAGATTCTATTTTGGGCTTCGGCTTAGTTGCCTGAAGCCTAGAAATGTAAAAATACTAATGAAAAGATGAAAGTGGAAAGGCTTTGGATGAAAACAGTACAAAAGACTTGAACAGCAATTAACAGTTTGTACTGTTTCCATCCGAAGCCTTTCCATTTTCACTTTTTCTCTAGTATTTTTAATGGTTTATCATAACTTAAAACTATTCATCATGTTAGGCGGAGCTCTATAATTTTTATATACTTCTGTTGTTTTCAACTGAGTATGAAAGTATAAATTTTGAGTGTCACGAAAATGTGTAAGTAGCTGGGGGAAATAATGACAAAGATGTAATACTTAGCACAAAGTAAACAGACAATATAGAAAGGAAACTCTGATTGTATCTCACCATGTTTTGCACTCAAATTGCTATAGCTTTCTCTGTATACAAAGATAGCTCAACCATTCATAAAGCCTCACAATCAACACTCATAGGGCTTTGGAACAATCTCAGTCTCATAACTTTAAAAATATCTTTTGTCATGATGTTCCTGTGCAGCGTCATATTTTGACTTCTAACTTAAGTTGCCTCTCAACATTCTCTCATTACACGTCCTATATATAAAAGTTGGATCCGTTTTCAATTATATTGGTTGTTAATCAAGCTTCTTTATTTCTTCTATTCACCAAAGATACGAGAGCAAGAACGACAGGCATTCGGAGGTGGTGAGATTTTCTTCATGAGGACTCCCCAAGATTTGACTGGTATGGATGGGGAGTTGATACTGGTGGAATATTCAGAAGAGTTTCCTCCCCTGATCAACCAAGTGGGAATGGCTTCCAAGATCAAAAACTATTATAAGAGGGTGAATTATATTGTATTATATAATTGATTCATTTATTATATGTTTTGAATTCACGTTCTTATTCATAATCTATATGGTGGTATTATGATTTGGGTACTCTCTCAAACTGAAGGATTGAATTGGATTCTGGGTCAGGGATGAATCTTCATCACCAATCTGTTCACCCTGTAGTTATTGAGTTAACAAGGTTCATATGTCTTTTCTACATAATTTGGCAAAATAAACGGTACTGTGTAAAGGAACTGATCACCCTTCCATATTATGTTGTTAACTTGGACATTGTTCTATTTTAAGACATTCCCCAATTCATGCTCAGTCACTTTACTTTTTTAAAATATTTGAATATTTACAGATTTTTAATTTGTTTTATGTAAATTAAGAGAAAATAAAAAGATAGAAAAATTATGAATAGAAATAGACCTTTAGACCATTTTCTAGCTTTTTAATTGTGAGGTTGTTTTTTTTGGGGGGGAGGGGGAAGGATACGTTGTGGGGCCATTTAAGTTGTCTGTCTCTTTGTTGCTTCTCTTTTTTTTTTTTTTTTGTTCAAAATATGTTTTGAATGTTGACTTACATCTTTTAATTCTAGAAACCTGGCAAAGACTCGAGTCCCCCCAGCTTTAACTTTGGTGAATTGGCATATGCCCATACCTCGCCATTCGTTGGAGCCATGAAGCCAGGCAGCTGTCTCCAGGCTATTGAAAACAATATGTATAGATCTCCTGTGTATGAACATTCGGTACCAC
Organism: Berghia stephanieae; assembly: GCF_034508935.2. Classification (NCBI taxonomy): domain Eukaryota; kingdom Metazoa; phylum Mollusca; class Gastropoda; order Nudibranchia; family Aeolidiidae; genus Berghia; species Berghia stephanieae. The sequence goes on along the minus strand of NC_088363.1, from coordinate 58,427,358 downwards.
AAACAGACTTCTTAATTTTGAGGACAAGGAATGGGTAAGTCGATTAAATGATTTAAAGATTCTTTATATGTATGTACAAGCATAGCTGTCTGTTCAATGAACCGTGTCCGTTCAAGTCAATCAACTCAAAATATATGATTCAAGTGTCAATCATTAAAATGCAAAATTTTTTATCACCATTCATGGCTTTGATTGTCCTTGCGACAATATTGCTTAGAATATTGATGATTGGGCTCTTTACCATACACGTCTACTGTAGAATAAGTTTTGTCATCTCCCGACAAATGTGTGGTGTTGTTAGGAAATAAGTCCCATTTTGTATTTTTAATTTTTAGTGATAAAGACATGGTATGAACCTACATTTTGTCAACAACGCAACAGCAATACATGGTTATTCTCATCTATGACTAATGCTACTCAGTTAATACTCTCCAATGTTTCCAAGTTGTGAGACTAACAAATCGCATTTGTTTCAGATTTACTGGGAATGTTTGATAGATTCATCTAATTCTCTTTTTTTTAACCCTCAGTCACCATTTAAGTTCATTTGTATAAAAACATTATAATCAACAAGATCCTTTTTTTCTTTCTTCCATATACCAGTTATTTCATCCGGGATGTTGAAACAATTTATACAGCTGGACAGCAGGGACCACTGATGGAGGTGCCCGGACCTAATTCCAAACGAGCTAACAATTTTATAAGGGATTTCCTACAGGTATGCATGCCTTTATTGTCTGTTTGTCTCTCATGTTCCAATGTTTTAATGATTTGGAAATACTCAGAAGAGTATTATCTTTCTAAGATACAATTATTTTTGTCACAGTTCCAAGTGGACGATGACTTGTACTTGTTTAGGGAAATCTTGTCTCCTCCAAACAACTTTCTAGCAGTATCTTTCTCATCCTCTTAATTTTGAAATGTGGTATTGATTGCTGAATCTTCAAGTGACTCGTGTTGAAATTTGGTCTGTGCTCAGTGAGTGTTGATTTAATGATTGCAAAACTCTTGCCTTGATTTTTAGGATAAGACACTGTGGACACAATGTCCACGCCAACTCTGATTTGAACATGTGCCTGGCGATTGACAGTTATGGATATTTTAAGAGTGCAAATATAAAGATTGTACTGTTTGGAATGGAAATTTAGATTGGAGTAGCCTGCAAGGGAATTAATGTCGCATTGTATTGAGCATTGCAAAATTTTGGAAATGGTTTGTTTAAATGACCATCAATATTTCTATACAGTGAAAACTTCATTATGCCTCATCTCCAACCCCATTATGCTGCCAACCTTGGCTATGGGAGGATTGATAAAATGCCTTATATTGTATTAGATTAATCATAAAACTATTCCTTGTACTGTGATTATTATGACACGTTTGCCCCAGCTCCATACATAGTGGTATGGCAAAGTTATACTGAATATGTTTATGTTGATTGGCATTGATTTCCTGTCTGTATATTGTCATGTCGTCGTATCATACATTTGTATAATCCTTAATATTTTGTTTAATTGATTTAAACCTTGTTAGTTTATTTCCACCCAGTCAAGTGTGCTGACAGCCTCTTCCTCTATTTCCTTCTAATTTTTTCTTGTAATAGGTATTCATCTATAGATTATTTTGGAAGAGCAAAGACGAGCCTCGTAAAATAAAGATGGAGGACATCAAGAAAGCATTCTTATCTCATTCTGAGAGTAGCATCAGAAAACGTTTAAAACTGTGTGCTGATTTCAAAAGGACAGGTATGAGGGATAAAGTGTTGGTATTGATAATTCCTAATATTTATACAATTCTATATGATAAATTGACACGACGCAAGGCATTTTTTGTGTGTATGTGTGTGTTTGTGTGAGCGTTGATTTTTAATGGACATATACAAGGGTTAAAGAAATGAGATAGGTATTGATCTTCTGTTAAAGTTAATATAACATTTAGCACCCTTATATATTTACAAGGTTGCAAATTTTCTGTACATTTACGGAATTCAATATGTTGTAAACCCTCAGTATATTTTCCAATCACCTGCCAAATGAAAAAAAGTAAGTACATTATGTCTTTTTACTGGAGTTCAGCTTTCAGATCATATCCATTTCACGTCAACCATCAATCTCTCTCTTCACCCACAAGCACACACCTTGTCATCATCATCAACAACAACATCACTGCCACTACGACTACAACCACCACCACCGCCACACCATCATTTTACGAAGCACCACCACTACTACAACCACCTCCACCACATCATCATCATCACTACCACCTTTACTGTATCACCCAGCACTACATCATTGACATCACATCATACTACCACTGCTACAATCACCACCACCCATCATCATCATCATTTAGGAAGTATGGTATCAGAAATCTACAAAAGTACTTGATACAAACTATATTATTTCCTCCAGGCATGGACTCCAACTGGTGGGTGTTGAAGCCAGACTTTAGACTCCCTACAGACGAGGAGATCAGAGCCATGGTTTCACCTGAGCAGTGTTGTGGCTGGTACAGCCTCATTACAGCTGAACAGAGGCTTAAAGTGTGTAATTCAAAACAGATTAAACTTCAAATACATTCCAGTCACCATTAATTCTATGATACTGTCCATCGATGAAGTATTATTCTTTTTTAATAATTCCATCTCTTAATCTCATTAATTATTATTTATCTATACTTCTTTACTCCATTTAACGGCACACCAAGTAATAGTTCATTCCACTTATGTGCTACATTTACTTGTATAACAAGTTTTTATCCATTTATAATGTCTTTATTTTATCTCCTTTTATTGACATGCTTGTCCTGATTCCTGAAGGTGTGATGTTAATTGAGTGGATGGTATTTATAGAGTTCTTGAGAAACTCTACAATATAAAAAAGAAAATTGGTAAATTTTATTTTTTTTTCAAATGTTTTTTTTTTACGATGATTTCTTTATGTCGATTCCTTACATGTCCTCCAGCATCTTTTCATTGTGGCTGCACCGTTTTCTGTTGATAATTTCAGGATGCTGGTTATGGGGAGAAGTCATTGTTTTCACCCGAGGATGATAATGAAGAAGATACACAGACCAAGATTGATGATGAGGTGCTTTCAAATTATTAAGTGTGATAACAACTATTCTTTTTGCTATGCTATATTTGTATTTTTTTCCCCTCATCACCTTAGATTATTATTTCATGAACAGAATAAACATTTTTCCCCTTTGTTCTCAGTCTTGCAATTCTCATGTTTCATTCTTTTCTTCTTTTTTTTTTTAATTTCTTATTTCTAATCTTTTGGGGTTTTTTTTTTTTCTTTTTGTTGGGAGAGATTGGGACGGGTTCCTTTTTGGGTTTTTATTTGGTTTGTTTGGGGGTTTTTTGAGGTTTTTTTTCCCAATTACTTTAACTGTGCTTTGTTTTGTTTTTTCCCCAAGATTCGAGTAGCCCCTTGGAATACGACGCGTGCCTACATAGCAGCCATGAAAGGAAAATGTCTGCTTCAACTCACAGGATTGGCTGATCCTACAGGTTGTGGAGAGGGGTTCTCTTTTATCAAGGTAATAATATTTCTCTCTACCTGTAATTAGGAGATTGAGCTTTGAAATTGTCATCAGCATGTAAGCTAAAATATATTTGTTTTTATTTAATTAACTTGTATAATTTTTGCTTATTCCTCACATTTTAGCCTTTGTAAAAATGAGTTACAGATAATTCTTTTCTAGACTTTCAGCTGATGTTCATAATTATTATTTAGAATTTATGATATATGATTACCATAGCTGTGAAGACTTGTTGTACTGGTAACAATAATATGATACTATCATTTTATCATTTCCAGACTATTGTTACATAATGTGATTCTTGTTTTTGTTTTTGTTGTTGTTTTTTTGTTTTTTTTTCATTTTTAAAATAACGTTTTTGCATAGATATGATAACCTAGAGAGCATAATACAGTTAAAGATGGACTAATTGATGAGTATCTATGTACATTAGGCCTTAAATGTTTCTTTCAACTTCCATCTGTCCCATTTCTTAGGTACCCAATAAGCCTCAGACAAAGGAAGAACAAAAGGAGACACCAGTCAAGAAGACAGTCACAGGGACAGATGCTGATTTACGTAGACTAAATCTACAGGATGCCAAACAGTTGCTCAGGAAATTTGGTGTGCACGAGTCGGAGGTAACGATGTCACTTGTTGATGTTTTTTAAAAAGTAAATTTCTGATCCTCCCTGTTGTGATTGAGGAGATGGGTTTATTAGATCCTATTTACATGCTTTGCGATAGACTATCATCTTCTCTAAAGGTTAGCCAAAAATTGTTACTGTCATTCAATAATGAGGATAAATTTTGGCCTTTTTTTTTACCTCACGCCCCTTTGTTATCTGCTTCAGATTGCAAAAATGAAGTTTAACTCTATCTGCATGGTTTCACTTATGTTGATAACCTCTTGGCTGCCTATGCAATGTAAAATGACGGCAAATGCCATTGATATCAATGAAAATAAAACAATGAACTTATCATTATTGTTCTGAAAGGCTGTTAGAATTTATTTATACCTATTTGCATACACTCTCTTATACAAGGGCTCTTTCATAATTAACCGAAAAATGCCTGTAAAATCCGCGTTTTTTATGCTATCAACAAAATTCTTGCACGTGTTCATACCTTGACTCGTCCTTCATTTCTCTACGTAACAGCCAAGTCTGTCGACACACTTCTGCCAACGCCGCACCATGGAATAGATACCCTCTCGGAAGAAATTTCCGTCAAGGTTTTGTAGCCATTTCCACACATGGTCAACAAGCTCTTCATCGACATCAAAGCGCTTTCCTGCCAGCTCACATTTCAGTGGCCCAAAGAGGTGATAATCAGATGGTGCGAGGTCTGGACTGTGTGGTGGGTGTGGCAAAATCTCCCATCCATATTTCTCTAGCCAACCTTGTGTCACTCGTGCTGTGTGGGGTGTAGCGTTGTCGTGTTGCAAAATGACCCTGTTGGTCAGCTGCCCTGGGCGCTTTCTGCGAATGGCCTCCCTAAGCTTGTCAAGAGTTTGGCAGTACCTGGCAGCATTGATTGTTTCTCCAGGTTGTAAGGTTTCGAACAGAATAACACGACGACTGTCCCAGAAAACAGTTCCCATTATTTTCTTTGCTGACCGCATGACTTTGAATTTCTTCGCGACAGGTGAGGATGGATGTTTCCATGTCATCGAATCTTGCTTTGTTTCTGGGGTGCAATGGTGCAACCAAGTCTCATCACCGGTGACTATGCTGTCAAGAAAAGTCACATCATACAGTATGCCTGTGAACCCTGCGTGAGCTCTTGCTTCTTCTCAAAAGTTCCCTGCAGATGTCCAATCTTTGTTCTTTATGATTGTCTGTCAATTGCTTAGGAACCCATCTTGCGCTGACTTTTCTGTAGCCAAGTTCATCAAATACAATTCTATGGGCAGAAGTTTCCGAAATTTTAAGACTGCTTGCGATTTCATGAAGTTTCAACCTCCTGTTTTGACGAATAAGCTCATCAACTCGCTTCACATTGTCTTCTGACGTCGCAGTTATTGAACGCCCTCTCCCTTCCCTGTCTGTCAAGTCGGAATGGCCGGCTTCAAACAAATTACACCAGTGATAGACTTGTGTACGGCTTATAACATGCTCACCATATACACTCTGAAGTTCTTTATGAATTTCGGTAGGATTCAGACTTTTGACATTCAAAAAACGTATGACAGCTCTGATTTCCTCTTTTGACCAAGTTTCAAGGTGGGCCGCCATCTTTAAAATCGTCTAGAAATTCATTGTGCAAAATGATGCACTTCATAATTTCTGGGAATATCCGTAAGGAAATAAGGAATATCATGTCATTTACAGAATTAAAAAATCTCCACTGGTTGCTGAGCAATGGGCATTTTTCGGTTATTTCTGAAAGAGCCCTCGTACATCATTTTATCTAGAGGCAGTAATATCTTGACCCAGTTTTGCTCACATTCTGTCATCATCTCTGTCTTCAGATTAAGAAATTGACTAGGTGGGAAGTGATTGATGTAGTCAGAACAATGTCCACAGAGCAGGCAAAACAAGGAACTGATGCTACAGGTAATTTATCTTTACATTTAAGTGCTTTTGACAAGCCATAAAAGTGGCCTTTATACAGGAAATATATTTTATGATTTTTAAGTTTTGAGTCTATTTCTTTTTTTTTTTTCTTTTTAATTTTATTTTTCTTTAATTCAGGGATGGAGGACTGTGGAAGGGGGAGGGATTCGGGTTGCTTCAAGATATTTAGTCCAGATGTAGGAATATGAATAGAATTAATGCTACTTTTATGACCTTTGTATCCAATTTATGATGATATAATTTATTTTTAGGTTGGGTCAAATTTGCCAGAGGAAACCGATATTCTGCTGCAGAGCACATGGAAAGATACAAGGATGAATGTCAGAGAATCTTTGATCTGCAAAACAGGTCTGTGAACTTAGAAGTAAAAAACGCTAATTTAGAAATTCTTTGCTTCTTCAACATTTTGAATCTGGTAGAGTGATTTTATTTATTTGGGCAAAAGTCTAATTCAGGGTGATAGCGTGTTTTTTGTTTGTTTGTTGTGTTTTTTACACTCAGTGTTTCTTCTATTAACAACTGTTTTTTATTGTGTTTTTTTTTTTGGTTTTTAGTACATTTTCTAAATTAATGTTATTTATTATTGTCCGTTTATCTAACCAGCAATCATAGTATCGAAAATTTCAGAGCCAGTCATTTATTTGTTAAATTTTTATTGCAAAGCATTTAACTAAATGATTTTACTAATTTCATAATAAATACACCAGCTGTGATTTGTTAATTGCATGAGGAGGAAGAATGAGGAGATGGAGGAGCAATATATTGACATTGGTGTCTTATATGGTGTTTCTATGTTTTTGTCTTGATCAGAGTATTGGCTTCCTCTGAGGCATTATCAACAGATGAGGAGTCCACGTCAGGGGAGGATTCTGACTTTGAGGAGATGGGCAAGAACATTGAGAGCATGTTGTCTAACAAGAAGACGAGTAGTGAGGTATGTAAAATACATGCATTATGCTTGCTGATTGGGTCAAATGGTTATTACAAAAACAGAAGTAAATTAGGCAATATAGAATGCATGTGTGAAATGTCTATAGCTCAGAAATACAGTTTGTAACAAAGTCAAAATGTGTTGAGTGTTGTTAGTGACCTGATGGTTGACAATCATTGCAAATATCTGCCCTGGGTTTTGTAACAACAAAGACTAGACTCTGGTATAATTGAGTAGCTAGTTATAATTCCAACATAATACGAGATTAAGATAGTGGGTCATATTTGAAAATAGACATTTTAAAGAGGGGGCGTTGTATTGTTTTGTTTTTGTTTGTTTGTTTTGGGGTTTTTTCATCATTAAATTTCTGAGAAAATCAAGATCAAAGATGATCATATTTGTATTGCCATTGATTCTTTGTAGCAGCGAAATGTTCTAATCCTTGTTTTCGTATACAATTTTAGCTATCCAGAGAGAGGGAGGAAACTGAGCGCAGAGAGTTGCAACGAATGTTGAGAGGTGAGCTCACAGACAAGGACAAAAAGGCCAAGAATAGTAATAATCCATCTGGCAGCAAGGAGGATGACATCATGGTATTTTTATTTGTCATTGTGATTAAATCTCTTACAACTTAATCATCTCTTTCTTCTTATCCTGATATACAGACTGTTTATCTGCTTCCGTGTGATTTTTCATCCTTGTGTAAGGGTGTGACTTGATTTTACCCCTGTCGTGGTTGGATTTGTCTATAGAAGTGAAGGAATACAAATATTATATAGGATTTTTTTCATCATGTAAATTTTCCCTCTGTGTATGAAGAATTATCATGTTGAGTTTGTTGGTTGTTGTTGTTTTTAATGTTTGTTTTTTTTTTTAACACGTAGATCATCTCTCTATGTTTTTATGAAGTATGAAAATGTCAACCATTTTATCCCTTTTGGAGAGATCTTGTGGTGTTTAGTTTTGTATTATTTTGTTGGGAAGTTTACTCCAGAAACAAGGGCAAATTTCCGATGAATCTCCTACTACTTGCTTTAATTCTATCCTCTTCTTCTTTTTGGGGTTCCAATGAACCAAGTGTGTCACAAATGCTTTTAAATAGAATCTAGATTTTATCATTCTCTTTTATTAACCCTTTTTTATCACTAAAAGCGTTGCAAGAGTCATTGAATTGAAACTCCTAAAAATGAAAAAAATTCACCTGGACTGAGTATCACAGAAGTAGTAAACAAAAAAAAATGATACTTTGACAAAATTTCATAAGGCATTCGGTTTAAGATTCTAGGAATGTTCAATATTGACATTGAACTGAACTACAGTACTTGATACCTAAATTGACATTATTTAAAATAATTTTGCCTCACCAACCAAATGTTGAAATGAAAATTACCAATTACCAGACTGAAAACAGATAAAATTGTGAGTTATTTGGTAATTAATTTACCCTAGAGACAAAGGAAAGTTTTGTCTCTCCAACATATACACTCCATTTGATCCGTTTTATCCATCTTTTATATTTATCTTTCACTCTATCATGGATTTTGAAGAATGTCTGTGCAAAGCATGGATGGACTTGTATAGATTTGCATGATGACCTATTCCTGTATCATAATTTTCTTTCCTTTTTTTATTGAGATATTTATGCAAATAAATATATGTCAAGCTATTTTCTTATGAATGGGTATTTACTATTTCAGCAACACCGTGGTCGCAAACTCAAGATAATCCGTACATTTAATGATGAGCAAGGAAGGCAATACCAGAGGTCGGAAATTGTCAGCAATCCTGTAGTCATTGATGCATATCTACGCATCAGGCAGACAAGGGACACCAATTTTATGTAAGAGACTTTTCATTTTTTTAGTTTGTAATAGCTCTTTTACCAAGTCACAGTATTCACATGTGGGAAAAGTTGATAAAGTTGTGGCAAAACTCTTATTTTTAGAATCAGATATTGCAGACAACCATTTAAACGAATTTGCTGCCTTTCAAATAATTTTAATCCAAAATATTTAGATTTCTTGAAATCATGCTCCATGCTTTTCCGTTTCAATTGTTCAATCATAAATTGTCTTTTTCTGCAAATAATTTTATGGTCCATGGTGATATCCTAAAGATTTGATGTATCTATTTTTTTATGAAATATAATATAGAAGCAAATTTGATTTAATTTATATATTATAGTTGATTTCTGATCTGTGATTTATTCAACAGCAAACAGTTTGCTGCCATAGATGATCAGCAGAAGGATGAGATGAGGAAGGAGAGGAGGAGAATTCAGGAACAGTTAAGGAGGATCAAACGAAACCAGGACAAACCCATGCCCAACACACCTCCTCCAAAGAAGAAGCCTAAGAAGGAAAAAGAACCACTCATCAAAGCATCTAAGGTATTATATTTGTAGTCCTTCAATGCCTTGAGGCTCATGGAGCCAGTTTCTGTAGTGTTAAACAGACCTTCAGACTTAGTTAAGATGTAGTCAATTTTAAAATGTTCTTCTTAGCCTGATCATCCAATCAGGGCTATCCAAGGAGAAAGTTCGGATTTCAATTTTACAAAATTATTGACTGTCTTTATATTAGATTAGCATAGTAGCCTCATCTTAAATATTAATGCGCTGTAAAACTTTTTGAAAATTTTGAAACAGAGTCCAAATTTGACAGAGTGTATTCTTTTTACAAGTTGTATTCTGTTTCCCTTTTTTTAAAAATACTTAGATAGATGCTTCTTTTTTTTAATTTAAGTGTTGTTTTATAAATTTTTATTTTTTTTGTTTTGTTTTTTAAAACGTTGATGATATCTCAGGAGCGTTGCATAGACTATTGACTGAAAGGGCCTTTTCATATTTTCACTTCAATCAACCAATGAAAATGCAATGAATTTCAAAATAATCTGAAATTGTGCTCTGATTGTTTAAGTAAAATTTAAAGTACAGCATGGCACTCAGTGTCAAAACCATCTGCATACATACCAATTGTATGTTTATTACCCCTTTTCAGATTATGTGAAATTGAATAAGCTCAATAGCATTCAAAGTTAATTTTGAATTGATGTAAACATGATTGGTTATGCCATTTACCTGTTAAGTTGTGAATTGATAATTCCTTGATTTTTTATCCCGCTTTCGATATAATTATCATGCCAAAAAAGATATCTCCCTTGATAGTTTTTTAAAAGACTAACATATTTTTAAGATTTCTTGAAGAACATTCTACTTTTTTATCCATCAGATGAAGTGTGGTGCTTGTGGCCAGGTGGGTCATATGCGTACCAACAAAGAGTGTCCCAATTACTACACACGAGGGGCAGGCATGCCAGGAGGCCTGGCTGTGGCCATGACAGAGGAGCAAGAGGAGGAAGAAGAAAAGAACTTGCCTCAAGATCAGGATCTCATCAATGTAGAGGGCACAAAGATCACAGTGTCGAAGACTCTCATTGAACAGTAAGAGTTGTCATGTTTTTAGGTGATATGGAATTTAATTTTTTCGTGGGTGTGAAATGATTTTAATTTTAATGATTTTTTTTTAATTTTCAAAACTGATCGCAAAAGCACTTCAAATGCATTTTTTTTTTGTTTTTGCCTTAAGACTTTTCACAAATATCAAGGGTTCTCATTTCATCAGAAAAAGATATTATTTAAGAATAGGAAAACATACCGTTGTTTTTGATAAAAAGTGTTTGCATGAACCATAGTAATGATTAATAGATTAAACATTCCCAACAGATGTTTACGTAACTTAACTATTTAATAACTTAGATTAAACTAGTAATAAGATCAGAGTTATAAGATTTCAATTTTTCTTTATTGCAAATTTGTTGTTTCAGTGCTCAGAACATACGTCGTCGGTCATTGGTACTCAAGGTGCCCAAACAGGCTGTGGAAACCAAGAAAAAACGTAGAGTCACCAACATTGTACATTGTGATTATTTAAAGGTAACACGTCACAAAAGTTGATATCGTCTTGTGGAAATTAGTCTGATATTAATTTTTATTTAAGTAGGAGACCAAGATTGCTTAATCTTGATTCACCAATGTTGGTTTGTATGCTTGATTCCCACATACCCATAGATATTTGTTTGGCTAAATTCAAATAAACTACACAAAACGTCCATATTAATATAAGATCATGCCTGAACAAAACTCAAGATGTAATTAACATTATCCAAGACCCATCGTATTAACATACTCACTATAACAGAGACATGGCTTAATCATAAATGTGATGAACCTATTATGAAGGCATTGACGCCAACAGATTACAAATCATTGTCTGTTTTCAAGAAATCCTTGAAAACATTTCTTTTTTGATGTCATGTACTTTCTATATTGTCTTGTGTTGATGTAATTTAAAGCACCGAGAGCCTCATTGTTGAGGATACCATGCGCTCTATTAGAGTATTATTATTATTATTATTATTATTATTGTTATTATTATTATTATTATTATTATTATTATTATTATTATTTTTTATTATTATTATTATTATTATTATTATTATTATTATATTATTTTAATTTAAAGTCTCTTTTTATTCACTAGATAGATTGTTTAGAAACTGAATGATGAATGAGGTTTTAAAACCAGTACAGTAATGTAAAAAAGGTATGCATTTTAAGCAAAAAATAATTGAAAGAAGAATTTGATTAGAAGCCTTGAAAAAAAAAAAAATTTAATGGTGCATTAGTTAAATACATTCCCTGCTCAACTTTGTGCTTTTGCCTTTATTATTCAGAAACCAAAGCAGTCTTCCAACCGACGTCGCACAGATCCCCTAGTCACATTGTCATCTATATTTGAAACCATCTTGAATGAGCTGAGAGGTTTGCCTGATGTAAGTTACAAATGTATCTGGAGGTTTATTTTACCAGTTTAGGGATAACATTTTGTATTTTGTGCAATGTTCTTAACAATTTTTTATTTTTTTTTATTTTTTTATTTTAACTAAAACTATAAAAAGTGATTATTATAGAGCAGTTCAGACTTTCCTATCAAGTGACTGTGCAAGCAATAATGCGGCATAATAGACTTCACATTTAAACAAGTTTGTTATATCTGAATTTCTAACATTTTTGTCTTTTGTATTTTTTTTTAATTTACATGCTGATTTAGACTATCTAGAGTATCCAAATTCCAAAGAATAGCTTAATCATTTTTTTATTTTTGTTCAAAGGCAATAAGGATGAAAAGAAGGATAACCCCAATTTTTCGAGAATAGTTTCATTGAACATTTCGTTTGTTTTTTTTTTTGTGTGTTTTTTTTTTATGTCTGTATCAAATAATTAATGGTATACCCAAATCCTTTCCTGGGATTTAACAAACTTTATATTTTTTTATTTTTTTTTAATTTTTAAAGATTTATTGATGATTTATATTTCCAATTTCTTTTCACTGCAGATTCAATTATTCCTTTTCCCCGTTAACAACAAAGAGGTGCCAGACTACTACAAAATTATCCAGAAGCCTATGGACTTGCAAACGATGAGAGAGGTGTGTAGAAATTGTATTTCTTGTGAATTCTAATGGCTTTTTTTATAAGATAGTACATTCGAATTCATTTTTATGTTTTATTTATCTAGGGTTTTATCAACTGCATCATGGCATTCATCTGGTTTATTTGCAAATTGCTCCTTTTTTTCTTTCTCTCATATACATTTGTTCTGAAAGAATAGTAATTTTGCTTTTCTTGTGATTTGAGGACATAATTGATAATCATAGTTGTCTGTGATTAACTTAAATGTATATTTCTAAATTATGACTTCCAGAATGTTCGACAGAAGAAGTACAGATCTAGAGAAGATTTTCTAGGAGACCTTCAGCTGATAGTGGAAAATTGCAAGTTGTACAATGGTTAGTTCTGTGATTTCTTTATATGGTCACTCAGTCTGAATTGTTGATGCACTTGATGAATATCAATGGATTTCAAATATTTCTTCAAAAGAATGTCATATTTATTGTAGGGCTGATTTATTGATATTTATTTAATTAATAATAATGGTTTGAAAGAGTTTGATATTTTTTTTTATATAATTCATTGTCATGCTCAACTGAAACCAAGTTATCCAACCTGCTACCTTGCCGAGCAAATGCATTCAAAACTGTTTTGAAAGTTTCCAAGCATTCAACATTCGGTATGTCCGATGGCAGGACATTCCAGTCATTTATTGTTCGTGGGAAAAAACCTGTGTTTGTTTGTGTCTGTTCTTATTAATGGTTGTATGTATCGTGATACATTGTATCTTCGTGTCGCATACATATCTGATTTGCTTTTTATGTAGTTTGGGATGATGATGGATCAGTTTTGGTCATTGATGGTATTTTGTAAGGTAACAATACAGGATACCTTGCGTCGATTTTTCAATGGTTTCCATTCAAGTGCCTGGAGGGAGGACATCACACATTACTGTTTATTGCAAAAGTAAAAGTGTTTATTTGTAAGTCATGTCAGCATGGCATTTCATATTCATTGACAAATATTATGTAAGGTTTGGCACCTCAAATATGCGTAGAATTAAGTTATGCTTTTTGATGATGTGAAAATAAATAATTCTTTTATATTTGTGTATTTTCCAGGTGCTCAACACATTTTGACTCTGAATGCCCAGGGATTAATGGACTTGTGTCTCAAACGTTTTGCTGAGGTGAGGAAAAGTGCTTTTAAATTGCTACTTGTTATTGATTTTATTTATTTTGTTATTTTTCGGACTTAATTTTTTTTTTTTTGATTGCTTGAATTGATTATACTACTCATGAATCTTGTTGGTTTTAATTCGGTGAAGATCAGCATAGAAACAATTTATTTTTTAAAAATTATGATTCCCTTTATTCATCCCCTGAGGGGAAATTTGTCTCTAGGGTCTATTACAAGGGAATACTGGAATAACCCAGGCATCAGTCAGCCGCAGTGCAGCACCGCAAATTGAGCTAGAGCTAGGTGACTTGCTTAAGGCCACACAGAGCAGCGGTGGGTGATCGAACTCGGTACCTTTAGGGTACGAAACAAATACCGTACTGCTGAGCCACGCTGCCACCTAGGACAAATCTGGCCCTTCACCTCATTTCAATATTGTGTCAGGATGAACCAGTCGTGAAAACGGAATTTAAATTCAAAATGACGTGATGTGACAAAATGTAATATTGTTGCAGTTTTAGTAAGCTACATATATTTTCCTCAATAAAAGTATTTTAATTTCACTTGACTATCTTAATTTAGTCTTGATAACTCAATTTTCATTGGTTCACCCGAACATAACACTAGATTGAGGCCTTGCTGTCAGAATTAATAGAAATAAAATAAAATTCCCTTTATTCGTTCTCTGGGGAAATTTATCTTTAGGCTCCATCTTGAGAAAATACAGAGATAGTGCAGGCAGCAGTCTTAGTGAAATGCTGCAAAGTGATCAATAAAGACTCAAATTCTTGCTCAAAATGCCAAAAAACAGGACTCAAACTCGAATCCCCTGGGTGGAAGCTCAATAATAATAATAATGATAATAATAATAATGGCATTTATATCGCGCATTTTCATCACTGTGTGCTGCTCAATGTATGGTACAGATAAATATACAAAATTTACCTATATAAAACGTATACCACAATGATATCAATAACAGCAGTGTTAGTAAAATCTTATCAATATCATGAAAATGTAATGGTAAAAAGGTAGTGCTTTAACAATGATTTAAAACTATCAATAGATTTTGCTTCTCTTATCCCTCTTGGCAGGTCATTCCACACAAGGGGCCCAGTGTGGGTAAAGGAATGGCTGCCATAAAATTTATAATTATAATTATTTCTAAGAGTAAGCTTCATTTTGTCAGTCGAGGATCATATATTCCTATTTGGTACATATATTTCAGGTGCTTCATCATTTAGGCTTTTAAAACAAAACAGAGCAATCTTAAAAAGGATTCTTTCCTTGACAGGCAGCTAGTGCAGCTCATACAGAATAGGCAGGGAGTGTGCCATTCTCTTGTGTCTCTTTTGTTCAATGTCTTATCTACTCAACTACCTGACCCATTGAGTGTTCTGATTTCTCTTTTTTTTTCTCTCTCTTAAATAAGGGAATGTCATTTTATTTTATCAACTGGAAATTTCAAAAGCTTTTACAGTTTCTATTTAGGTGTAAGAAGAAAATAGTTCTGGATTGTTTTCAATTTTTTAACTTAAAATATTTTTTCAGGTTTTCTGCTTTCTCTGGCACTATTTCCTATGTTTTTTCAAATTTTTATCTTGTCCTATCTTGTCTCTTAAATGTTTTGTCTTTTTTCCTCTCTCACAGAAAGAGCAAAAGCTTATGCGTCTTGAGAAAGCCATCAACCCATTGCTGGATGACAATGACCTGGTAGCATTATCATACATCTTTGAAAAGATAACACATGCTATGAAGGCGATAGAAAATGTGAGTCTGATATTGGCAATGCATTTGTCTCTTGGTTTGGGTACCTTCTATCGCATCTGTATGACTTTGGGTTCATGGGATAAAGAGAAAATGGATGAGAAGTAGATAGTTATAGAGAGTAAAAGAGATAGAGAGAGGGAGACGTTATTGAGAGTAAAAGACAGAGAGAGAGTGAGCAAGTGTTTGTGTGGATTGGTGTCAATAGACCCCCCCTCCCCCCCAAAAAAAAAAATGAACCAGCAAAAAAATATACAGAGAGAGAGAGAGAGAGGGGGGGGGGGGAATTGAGAGAGTAGTAGAGAGAGAATATACTCTGAATTTTAGAATCCAAATTTTACAAAGGAAAAGTGATTGCAATTCACGTCCCTCCGTTCATTAATTGTAAGGTATTTGCTAGGAAAACGCAAAGGTCTCTGATATAGTAATGATATAGATGCATTACATAT
This sequence comes from Berghia stephanieae, assembly GCF_034508935.2. Taxonomy (NCBI): domain Eukaryota; kingdom Metazoa; phylum Mollusca; class Gastropoda; order Nudibranchia; family Aeolidiidae; genus Berghia; species Berghia stephanieae. Next base: position 58,411,474 of record NC_088363.1, on the reverse strand, counting down.
GCATTTGTTCCATTCTCTCGTATTTTTTCTTCCTCGCCTAGTCTTGGCCATTCCACTCCCCTGTCAGCAAGAAGACCGTCAAAGACTACTACAGCCATATCAAGAAACCCATGGATCTCTCGACTCTACTAAAGGTCTGTAGATTTACTCATTAGTATTTATATTGATATTATATAAAGTATGAATGTTTTTTGGGGGGTTTTTGTTTTTTTTGTTGTTGTTTGTTTTGTTTTTCGTTTGTCTTTTGGGTTTTTTTTGCTTTTTTATTTTTGTTGTTGTTGGTGTGATTTTGTTGTTCTTGTTGTAACTTTTGTTACTGTTTTTGTTATTGCCCTTGTTGTTTACAGTGACACCAATGAAGATGACGTTTAAACAGACCACAAATGGGTTTTATTATTTTAATAACTCTCATCGACTTGTATGTTGAATCTGAAATATTGAGTCTTGATTAATGCATGCATGTTACATATAAATAAAAAATATCGTAATAGATTTTTCTTTTCAAATCTCACTTCAAGAAAAACTTGGTTACATCTCCCAATTAAATCTTTTCTTTTAATTTTGTTAAAGCTTTTCGCATCTTTATGTCAATTTACAATTAAGTGTATAAGAGATTGTCTGAACTGAAAGGCAAATAGCTTAAAATAAAATTACAACATATGAAAATATATTGAAAACCCAATCCTTTCTTTCTCCATAAAATTAAAATAAAATGTAAACCACTTTAAACAAACAAACAAAAATCATACAAGTTTCCATTCATTTCAGATGTTTAATTTCAAGTTTCAATTCTCAGTCATCTTTGTGTTACAACTCTCTCTACCCTCATTTCAAGTCCTCTCAAAATCTTATTGCAATGTGCTATTTATATTATAAGATTTATTTGTTCAAACTTACTTATTTATATTTTGATATTTTGGTTAATTTTTATGCACACTTTTGCTGTTTGCTTGTTAAATGGCGCTCAAAGTGTATCTGGGTCATTACAGCATCAGATTAACTTTTTTAATATTGTATATCTATTTTGTAATTTCCTCTGGCTGCTGACTCCAGAATGTACAAGCTCACAAGTACTTCACTAAGGACCAGTTTGTGGAAGATGCAGAGTTGATGTATACAAATAGTCTTCAGTACAATGGAGCTGACAGTCCCATCACTGATACAGCCAGAAAACTTATGGAGACCATGAAGAATGAGTTAAATGAGGTAATGAATTACCGCATTTGATACAAAACTTTTACAAGACTTTCATTTCTAAACTTTGTATATTGGTCTTATATTTTGGAGACTTGAAAATGTTTCCAAATTCACTTCCATCCTAATTCAAGCTGCTCTCTTTATTATTTTCTTTCTTATTCTCTTTTGCTTCAGTTAGTTATAGTTTCATAATGACCTGAAGCTAAGAATCTTTGTCAGAAATTTTCAAAGTAATTAAAAGTAATAAAGCTCTTTGGATTTGTTCAACTAAAATCTATTGAAAAGATTTAGCCATTTCTTGGGCTGAGGATTAAATTGTTCTTTTCTCCACTTTTGGAAGATTTTGAGATATAACACGCAGTACAATCAAATTTTAAAGGGCTTCATCTGTGAAATATCTTTTTCAAATCAGGAAATTGGCTCAAAAATTATGTACAAAAGAGTCACTGAAGTTTATATACAAATTATTAAAAAAAAATAAACTTTAAATGAATTTTTCTCAATTTGAAAAAATGTTGAGAAAGAACCACTTAATCCCCAGCCTGTGATTTGTCCGCTATTTTTCTTACGTTATCTTAAAACTCTAAAATCTGTTATGATCATCCAGCAAGAGGAAACTATAATCCAACTGGAGTCAGATATCAGGGCCGCTCAAGAGGCTGCTTTGGAAGCAGCAGCTGCTGACACAGACAGTATGACGGGTACCTCTCTCAATAGGGATGATGGTAGTATTCTGGGTGAGTATTATGGTAATCGTGATTTTGATTGTTGAAAATAATTTTATGGATGGAAACATTATTGGATTAATTTTTAAACTTATTTCTACTTTTTAGGGATCCTAATAGATCAATCGATAAAGCACTTAATTAGCACACAAATGGACTGGTTTAAAATCTGAGTAAGCCAGGTGGAAGGGGAGGGAGGGGGGGGGGGGGTCTTACCCTTCTCTCCAGATATCGTTGATTGGGTAACTGAGTCTGTTAGGTCTGGTTGAAAGTACTTTGCAATAGACTAGTATTCTATCCAAAGAGTAGCAGGCAGTTCTTATTGTTCATTTAACGCTACAGAAATCAAGATGAGTGCTAACCATGATATTTATGGCTCACTTTGATTTTCACCATTATCACTATGCTTCTCATGAATCTGTAACTGTTTTTGAAAAGTGTTGCTGGTCTCCTTTGAAAATGATGAAAGAAAATATCCCCAATATATACAAATACACAATATGACAATTATTTTTTGGCATGACCATAAAATTCTAAAAATCTCTTTACTCTGCAACAGCATAAAGTGCTTTCAATACCTTAATTTGAATATGGACATAGTGTCATATAATTGATATATGTCTTTAAAATATGTAAAGCCAGAATGGTGTATGTATTTGAATTTTTATTGGTCCCAAATTAGAATCCGAGATGAAAAGAAGAGATGGGTGTCAACTAGAGCGTACAGTCATAATATTTTCTCATTATATCCTCTGGCACCTCTTGTTGTTTAAACAATATATGGAGCTTCAATATGTGGATATTCTTCTCAACCTTAAAGAAAATTATATGACTTTATTCTTCTTACTTTTGACTGCAGGGGGTTTGATATCTTTTTCTTTTTTGTTTTTGATGGTTGAAAAGTTCCTATTTCTCCAACAGGCTTGGACACAGAAAGTCTGGATGACTTCAACACAGGGTCCAAGGAAAATGTCACCATCGTGGAAGATGGCAGCGAAGTACAAGTTTTGAATGATAGTGGGGAATATGGAAAGGTTTGTAACCTCAGTATACTAGATGAAACCATTTGTGGTACACTATAAAGTACAACAACACAAGGAAATATCCAACTGCCTCAGCACCTTAACACACATGATGACATTCTAAAGCTAAGAACACTTGCACTAGACAGAGATTTGTGGAGGCAGATTACTTACTGGATAATAGAAACAAACTCACAAACTCGAAGTGACGCACACATTCACGGCAAGCGTCCATGGAGACTGCGCAATCATATTCATTTCATTCATTCATAAAATACAAGACTATTGTTGAGGAAAACTTTTTTTTTCAACTTGTATTTTTCTTTCTTGCTTTGTCTGGCACTATTTCATACACACTTTTTTCAATTTTTATCTTACACCAGTGCCCACTCTCTAATTTCTCAAGTTGATATTTTTTAGAGATTAAATTGGAGAATTCTAATGTCTTCGTTCTCGTCCTCTCGTGATCAATGATTGTGTTTTGTCATGCAATTGATGGTTCACAGTATAAAACGCATACTCTTGTGAAGAATATAGGCATTAAATCCTGTGGTGTATTGGTAGCATGTCTAACCTGTAATCAGAAGATCTGAGTTTCGATCCCCAATAGAGGAAGACTGACTTTTGGGATGGGTTTTTTATAATTGTATTTTTCTTTCTTGCTTTGTCTGCACTGTGTCTTATCTTTTTCAGATCTTTAAGATTATTTTCTCTATATATAACTATTTCTATCTCATTTTAAATCATAAGATTTTTTTAAAAATATATAAGTAAAACCATTAAAGCCTTGTTCTAATCACTCTAAAATAGAATCAACATTTTGACCAAATACAATGATCAGATGAAGAGAACAACAATCTGAAAGCTGATAAAAATGCAGGATAACTATAGATAAAACAATTGAAATTAGTACCTGAAGCCATGCGAGATCACATGAAACAGCTGTCATTATAGAACAAAATATGACAATCCACTAAAAGAGAAGGAAAATAATAAGAATAAAGCAAAGAAGAAAATTATCTACTTTATAACAAAAAATCTGGTTTGTGTCATGCTGAAGGATGTAATCCAGCCTTTATACTCGTTCAATGATTAGGTTGTCTGCTTAGGAAACTGAAGGTCTGTAGTTCAATGTCTTATGGCTGTACTCCTTTTTTTTCTGATTTGTAATCTCCTGTATACCTGTGAAGTACCAAATCCATTTTATGTGATATTTTCATCATACATATTTAAAATATTTACTTTCTTATGCAATTTGAATATCCTATCAATTGCTCACTTGATCTATTCAATAGTCTCTCTCTCTCTCTCTCTCTCTCTCTCTCTCTCTCTCTCTCTCTCTCTCTCTCTCTCTCTCTCTCTCTCTCTCTCTCTCTCTCTCTCTCTCTCTCTCTTTCTCTCTCTCTCTCTCTCACTCTCTCTCTCTCTCTCTCTCACACACACACACATGCACACACCACACACATTACTCACACACACCCACACGCGCATGCACGCAGTCTTTTTTTGTTCTAAATCAATATTTACTTTTTGTCTGCAATTGTTTTCAGCCACCACAGCTGATGTCAGACTCTGAATTTGTGGACATAGAGGGAGATGAAGACACCACACAGGTCAGTGTGCCACATAGTAAATTATAAGTTTTATTTTTTGATTACATTTTGTTGAATGTCAAAGTAAAACCTGCATAGTTAGTGTGTGCGACTGTTGTGTGTGTCTGTTTGGCTCAGTATGAGTGTGTTTATGGTTTGACAAGTATATTGTAAAGCACTTTGAGGCTTTGGCATTTAGCGCTATAAAAGAACACTTTATCATTATTATTATTATTATTATATATTATTATTATTATATTATTATTATTATTATTATTATTATTATTATTATTATTATTATTATTATTATTATTATTAATTTTATTAGTATTAATATTATTATAATCACCGGATTGGAGTATACAAAGGCAAACAATATGTACTCCTTCAGTTCCGTAGACCCTGTAAACCCCGTAGAGCCAAAGATTTTATCCTTACTTTGTATCATTAAATGGTTCGTAATAGCCATTTGTTATCCATTGTATAGGATATTTGTAGAGAGCGATTGTTGGGTGCCTGAAGCCTGGGATCATAATAATACTAATGAAAAAGTGAGAATAGAATGGCTTTGGATGGGAGCAATACAGACAATGGGCATTTCGGGTAACCGAAACGTCCGTTGTCTGTACTGTTTCCTTTCCATTTTCACCTTTTCATTAGTATTTGTAAGATATAAATGTAACAGAGCATTTTCCACCCATCAAATATACTGAATGAACAAAAATAAAGGGGATGGAATTGCTATAGGCTATAGTCATCAACATCTCACAAAAGTAACCTGGACTTAAACCAGTTGGATGTCAACAGTTTGCTAAGTTATATAAGTTATGAAAAAGAAGCAAAATGTGAATTCCTTCGGAAGATATATGGGAGTAAAACTTATATAACAACAAAAATGTCCCAAAAAAGATTCAATAGTCTGGTGTCACATCCGCCCAGCAACAAGCAGCTTGGTTCTAAACAAAGAAAATCAGTACTTTTTATTCTTCAGAATGTATGAAAGTCAAAACATGATCAGATTTATAATGGTTTTCTCCTCTGGATACACTTTTCTGCTCGTCAGAGAAGTATTTCACAAGAGCGTCCACCATTGTTCCGATAGTTTAGGACCAGTTACTAAGTTACTATGCGTCATTACGAGGGAAATGACGTCACGACTGTTGAACCCTATTAGGAGGGCAGTTGTATTTTTCGTTTTGTTTTGTTTTATTTTTTATTTATTTATTTATTTATCTTTTTTCAACCTTCTTACTTTGTGGGTTTATAATAATCAGCTAAGTGAATCATTTCACTTTCAACATGAAGTTCACAACGAAATGTATCACTTTTCAGGTGGCTGAAGAGGATATTGCAGAAGAGGAAGGTGAGGTTGATGACGAGCTAGCCCGGGACCTCCAACTTTCTGATAACGAGGACGATGAGGAGGATGATGAGGACAATGAGATGATGGAGGAGGAAGAGGATGAGGATGAAGACATCAGTATGGAGAATATAGGTATGATACAGACTGTCTTTGTTTTCATGTTTAGGCCTTTTTCTGTCTTTTTTTCTTCTTTTTTTTCTTTTTTTTCTTCCTTTTCTTTTCTTCTTTATATCCATCTTGATAATTTTTGGGGGGATACTTGCATTCTCCAATGAAGGTGTTTAGAAAAGAATGTGATATGCGAAAAGAAAGGTAGTGAATTGCTTGGATGCCTATTATGTCAAGCAATCTTTTTCCCAAAGGCAGCAGGAATTGTTACTGTTCAGAGACCTGGATAAACTTTGTGTGGCTTTGTGGTCTTGAGGTAGGACTTGTGATTTGTAGGTCCTGGGTTTGAGTCTTGTTATGGGCAGCACAAAGTTGAGTCTTTGGAAAAGGCTTTCAAATTTTCTTGCAGTCCTTTGGGAAAAAATAACTACAAGTCAAAGTGATTACTAAGATGTGAACTGTAAAAAGATCCTATTACTTGCGGACAAGACATGCCAAATACTTCTGTGCCATCTGTCTGAATTTTTAGTGATATATTAATGTTTTTGTTGTTTTTGTTATCGGCTGAAGACAGGTTGTGATTGGTAGTTGATTCTTTTTTGAAGTTGTAATATATTCATTTTTTGTTCATTAAAAAAAATATAGATACCCTGTCAGTGACATCATTGCTTTTGTCGAGAAAAACAATGGTTGTAGCACTTTACAAGTGTTGTGTCTCATCCCACATGTTGTGTGTTGCTATTGGCATGGGACCCTTTGTAAAGCGCTCCGAGCATATTAAAACTCTAGTTGTGTAGGAACTTATGAAGAATTTTTATTTCCTTATTTCGTTTATGTTATTTCAGAAGAAGAGAGCCAGAACCCTGAAGCATTACAAGAGAGTCAAATGGAAGAAGGTCAGGAAATGTACTATCCACAGGAAGGAGAAGGAGGTGTTGATGGTATGTTGAACGAACTAGCCCTGTCATCAAATAAATGTATTTTATCTGTAAACCACTCTGTTCTTCCTCATTTTTTTTCTTCATTTTCTTTTCTTTTTTCCTGAGAAGGGAGGGGGGCGGGGGATCCAGGATTTTTTTTTTAAATTGAATATCGTTATCATGTGTTGAAAATGTTAGTTGAATGGTAGTTTTAGATACAGATTTTATGATTTTTTATTTTCTCTTTGTGGCTAAGATGTTGAAATACAGTCTTGGACTCAAACAAATACCTAAATCAGATTAGAGCCAGCAGTTAGACACCTCAACCATGTGCCCTTAGAAACTATTACAGACATACAACAACAACAACAAAATTTTAAGTAAAGAGAATTATTTTGTTATTTAAATCCATTCCTTTTCATCAGACTCCAATTTCGATCAAAATGAAGATGGCTATGAGGAAGAAGGTGACAGTTTTGACCCAAGCGAGTTCTTCAAGAACAGCACACTGGCCACAGCACAGGCTCAGGCCCAAGCCAAAAGGCGGGTCGACATCAATGACGACTTGCAAATGTCTGACGACTCAGAGGAGGAAAGGAGAGAGGATGAGGAAGATCCTTTCCCCATCATTCCTACCGAGAATCAGGCCACGGAGGGCTTTGATATTGAGGAGTTCTTTTGATAAGGAGTTTGGCAATACATAAACTTGGATTTGTTGGCATATGAGTGTATTTGTGTGTGTGTGTGTGTGTGTGTGTGTGTGTTTGTATTTGTTGAAATAGAGAGAGCAGGGAGAGAAAGAGAGAGAGAGAGAGAGATTGGGGATGAGAACCCCTACTATTGTTTTACTTCATTGCATTTCACTTATCAATCTTTTCTTACTACTTTATTGTCATTTTTATTTTATTCTATTGAGGATTTAAGATTAGAATTAACTTTTTAACGCCTTTTATTAAAATCAAGTTATATCTTTTATTTATTTTATTATTATATTTTTTCCAAGCACTGAATGTGTTAAATGCATTCTTTCCACAGTTTTGCTTTATATTGACCAATTTTTATTTTCATTTTGGTCATTAATCTATTACTTCATATTGAGGTAGATTAAAATGACCTCCAATTTGCCAAAAAGTCTTAAACCTTTCAGATGAGCCCCCCCCCCCCCCCCCCCTCAAACACCATTTCCCCTTTAGGCTAAGATCATTCATCATTCATAACTCCATACAAAAGAGTTCCTCGTTCTTGTGACAGTCCTCTTGATTGACTGTAGACCTGCGACATTTATTCAATGGACTATAATAGGCGTCAAGGGTATACCAACGAGTAATATCTGAAAGGGTTGTAGCTGAGACTTTAGATAAAGGCTTTTAGTCTAGTGGTATTACACCCGTATTTGGACCAGTAGGTCCTGGGTTAGAGTCCCTCTTTAGGTGATGAAAAGTTTAGTTCTTGGAAAAGGCTCTTGACTCAAGTTCTCTTTCTTTTCTCGACAGTAAAATGAGTACCTTGGTTGCAAAAAAAAATTTGTAACATCCCTATACAGGTGTTGTGTCTCGTCCTACATATTTAGTGTCGCTGTTGGCTAAGGACTCATTTTAAAGCGCTTTGAGCTCTGTTATAAATGCTCAGAGTTTTTTTTTTCTTTGAGCTTATGATTTTAATCTACCAATATATGATGTATAGGTTTTCTGGCCAAAAATTATTTTTTTTAAAAGATGTTCATCTGTGTATGACAGAATGGACCTTGATTACAAGAACTGAGGGTCAGATTTTTACAATCTTGAGATATCCATAACTCTCTTTGAGTTCATATGAATGGATAATCAACAAATTTATTTGATTTTCATTCATGTTGAAATTTAGCGGGTTAATTTTAAATGAAATTTACCGTTATTAATGTTTGTTAAAAGTATAATGTATATCTCGATTGGTCAGAGATTTCTGATTTCTTTTTGAAATGTAATTTTTTCTCCACTTCTTGGATTTGAGGTCCATTGGATTTTTAATAACAAAGGCAGCATTTATGTTAGAGTTTGCTGTGGAGATAGAAGGGTGGGGGGAGGGGGGGGGGGGGGGTGAATGTTGATGTCGGCTTATGTATAAATAGGATATACTTTATTGTGTATATTTGTAGATATATGTACCATGAATTTATGAATTTCATAAATGAAAATAAACACAATTTGATGAAAAGTGTTTTGTTGAAGTTGTTTATATTCGGTGTTTCTTTTTCTTTTCTTGTTTGTGTGTGTGTCTTTTCATAATTTTTTCTTCTTGTATTTACTTTTTTTTTAATTGTTTGCAATTGGAATTTAATAACAGTCCTTATATAAAATATTGCACATAACCTACTCTTCAATTTCATTTTTTTGTATGTTAAATTACACTCTGCATACATCATATAACAGTATTCCCTGGATTCTACAACGCCGAATTTCAGCACGCTTGGAGGTTGCTCATCTTGACTTCTTTTTAATGAGTTCTTAACTTATTGAAGCTGACCACTTTATGCATTTCATCGGATTCGGTAATCTCCTCTCCATTGAAGTTAAATAACTTATTTTAAACACAACATCATACATATGAAAAGTGTCATTACCTTATGTAGAATAGAATATCATTCAATTCCTGAAAATATCAATTATAAGCTGTGTCAATTAAAATCAAACGGGATTTGCAGAATGCAGATTTTCTGAAATTTTCTATAAAGACTCGCTTTACAACCCCCCATCCTCCCCTATCTGGAATGTATTATATTACACAAAGGCTCCTAACCTTCCGCTTTTCACGGAATCATTCTAATACTAATAATAATAATAATAATAATGTCTTTATTGTCCTCAAATTAGTGGCAATTTGTCATTTGGTTACACATTTAAAACAAACAATATTATAAAGAACATACATAACATAATATATATACACACTCACGCAAATGCATACGAGTAACATCGTAGTCATCGTCACCGTCATCATCATCATCATCATCACAACAACCTTCCTTATATTTCTGCTACCATCCTTCTCTTTCACCATTCCCCTGTAACACCATCACCATTCTCACCATACTCCATATTATACTGACATGGCGGTTTTTTGAAAAAAATAATAAAAAGGAACCCCAAACTTTGCATTCTAAAACCAGCAAAATTTGCAAAAAGTTTTCAAAAATGTACGATTAATTTGCTTAAAAACCAATAATTAGTTCATGAATGAGAAAGGTATTTGTTTTTAAGTGTTTCACGGCGCTTTCAACAAATGTAAGGTCATATCAGCGCCAGGAAAATGAGATAGGAAAAAAGTAAAAAAGAAACTACACGTACACGTACTACATGAGCTATCAAATGAAAAAGAAAAGAAATTTCTTTGCAAAATCTCGAAAATTTGAAAACAATTGCAGATTTTGCGGCCGCAATGCAAATCTGTGATATTTTGCGATTTTTTTGCTGCCGTAAGCGGTGCATAAAACTGCCATGCCAGATTATGATATTATTTTTTCCTGTAACAAGCTATAAGAGTGAAAGCTTGTGCTTTGATATCCCTCATCAGAAAGACAAGGTCTTGTTCTCTCTCTCTCTCTCTCTCTCTCTCTCTCTCTCTCTCTCTCTCTCTCTCTCTTTCTCTCTCTCTCTCTCTCTCTCTCTCTCTCTCGCTCTTTCTCTCTCTCTCTCTCTCTCTCTCTCTCTTTCTCTCTCTTTCTCTCTCTATCTCTCTCTCTCTCTGTCTTCCTCTCTCTTCCGCACTCTTCCTTTCATTCTCTCCTCCAGTCCCTCTTTATTATCTATCTCTTCCTTTATTTCTTTCTCCCTTTCTCTCTCTTCTTCTAAAGATGGGGATTGTGTCCTAACTCTCTTCTTCCCTCCCCCTCTCTCTCTCTCTCTCTCTCTCTCTCTCTCTCTCTCTCTCTCTCTCTCTCTCTCTCTCTCTCTCTTCCTCCGTCTTCCCTATCCGTATGTAAGATATAACTATTTGCAACAGAGTTACATATATAAATGATGCTTACATCATTATATTTTAGTCCTAATCACTCTCTAATCTCAAATATAACATACATGTAATGCATGCACACACACACACACACACACACACACACACACACACACACACACACACACACAAGCACATACATACACCATTACCTATTACCCTCGTTCTGTTTCTCGCTCTCTCTCTCTCTCTCTCTCTCTCTCTCTCTCTCTCTCTCTCTCTCTCTCTCTCTATATATATATATATATATATATATATATATATATATATATATATATATATATATATATGTATATATATATATTATATAATAATGTATATATATATATATATTTCCCTTTGCCTTTCTTTCTATTTCTCTTTTCTTTCTCCTTTTTTTTTTTTTGATAGAGAATTAATAAGATCAATTAATAAATTATGCTGGCACAGAAGTCTCCCCCTCCCACCTCGTTCTCTCTATTTCTTTCGCAACCATCCATTAAATCATCTGGTTTTACAGAGATAATACTGGGTGGGGATCCTGACCTCCCAGAGCGGGCAGGGAGGTACATACTGTGTCTTCTATCCCCTTATATCTGTTTTCCAACATGCTTTCTGTTTTTTTTTCCTAGTCCTGGTCGGAGTCCTGGCTGGGAGGGAAACAGTCAAATGCATAGTTATTGTTTGGGAGAAGATATTTTGTTCCTTGTAAATCATCTCTCTGTTATGTATTATTATATTTGTTATTTTTAATGTATAATGTAAGCATTTGAGTGTATTCCTCTTTGTTGGATTTTGTGCATGTGTCCGGATGAGACTTATAGGTGATATCAAACTAAGTACATTGGTGGTATGCTCTTGGATTCTACATCTGATCCCTATTTGTTCCCAGTTCCCATTTGTCTTACTTTCTCTTGGCTGCTTTAATTGTAATTCTATAACTTTTTACTAACCCATTTTCTTCCTTTTTACTGGCGCTGATATGACCTTAATGTGTTGCAAGCGCCGTAAAATCCTTTAAAAAACCAAAACAAAAACAAAACAGAGATAATGTATTAGAATAAAGCATTGGTGATTGACTTAGTTTACTTTCCTTTTTTTTTTTTTACCTTTGGACTATGGTTTGAAATTTGAGAGATTCTCGAGTTGGCGGGTGGTTGGATGGGAGCATCACCCTTGAATCATATACCTATGATGTTCGCATGGGTGTACGATCCGATAGTGATGTCGTTTCTTCTTCTCTTTACTAGCCTATCCTGCTTCTTTGGTTTGTGATTGTATTTTTGACAGGGGATATTTTTTTTCCTGTAAATCCTCTGCCTGTTTGTTCTTGGTTATTTATAATTTAGCTTATGATATCTTTAGGTTATGCTTTTGATTGACATTTGTACTATTTTTGTTAGATTGCTTGTTTTTTTGTTTCAGCGGTCTCTCATATAACCTCAATTGTGTTGGAAGAGACCTAAAGCAACAAACAAACAAACAAAAATTCTCGAGTTGTATTTATAAGCTGCATAACCTCTAGGTTTCGGTAACAAAGATATTGTAACCTGCTTTATAAAGTGAAAATCAAAACAAATCAACACTTTTTGGCCTTTTATTTTAATAATATTGTAGGCCTTTAAAATGTTATGTGGAAAGGACAATTCATTAAATGTTTACAAAAAATAAACTTATGCCTAATGATAAAAATGGATTTACACTAGTAGTAGTAATGTATTACATAATACAAAACTATCTTCCTGTTATTTGTACACTTTGCGTGTGTTTATCGATAGACCGAGAAATTTTCCTCCTTTTTGACAAATTGCTATTATCATCACTGGAATATTATATGTTGGATCCAATCGGTAGTATTATCTAGTATAGTTGGTAATATTATTGAGTACTACTTGTCCCATATAATTTTGGCCGTGTGCATTTGTGTTAGTGTGTGTGTGTGTGTGTGTGTGTGTGTGCCGGCACGCGCGTTTGTTAGATTAGGTGTGTGTTGGGAGGGGGGGGGGGGTTGACAATATAAATGTCTGGCTCTGAGCGCTTTCATGTCATCTATTATTATTTGAACCCCCCCCCCCCCCCCCCCCCCCCCTTTTTTTTTTTTCATTTAAACAATCTGCACATTTTATCATTTGAGTGCTTTTGAATTGTCTATCACAGTATCTGCAGCAAAGCCTGTCAATAACAGTAAGTTAGTTGATTCTGCTTTTTGGTCGCAAGTTCTGCTTTTTATGAACTCCAATTCCTCTTTGGGGCTATTGGAAGCATGAGCCTCGGTATATATATTTTTCTTTGTCTGTTAGATATGCACATGGACAGCAATACCGAGTTATAGTTGCTCACCGAACGAACGACTGAACGGACACGTGATCAGTTTTTTCTCGCGTCCTCTCGTCTAATCTCGTCACTCCAGAATAGAAAGAGGAGGCGGAGCTTATATGATATAACGCAATGAAAGTTCGGTCCGATGACGGGTGGGGAGATACACTGACTGGAGGGATATCACCTCTCCAAAACTTACCTTATTATATGAGATCTTGAGATTCTTATCCAATCATCGATTGCTCGTTTGACAGTTCGCTTGTAAACAATTAGGAGATCATCTCTTGATTTATGGGCAGGCGGCTTTGCGTAAAGGCGGTGAGTGTTGTATACATCAGAGAGTACCGCTGACCGATGGGTAAATCGTGGTTGTGTAACCCAAAAGCCCTGCCGACTGGACTGCAAGGTCTTGTATGTAATAGTTGCGTCACCGTCTCAACGCTCAGGAATTAATTAGTGAGGAGGACTCTCAGTATATATTCATATATTTTTAAAACAACGTAATTGGTTTTTTAAACGCTTTTGAATCACACGAGATACATCAGTGTGCTTGTCGGATTGAGAATTGAGAAATGAGATATAAATCAAGAAAGCGACCGGGAAATAAAGAAATTATCATTAAATTAAAAAAAAATTGAGCAATATTTATTTTAAAATCAATCTACTAGAAAAAAAAAATGTTATTTTAAGCCTATTTTTGTGAAATAAAGATAAATGTTCTCCTTTTTGCAAGCTGATTCAAACAATGTGGTTTTCAAATTTATCGTATACGTAATCATTTGGAAGCTACAGAGAAAGGTGTTTTTGTGTAATCCCTTTCACACACAAGCGCACACACACACACACACACACACACACACACAAACATATACAAACAATACACACACATTACACATCCCTGGTCATCTATTGCCTTTATTATTAATGTGTATACATCCCATGCTGATTGTCACTACACCCCCCCCCCCCCCCCCAACCATTTCCACCATCCAAGTACCAGCGGCCTTTTCTCTTTGATTTCCTATCATGGTCTACCCGAAGCCCAACACCTCGGTCGTTTGTGGGTCAACCCCCCCCCCCCCCCTCTTCCCACCTTCCCCCTTAATCAATTTATAATTTTCTCTCCGTATCTAGGGTAGAGCGCCACATGCACAATTATATACTATTGAATGACACTGACCTTGCCCCTCCCCTAACACATGGTAGGGGGGGGGGGGGGGCTGAGGTAGTCTCCATTCTTTCCTTCTCCGTTTCTTGTCAGCTGAAGCCAACAGCAACCCAAGCTATCCTCTATCACGTGACCTTAGATCCGATGCTGCATACCGCTTGAGAGTCTTCACTATCCAGATCTCGTTCATGGTCACGTGAGAAGGCTAGATCCGTTCCGGTTCGGCGTTCGGCGTCTCGTTCGACCCGATTTCGTTAAAAGCCTAATGCTCAGCCTGACCGAGTCATCAATTTATTTGAAGAAAGGGAAACAACAAATAAATAAGTGAGGCTGTTTAGTCTACTGGTTTGACACTCACCCTCTAACTGTAAGGACGAGAGTTCGAGTCCCGCTATGAGCGGCGCAAAGTTTAGTCCTTGGAAAAGGCTCTTTACCCACATTCTCTCACGATGCCCACGATTGTAAATACATCGATACACATAATTTCATTACAGACTACCACCGTGTAGCAATGTGTTAATCGTTATAGCCCGGGGTGACATTTAAATTAAATGTATGAGGTCACCTGCCTGTAGACTTTCAATTCGCACCTATATGTCAACATGCGCGAGATGTCACTCGTAGCGTGACGTAACCAACCTAATTAGAAATTAACCAGGCGCACGGACGCTACAGTTACGACACCCAGAACACGATTGGACTACAGACAACAAACAATAATAAACCAGGCCTACCAAAATCCTGAAATATTGTTGATTCTTTGAGATTCTCCAACTCCCGACGAAAACCTTTATAAGCCAAGGTTGGGGAGAGTAACGTCCTCTCTCTATTTCATCTACTTAGAGCTCACTGCTCTATAGGAAACTCGAAAAATCCTACATAGCGAGAAACCTGTGCGCACGAGGGTCAGTGATAAATTTACATTGTGTTACCATTAATTAATGCAATTATGCTAGTGGGTAGGAGTGATAATTAATATTGTGTTTTCGCCTGGCAGTAAGTAGACACAACCAAAAAATTAACAGGAATCAATAACTTATAATTGATACTCATGTTTTCTATAAAAAATATTCCTCCGCTATATTTATATATGTATTATAGTATTGTATATATTATCCATTCAAAAAGGAATGAATTACTTGATTGTTTTATTTAGTATTTATATGCATTGATTATTATGTTCTCATTGATACATATCTTTCCCCATCCCACTAACTCGATGTGCCCCATTGATTTCATTTATGGATTAACCCATGGATAGTGGTGATGTCAAGGGTATTGATTGGAATCCCTCACGACCCATTG
This sequence comes from Berghia stephanieae, assembly GCF_034508935.2. Classification (NCBI taxonomy): domain Eukaryota; kingdom Metazoa; phylum Mollusca; class Gastropoda; order Nudibranchia; family Aeolidiidae; genus Berghia; species Berghia stephanieae. Next base: position 58,395,789 of record NC_088363.1, on the reverse strand, counting down.
AATATTAAGATGTTGCAACCTAGTCAAAGATTTGCTCCGGTTTTTTTCACAGATCAATTGTGAGCGAAGCATTCAGCCTTTGATCACCCAGCATGAATCAGTGTGTAGTAATAGCCCACATCCTGTGAAGGCCCAAG